>NC_138061.1:44621435-45221435 GCF_964194185.1 Rhinolophus hipposideros
GGCACAATACCTAATGGGCTTCTATGGATTTTGGAGGAAACATATTCCTAATTTGGGGGTGTTACTCCTGCCCATTTACCAAGGGACCTAAAGAGCTGCTAATTTTGAATGGGGCACAGAACACGAGGAGGCTCTGAAACAGGTCCAGACTGCTGTGCAAGCTTCTCTGACACTTGTGTGGTGTGAACAGCAGGTGCAATGGTTCTTCAAGTGGCAGTGACAGAGAGGGAAGCGGTCTGAAATCTTTGGCAGGTACATGTAAGTGAATCACAGTGCAGGCACTTAGGAATGTGGACCAAAGCCTTTCCATCATATGTGAATGATAATTCTTTTGATAAACAGTTTTTGGCCTGCTTCCGGGCCTTAGTAGAGACTCAGAGCCTAACCATGCATGGGCCACCAAGTTGTCATGCAGCCTGAGCAGTCCATCATGCAATCTGAATCACTAAGCCATAAAGTTGGGCATGCACAGCAAAATTTCATTATTGTATGGAAGTGATATATACAAGGTCAGGCTCAAGGAGAGACTGAAGTCAATATTTAAGTTACGTGAAGAAATGGCCCAAATGTCCATGGTCCCCACTGCTGCCACATTATCTTCTCTCTTCTCGCCTGAACCTGTGGCCTCTTAGGAAGTTACTCACACTCCATTGATAGAGGAAGAGAAAACTCTGGCCTAGTTTATAGATGATTCTACGTGATATTCAGGCAATTCCTGAAAGTGGACAGCTGTAGCACCCCAACCCGAGGCTGGGACATCCTTGAAAGACAGTGATGAAGGGCCATCCTCCCACTGGGATGGTCAAGCACTGCACCTGATTGTTCACTTTGATTTGAAGGAGAAATAGCCACTCATGTGATTACTGATTCATGGGCTATCTCCAGTAGTTTGGTTGGATGGTCAGAAATTTGGAAGGAACATTAGTGGAAAATTGGTAATACGGCAATTTGGGGAAGATGTATGTGTCTTCCCCTTCCATGATGCAGGGATCCAAAGTAATCAACCTGTCGCTAGGTAGCTGATGATCACCCTGAAGAATGGTCATATATGGGGGCTCAGTTTTGGTCTCTGCTGCTGGCAGACAGGGCATACAGCAGTGGGCATAGACAGGTTGGCATAACACCCATCCCTGCCACTCTTGCCACTTTTTCCATGAGCCCCTAGGGTGATGACAGGGGTGGCTGGGGAAAGAATCTGGCTGGAATAAACTGAACAGGTCTTCTTGTCAACTTGATTATTAAAATATTCCTCTGCTGAGATCATGCTTTGGTGAGCATTCATAGGGAAAACAAATATCTTCATGTTTCTTGCCCATTTGAAGAAGTCTATAGTTTTGTTCTTATTGGAATAAATTGTGACTGTGCATAAGTAATTGCCTCCCATTTATTCAGTTTTGTCAGCCTCTGACAAAACTACCATCCCATAGAAAACATAAAATATATTTTCATCATAGTATTCCACACTGTATTGCTTCTGATCAAGGAACTCTCTTCACACCAAAAAAAAAAAAAAAAAAGCATGACAGTGGCTCCATGTTCATGGAATTAATTGGTTTTACCATGTTGCCCACCACCCTAAAACAGCTAGTTTGGTAGAATAGTGGAATGGCCTTTCAAAGGCTAAGTCACAGCATCTTGCAAGGTAGGGGCAAGATTCACCAGGATGATGTGTAGACTTTGAATAAACATCCAGTATAAGATGCAGTTTCTCTCCTAACCAGAATGCAAGGTTCCAGAAATGAGGGAGTAGGGATGAGAGTAGTACTCCTCACTATTACCCCGTGACCCACCAGCAAAATTTTTGTTTTCTATGCTCTGTTGGTTTAGAGGTTTTAGTTTAAAGGGAGGAATACTTAAATCAATGATTTATTAAACATATCAGTGATTTGTTGAACTGTAATTTAAGACTGTTGCCTGGCCAATTTGAACTCCTCATGCATCTGAATCAACAGACTGAAAAGGGAGTTACTGTGTTGTCCAGAGTGATTGATCCTGACTGTGAAGGGGAAATTAGACTGTTGCTCTACGATAGTGGTAAGCAATCTATATCTGGAATACTGGAGACCTCTTTGGTCCTGTCTTAGTACTACCATACGCTGTAACTATAGCCAATGAAAATATACAATAACCCAATTCAAAAGGGGCTACTAATGGCTCAGATCCCTCAGGAATGAAGGTTTAGTTTACTATTAAGTAAAGAGCTACAATTAGCTTTGTTTTTTCCTGAGTGGAAGAAGGAAATTATAAATACCAGCAACGATCACATGATTAGTTACACAAATAAGGACTGTAAATGTGATAAGTATTTCCTCTTTATTTTGTTATGGATATGTTTGTATGTGGAGATTTTATCTCTATCTATAGCTATATATTTAATATCTATATCATCTGTATCATCTCTCTCTCTCTATGAATATCTTTGTTTTCTTCCCTCTCATATTCCTTTATCATATACAATAAGATATATTGACTTCATATCATAATATTTAAGTATTTTACACTTTACATCATAGTAGTTAAGTTGCCAGTTATCAAGAAGAATATATATCAACCAAGGATTTTGCATAGTCTTCTGGGGAAAGTGTTAGTACATTTTCAGTTGTACATATCACAATTGTATTATGTGAGGTGCAAGTATGACCTTGCTATTGTCTTTAGTTGAAGATTAAGTATAATTTAAGGAGCTGTGTATGGGTGCCATTTTGACAAGCAGTGGACTTGTGAAGGTTAATTTTATGTCAGATTAGAGGGTGTTTTTGGATGAGATTAATACTTAAATCAATAAACTTTGAATGAAGCAGATTGTCCCCCATATGTGGGAGAGCCTCACCTAATTAGCTGAAGGCTTGAATAGAACAAAAAGACTGACCTCCCATAGCAAGAGAGAATTCTCCAGAAGACTGTCTTTAGACTTCATCTGCACTATTAGCAACTTGGACTTTTAGGCTGCTGGTCTTCAAACTGGAACTGCACCATCAGGTTTCCTGGGTCTTGTGCTTGGCAGGATATACTGCAGATTGTGAAGTTGCCATGATTCTTCCATAATAGTGTAAGCCAATGCCTTACAATATATCTCTTCCTTTATATGTACATCCTATTGGTTCCGTTTATGTGGAGAACCCTGAGTGACACAGAAGTATAGGTTTTTATTTTTTAGTTTATGCACCACATAGGAAAGACAAAAAAGAGATTCTGAAGGAAGTGCCAGGCTTGTATCGTAACTGCATGTTGGCTTACAATTCCTGCGAACCCTAAGCTGATCCTATTGGCAATATCACTGCCTTACTCACCAAAGCCCAAGAATGCATTTCACATCCTGAAATGCAAAAAATCTGGCTCTTTTCTTCAAATTCTCAAGGTGATTTTTGAAAACTGTAGATAAAAATGGAAGCTCAAGGGATAAGAAACCTCACTGGAACTTTATTCTGACGGATTGTTCCAGAAAGTATAAGGAACAAGAATTTGAGTGCGCATTTCTAGAGAAGATGTTTCTACATATTGAGGTGCTTCTTGCCAAATGTTGGCCTAATTAAGCCCAAGAAAGCCCATTTCTCTGCAGGCCTAGAGCTGTTGGCTGAAGACAAGCAATGATGCAATATCATGAGACTTCAGTATTATGTTGGCAAGACTCCTGTATTATCAGTAGTTGGGAGGACACTTGGCTACGTGGGGCTTATGGGGTGTAGGATTTTCTACCACATTATAGTGGGTATGTTGAAGCGCATAGTAGAATTTCTGGAGGAAGATGCTCTGTGGTTTCCAAGAGTCTTAGTATTTCATAAGGATGCTCACACCATGGACCGTCTCTGCTTCCTGTTTAGAGTGTTCTGCAAAGCAAATGAAACATTTGAGGTGGTGCAGATGGACTGATTCCTCAAGCTAGCAACAACAGTTAATGGGATCAGCACAAACTTCCCAGCTGGATCTCCATGAATTACCAAACAAACAAACAAACAACAAAAGAACAGAGTATATAACGCATGACCACATTCTATAAGTAACACAGGCCAACAAAAATCCTTCCTCTCTACTTCTATTCTCAAATGAAATTTGGGCTAGTTTCAGTTTGAGCCTTGACACTAGCTTTGTTTGTCTCTCTTTGTAAAACACAGTAATACTTTTGTTTTAACATATTCTATTCGAGAGGATATCATTAGCTTGGCTGCTGGATTATTTGCTTATTTAAAAAGGGTTTCATATGTTCTGTGTTGATTATCAGGGTTAAGTTATTTTATTTATTTACTTTTTAAAAAGCAAATTTAAACCTTATTGTTTACGAAAAAACACAAAAAAACTGAAATTAATTATATGATTGTTATTATCTAGAATAAGTTTGATCCTACTTATAGTAAATCTTATCTTTGCAGTTTTATGCAGGTAACAAACATATGCCTCCAAGATTTCTGACAGCAAACCAGGGAGGGGTTTTGCATTTTCTCAGGTCTTCTTCTATTTTTCTCTCTATTACTTCTAGTATGTTTATTTACAGTTATAAAGTGTATACTTTTGAAATAATCATATTTTATAAGTTAGATAGGTTGTTTGGCACTATATGTAGCCCATCAAAGTTATAAAGCATTGGTACTTGGATTTTCATGTAAAAGGTAATTTTTATCTACATTTCACACATCTATTTTATTCCTTATATGTATTTCCTGTTTCATCGTATCCAGAGGTCATTATTTTTGTCTCAATTCAATGTAGCTTTCTAATTAAAACGCAAGATGAGCATATTATTGTCCCACTTATAATATAAAAATATTTTCAGTGGGAACCCAGCTCCTCATAAAATATATCAAGATACTGTACAGTTATTAAAATAGTATTTTGTTCATATATATGCAATATACTAAATATAGTTATATATACTACATATATCCACAATTTTAAAAGAATTCATATGTAATAAATACAATCTCTTACTATGATAAAGATTGTTTTTTAAATCTTTGCTAGCTCTTTAGTTACTTCTGAACTGACCTTACGACATTTTATCTTTCTCCTTCAATATTTTGTGTTGCTCATTTATCATTGTCTTCTTTCTGTTCAATGCCAGTGAGAAAAGTAGTGATGCAGCCACAAATAATGAATCATGAACAAGCTTTTGCCATTTATATCATCAATTTGACAGTGCAGTGCCTGCAGACATTGTTATTTCCGGTCTGCATTCCTGGACACTGAGGTCAATAAAATTGCTACTAGTCATAAACCTTGGACATGAGACATACTTGTGTGCAGTGAATCTTCTGATGGAGAATGAATTACTCTTTCAGGATGACAAAATCAAGGCATCCAGGGTCTTTTAGTAGAAATCTGATTCTACTGTATTTTGGGCTTGTTTCTTACACATCCTCTTCATGATTTCCTATAACCCATTAAAATTTTGTCTTTTTAAGTCTTTCATCATTGTTAAAGAAAGCTTTTCCTGGGTTTCTCTACTTCCTTTGATATGCATGCATAACAGTTCTCAGTGTCAATTTCACCTCTTTGACCACTCTCAGAAGCAAGCACGACCCATCACATATTTTAATTGTGTCTTCAATGTTGTACTTCTATGTATTATAAGAAATATCCAGTGGTTAGGACTGACAAAGATGCACCACTTGACCAAACTCTACTCAAACTCCTCGAATCCCCATCTCAACTAGGCTCTGACTTTTCAATTTCCATGTTTGTCTCTTCATTGTCTGATTTTACCAAAAATCCTGCAAAGTTTGTTCAGCCACTGTCCCCCATCATCTATACCCGATCACCATCAGTATCTATCAGGTTTCTCATCCTTCACCATCCCTTAGGTAATGTCTGATCACCCTGACCTGCCTTCAACAAAATTGTTAGACAGATTTCTCCCACCCCCACCACTGATTTTTCCTCTTAGTAATTTTCCAACTGCTTATCCCCACCCTATTCCTTGAATAGAAATTCCCACTATTCCTTGTGTTCGGAATTGAGTCCAATCTCTCTCTCCCACTGCAAAACTCTACTGCAATGGTTCCCTAAACCTATTCCAGCTGTGCCCCTGAATAAATACATATTGTAATACCATCTTTAAACATCACAAATAACTGTAATAAAATCATTTTTTTATTTAATATAATCAGTTAACACTGAAAAATGTTATACAGTTTTTGAGTCTCAAGTCTTGGCTTCCCCAAATTTTCACACAGCCCTTTCTTTCATTCCCTTACTAAAGCTTCGTCAATATCCATATTGGCTCCACAAACATAAAAATACATCACACACACACACACACACACACACACACACACACACACACATATTCTCTCTCTCACACACACAGGGCACAAAAAATGTATGCACATTTTAAGAAAGAAAACACTGGTATTAGAATTTAATAATACATACCAATAATAAAAGATGAATACAAGTCATGTGTATACTGTTCCATTTGACTGATGTTCTGGTTATCTTTCCTTTGCCTCCATCCCTATTCACTAGCAGAATATTGTAGGGATGTAAGGAAAACCTACCCCTTCTCCTCTACCATGCCAGTTTTTGAGCCTATTTCTTCAGTTATAGCTTCTGTTTTGGGCTCCTCCTCCTCTGTTTTGGCTCTAGACTCACTGGGTTTGAATACCTTCATGCTACTATGTCAAGACAAAAAATGCTAAGGGCTTCATGCTGTTTCTATTTCTTCTGTGCGTAATCATTGCCCTGTTGATGCCTTTAACCCTATCCAAACTTCTGTAAATTGTTCCTGCCTGAAATTATTTTCAGTTATCATTATTATTATTATTATTTTTTTTTTTTCCCAAATAGAACCTACACTGAAGAATCTGGAATATTCATCCTTTTGCCTACTCTGCTCCCTTTCATATAATTAAGTCTTCTGTTTTGTTCAATTTTAGCCAAATCGTTACTTTTTCAAAAAAGTTTTGTCCCACTTCTCAGACTAAATAGGTTTACTACTAATGCTCCCAAGAAGCAATCTGACTTTCCTTAGAAAGCTAAACTTTATATTCCTTTACATAATGATGTTACTGTCTACCTCATTTAACTGCATCATTTATGAAAGATGAGTCCAGGTCTCCCTTTCTCATCATTATATTCCCAGTACTGAGACCTGCTTTCTGGCGTACTGTGGACACTCAATAAATAATTGGAAAGAAAAATTGAATAAATAAATGAATACCTATTGCAATTCAGGTCAATATGCATTTTTTTTCTCATATCAGCATCTCCTTAAGAATATTTGTTTGTTTCTTTGTTTATTTATTTATTTTTTTCTGAGTTAGTCAAGTTGGGCATTTGCCCACCTTTCTCAGATTACATTTCATTAAAAGATGTTTCTCAAAATAAAATCAAATTTTTTTGAGAAAAGCAAACTAGGTTATACAGGCTAGCAAAGAAATCTTTAAAAAAATAGATGTACTCATTTGAGTGTGGTAGTTTACTTGCTCAAAATATTTCTTTGTCAATATAAGCATCATTATGTAAAATGGCTAAAGGCAATTCTGGGCAAGACTCAAGAAATTTCTGCCACAGAAGATTGATCTGGCTTCCAGATCCCTTGACTTTTCCAGATCCCTGTAAAGGTTAGGATACAATTCCCTTGCAGCTAAGGTTTAGCTCAGTTCTACATAAAGCTTTATCTATGATTTTGAATTTAGGTAAAATCCTTTCTTTATTTTTTTTCATTAGACTTTTCCCTGGTCATTAGATCATCCTAGTGATCTCACTGTATTTTTAATTTAATTCCAAGTAATTATAATGTAGTTCTACCTGTTTAATACAAATATGTTTATACTTATTTCCCACCTCCACACTCAGTTTCTTTCTTATTCTGAGTACAATAAGAATGTAACCCCACTTCACGAATTTCCTTCATCTTGTCTATCTAGTGACTCAGCTTCTGGTGGCAAGAAAATTCTGGTTTTTATGGTCACTTAGTTTGATAACATTTTAAAATTCAGTTACTATTTCTATTCACAGCAAACATAAGCAATTCCTAGTGGGAGAAGTAATTGGAAAAATCAACAAGTTGCAAATGATTATATAACATTATTAGTGTAGCCAAAAATCACAGTTCTTATCCTGTATTTTATTTCCTCTTCAGTTTCCAAAACACCATTCCTCAATTATTTCTTAAATCAAAATTATAATAGTATCGTGATGGTACAGCCTTATATATACCGGGGGAGCCAAACAAAGTATGCCAGTGGGCACTTTGGTCAATGTTGCTCAAGCAGTAGTTCACCATAATCAGAAGTGTCTGGATACTGGTGGTAACCACTTTGAGCACCTCTCGTAATTGCAGAAGTCAAACGTGACTTGTATTCATCTTTTGCTATTGGTATATTTTGAGTATTGCAATTTTAATAATATCTTTCTTAAAATGTGTGTACACTTTTTGGCACCCTCTCTATAGATAATGATATATTTTTTGGCACCCTTTCTGTAGATAGATGGTGCCAAAAAAATGTATACACATTTTGAGAAAGGACAAAACTATTAAAATTGTAATACTCAACATATCCTGATAGCAAAAGATGAATACAAGTGATGTTTGACTTCTGCAATTACAAAAGGTGCTCAAAGTGGTTACCATCCGCACGCAGACACTTCTGATTATGGAGAACTATTGCTTGAGCAACATTGACCAAAGTGTCCACTTGTATACATTTTTTGGCACCCCTGATACACACACACACATACACACATACACACACACACACACACACAATTAATAATTACCTCATGGGTTATACCATCAGTACCATTAAAATTTTGCAATCTGGAGCAAAAGTATAAAAAAGCTAATTACCAAAGATATACACTGAAAATATCAATAAGGATTTATTTTTGCTCCCAATTATTACAATTATTAGAATTCCATAATATTTTATCTTATTTTAAGTGAAATTAAACTCTAAAGAAAAATCTAGGAGTAATTCTTTGTAAGTACTTGTTTCTCTGACAATATTCTCCCCTGGTATGTGCAGAGATATTATGATTTAAGTGATTCCATAAATCTCAAAGACTGGTTTTTAGTTCAAATAATGCAGATCATAGCATTAGAAATAATCTGTTGGTGGTCTTATAATTCATTTATAAAAAAAGATACTCTTTTAATTCATTTATTGACTTTGGAATTCATCAGATTAATATAATTCATAACCATTTTCAGTTCCCGTTGATTTCTGTTTTTGTTAACTGACTTTGGTGTGTGTGGAAATATTGGAGTGTTCAACTGCTCTATAAAGGAATACCTTATTGTTTCTAAGCCATCAAAAGAAAATATAATTATAATAATTATTATAAAACGTGCTTGTTTTCTACTATTGCTATGTTATAGGCCTTGGTCTAAACAGTTTAGAAATTTTATTTCAGAGAATCCATACAAAAGGAAGTAAGCATTAGTGTTTTCCCCAGTTTACATAAGATAAAACAGAGGCACAGTGAAGTTAATTTGATTGCTCAGTATAACATAGGTAGTACAAGGTGAAGCCAAGATTTTGACCTAAGTATCTGGAATCCAGAGTTCATGATCTGCTACACCAGAATGACTAGGGCAAGTCTGAGAGGAAGTCCAGTGCAGTTAAAATGTATTTTCTCTGCCACTAACATCAGTGTAATCTCAGACATATTAAGTGACCAGCCTCAGCAAAGTTTCATTTTCTATAAAATGTAAGGTTGAACTGGGGCATGATTGATTAGTTTTACACTCATTAATTTTACTTCCATATGATTCTATTTAATTTAACTGGATTGATAGATTTTTATGAGTAGGTCATGTTATACAGAACTTGCAAGTTATTAAAACAATAAATCTTTCTTTCTTCCTTTCTTTTTAAATTAAAGTTTATTTATATTTCTCTCATATATATATATATATATATATATATATATGAATATATATATGCAGAAATATATACATATTTCTTTTCTCAAAACCAGAAGGATGAGGTATATGGGAAGTACACAGGAATCTGGATGATCTTCATGATCCAACATAGAAATTATGCAGTTGATTTGGTGGAATAAGAAAATAAATATGAGTTCCCCTAAAACACTCTCCTCTCCACCATCCTATCAACTATGATTGGAGAAATTCTTATTACACTTTGTAATACATATGTATGAGGTTGAACAATTAAGTTTGTGAACTAATCCTAGCAAAAGTGCTATTAATGCATACCTCATTGCTGACTATCACTATGGTCACCTTTGAAATACTCCCCTTGGGAAGCTATGCACCAATGCTGCACCTAGTCCAGACTTCAAAACAATTTTGGAACTCTCTTTCTGGAATGGCATTCACAGCTGTCATCGTATTACCCTTGATGTCTTGAATGTCATCAAAATGTCTTCCATTCAATATTTCCTATATCTTTGGGTAAAGAATAAAATTTTCGAGGGACAGATCAGGTGAGTGGTGGCAGGGGTGTTCCAATATATTTATTTGTTTACTGGCTAAAAAGTCACTCAAACACAGTGCCCTGTGAGCTGGTTGATTGTCGTGATGCAAGAGCCATGAATTGTTGGCAAAAAGCGTTCAAGGTGTCTAACTTTTCATGCAGCCTTTTCAGCATTTCAAATGGTAAATTTGGTTAACTGCTTGTCCGGTTGGTACAAATTCTTAATGAATAATCCCTCTGATATCAAAAAAAAGTTAGCAACACCATGGCAACAAGTTCGCAAACTTAATTGTCAGACGTTGTACACACACACACACTGAAAAGCCATACGCAATACAAACATAAACATAGAAAACTAGGTAAAAGACAAACAAAATTCAATCAATTTATAAAAATATATCTAAGTTAAGAGAGAGAATGATATAAAAGAAACATTTAGTTTTCTGATGGTGCCACATTAATAGTCTTTTCAGTGACAGATCAGCTGCCAGATGAAAATGTGTTTTCTAGAAGTGAAATTGAAACGTATGACTCAAAAATTCCACCTAATGTAGAGTATAATTCATGAGTCACATAAGTCATGTCTATTGTGTAAGAATTAATAAATAAAATCAATCTCACCTTTGTACAAATTGGAAACAGTTTCTCCTTTGGTAAAATGAATTCAGACCAATGCAAATGGAGTGGCAAATAGAAGGTGGTTGGCATTTTGATTCCTTATGTCACCTAGTCTAAGCACGTTTCTGCAGCATAAATAATATACAACCATATTTGATAGTCCTAATCAAGATTAAAGAGCAGGCAGTTAACTACTGCTCAATAGGAAGAGTTTGTTTGTTTATAATTTCAAAAGTCAATGGCGTAGAAGAAAATGGAGATCCATCTGTGACTTCAATTGATAGAGACCAATTCCTGTGACTCACAGGTGGCATGCGAAGGTCCATTAGGTCTTGTTAATGAATTTCCTGAAATAAACCAAAATCAAGCAGGGTCAGGACCTTAGCCATGTTCTCCCCCTTGAGGAGACTTATACAATGTTAGAGCAGGAAACGTTCTTAGAGATGATCTTACACACGCTTTCATTAAACGGATAAAGGAAATTGAACCTAAATGCGTTTGGAGACATTCTGAAGATCAAGAATGCCACAAAAAATTTGCAAGTGATTGACCCAATTCTCAGTATTAAAAAGATGTATTAAAAAGATGTATTAATCAGTGTATTAAAAAGATGAAAGATAGAAACTATGGATATATGAATATGTTTATTTAGCGTCTTAAATATCCTTTTGTGGCAGCAGAAGTCTTTTTTTTCCTGCAAATCAGAAATAATATATATGTGGCTGATGGATTTATTGTTGATAGATTCACTAATAAACATTTTGTAAGTGTTTACCAGCCCATTCATCTTGCTTCTAATGGTGTGGACATCACTTTAGGATACAGGTATCACCATCTGGTCATGTTGATTATACAATGTAAGTCTATGTCAACACAATGAAGTTTATCAACTGAGCACATTACAATGTGTTAATATATAGCCTTATTAATCTTATGTTCCCATCCTTATTTCTCTTTCTTCACAGTATAGCATAGCAATCTAGACAATCTTGTCCCTCATATATCTCATGTCACACTCATTATTTTCTATTCCTCCCTCAGAATCAAAATTGACCACAATTTTCTATATCTAGACCCAGGGAATTCTAACTATAGGTATTGTTCTACAATGCAGTGCTATCTCTTGAGAGTCAGATCAGTGTTATTATAACAATTAGCTTTTCCGAGTATGCTTTAGGTTACCTGCCAAGCATACTTGAAAAGAGACTGTAAGTGGAAAAAAGGTTCTTTATCCATGACATTTCCCTTCATTCAGGCTTGATCAGGAGGTCCCTTTCTCTCAGAATACTTTTCATTTTCTATCCTACTTTTAAGTTCCTAAAAATAAAATGATTATTTTTGATCTGTGGGAGGAAAAACTAATTTTCAGCATATGGTCTCATCACAGATTGTGAGAGTGTTATTTCTCAGAATCAACCAAGGCTCAGTAATTACTCCTTCCATAAGTTTGATTATATCTAGGGAACTAGAATAGAAAACAGAAAAAAAAAGTATATATATGGAGATTTGTATTGGCATTAAGCAATTGTGCTAGGGTAATCAGAAGCTTTAGCTTTCTCAAACTTCAATCCTTAGTCTCATTATAATCTCTGATTGAGTAACATATTATGCTGTTCTTTTTAACAGGGTCAGGAAGCTTTGCTGATTAAATGCTAGGCTGATACTCCTGCAGACAGCAAGGCTTCCTATTTACTCTTGCCTCTGGCATCTTCACACACCTCTCTGCACAACATGGGGATATATAGTAATCAATTGCTGAGGAACTACTTACAAGTGTCTAGTATAACACTTTTAAAGAATATGCCATTTCAAATAAATTTATTCAGAACACAGAGCTACTACTGCTCAACCACATTGTTGACAAATACTAATTGAATTGCAAACTTTAAAAAAAATGCTTGACACACTCCATGGTGAAATCAAATAAGATTTATCTGAAATACATAGAAACAAGTCAGTTCAGGACCAGAGGGATCAGAAAGATGTCCAAGAAATGTTAAGAGTCCTGAGTTTCATCAGAAGCCACAGTGGTGGATGATAATGTTGGAATGAGTGAAGAGCATATATATAAACTTCTCTAATCATGAGAGTCTCTGTTAAGTGCTAGAATTAAGTCATTCTGTATGTACCCAGAGACCATCTTATCTTAGCCTCATATAGCTTGTCAATCTTAGACATAATGTAGATTACAGATATATCTATATCTATATGTCTATATTTATCTATCATATGTATACACACATATATATGTCATATACACACACACACACACACATATATGTATCAGAATTAAAAGGTACAGTATACAAACATAGTCAAATTCCTGAATTCCTGATATTCATGCCAGTTTCCCTGTTGTCTCTATTGAACTTATCAGAAATGTTTTATTCTGTATTTTCCAACATTTTGGTAGAAAAATCTGACTCTGCTCCAGATAACTTGGTAAGGGTTATAATTTGTTATTTTCAGCAACAAACTGAAAGTTTACTGGACTTCTAGGAAATTTGTAATTGTGCCCAGTATTTGGCATTATATTTGCCTTAAACTCCAACCAGATTTTCCCCATCATGCCTCATACTAAATGGTTTGCTCATCTCCATGCACACCTTAGATATTTTCCAGCTTTATTGTCGTGTTCATTCTTCCTCTGGACTAAATGAAGTTGCTTCTCATCTCCATGAACATACTCACATTTATATTCTTCAGATGTATACTTCTCCAATTCTCACCAAGTAGCTATGATCTTTGTTGTCCTATGAAATGTCAGATAACTTTTTGCTTCTCATTTGATCTTTATTGTTCTCTATCTTGATATATAGTATATTATGTATTTCTCTTCATGACACTCTATGGCCATCATTGTATCCTACCCATCATGTGTGATTTATGTAACACATTTATTTGTATTTATTTTTTGTTCATTCATTCATAGATAAGGATAACATCCTTGTGATTGAATGTTTAACAAACTTGAACCTGACTCCTCACATAATTTCATTATTTTAGCCAGAATAAAACAAAACTTTATAAAAACCAAGAGCAGAGCCCTTTAAAGTCTCTTTATGTTTATCTCTTATCAAATGTAGTGTCCAAACAATATACAACCTTATATGTACCATTCTCATTCTTGTGCCTGAAGATGGTAATCAATAATCTGATGAAGAATCTTGGGCCTTCAGGCTAGCTTTGTTTTCTCATAATGTGTTTGGATGATGAAAGAGAAGCAAATGTGTTCTTTAATCTCTGCATGCTCCATTAGGAAACTTTCCATCCAAGAAGAGTCCACCCCCCTCCCCATTTCTTAGTCTTCCTGGAATAAAAATATGATTTTATAGAGAAATTTAACTACATTTTCCCTTTCATGAAAAATAATGGGCAAACAATATATATATATATATATATATATATATATATATATATATATATATATATACATATATGAGACATACAGGTACAGATAGAAAACAGTTTTCATAAACAACAAATACTTTAATTAAAGGGATTAATGGATACTATCCACTTTGCCTCAGTGCAGTCATAGAGAGGACACAATGGGCTTGGTTAAATTCAATAGTTGTTACTAGTATCTTAGTTTATAAGGACTTGTGGTTAAATGGCATTGCTAGGAATTCTCAAAGCCCCTTTGTGAATTTGTTGGTGAACTTCAGTAAGAAGTTATAATACCTAAAACTCTAATACTCACCAGTTCAGCTAGGAATTTAATGGCTCTAGCTAAATTTGTCTAAGACATTGGTGTTTTTCAGAATATTGTGGGACACTTCACCAACAATCATCTGAGGTATCTATGGAAAATGCCACTTTCTAGAACCCATCACAGATACTTGTTCAGCATTTTGAAGTCAAGACCTAGAATTCCAACTTTTTACCAGGCTACATTTTGATGATTTGAGGACCACTACTCTAAACACACAATTTTATGCTTAATTAAATTATCATTTCACCTCAAATTTGATTGCTGTAATTTAATTATTTTCTACAAGTTAGTGTCTTAATAATTTTACAACTTTTGTGATATAAGCATTTTTTCTACCTCAACATTTTTTAGAGCTGTTTTAGGTTTACAACATATTTGAGAGGAAGACACAGAGATTTCCTATATAATTCCTGCTTTGACACATGTATAGACTCCGCCATATCAATATCACTCACCAGAATGGTACATTTTTTACCAAGGAAAAACTTCAATTGACACATCCTGTTTCCCAACATCCACAGTTTACCTTAGGGTTCACTCTTGGGGTTCTACACTCTCCGGGTTTGGACAAATGTATAATGGCATGTATCCATTATTATGGTATCATAAAGAGTATTTTCACTCTCCTCAAAATTGTAGGTATTCCACTAATTAGTTTCTCCCTACCACTACCCCTAACAATCCTTGGCCTTTTTATTGTCTCCATAGTTTTGCCATTTCCAGGATGTTATATAGTTTGAATCATACAAAGTATAGCCTTCTCAGATTGGTTTCTTTCACTTAGTAACATGTGTTTACAGTTCCTACAAGTGTTTTCATGACTTGATAGCTCATTTCTTTTTAGCACTGAATAATATTCCATTGTATGAATGTATCACAGTTTATTTATCTATTCTACTACTTCAGGACATCTTAGTAGCTTCCAAATTTGATAATTATGGATAAAGCTACTGAAAACATCCATGTGTAGGTTTTTGTGTAGACATAAGTGTTCAGCTTCTTTAGATAAACACCAAGGAGCATGATTGCTGCATCATGTAGTAAGAGTATGCTTAGTTTTGTAAAAAAAAAAAAACACATCAAACTGACTTTCAAAGTGGCTGTACCGTTTGGCATTCACACCATCAGTGTTTGAGAGTTCCTATTGTTCCACATCTTTGTCAGCATTTGGTGTTGTCAGTGTTCCAGATGTTGGCCATTCTCATAGGTGAGTAGTAGTGTTATCTATTTGTTGTTTTAATTTGAATTTCCCTGATGACATATTACGTGGAGCTTTTTTTATATGCTTATTTTCCAACTGAACATCTTCTTTGGTGAGGTGTCTGTTAAGGTCTTTGCTCATATTTTAATTGGGTTGTTTGTTTTATTATCACTGAGTCTTGAGGGTTTTGCATAACAGTCCTTTACCAGCTATGTCTTTTACAAATAATTTATCGCAGTTTGTTCTTTGTCTTCTCATTCTCTTGATACTGTCATTTATTTGCAGAGAGAAGTTTTTAATTTCAATGAAGTCTAGCTTATTAGTTATTTATTTTATATGTCATGTCTGTGGTCATTTTAGCTAATAAAACATAACCATACACAAGGTCATCAAGGTTTTCTCCTATGTTATTCTCTAAAGTTTTATACTTTTGCATTTTACGTTAGCTGTGTGATCCATTTTGAGTTAATTTTTGTGAAGGGTGTGTGGTCTGTGTGTAGGCTTGCTTGTTTGCATGAAGATATCCATTCATTCCAGTCTATTTGTTGAATAGATAATCTATGCTCCATTGTATTCCCTTTACCCCCTTTTTGCCTTTTCAAAGACCATATGCTTATATAGGTCTATTTCTAGACTCTCTGTTCTGTTCCATGGATCCATGTTTCTATTCTTTCCCCAGTATCACACTGTCTTGATTACAGTCCTCCAAATTTGTTCTTCTCCTTCAATATTGTGTTGGTTGTTATGAATCTTTTGTTTCTCCAAATGAACTTTAGAATCACTTTGTTTATATCCGTAAAATAACTTGCTGTGATTTTGATTGGAATTGTATTGAATCTATAGATGAAGTTGAAAAGAACCAACATCTTGACAATGTTGAATATTTCTTCCTATGCAGAAACATAAAATTACTCTCAATTTATTTAGTTCTTTGATTTCTTTCATTAGAAATTTGTAGTTTTCCTCTTGTAGGTCTTGTACATATTTTGTTAAATGTATACCTAAGTATTTCATTTTAGGGGATGCTAATGTAAATGGCATTTTGTTTTTAATTTCAAATTCCACTTGTTTGTTATTGCTATATAGAAAATCAGTTGACCATTGTATATTAACCTTGTGTCCTGCATCATTGCCATAACTGCTTATTAATTCCAGGAGTTAATTTTTGTCAATTCTTGCAGATTTTTTATGCAGCCACTCATATCATCTGTGAACACAGACAGTTTTATGCCTTCCTTCCAAAATTGTATTTTTAATTTTTTTTTTCTTGACATTTTGGCATTAGCAAGGACTTCCAATCAGATGTTGAAAAGCAGTAGTGAGAGGAGACATCCTTCCCTTATACCTGATCTTAGAGAAAAAGATTCAAATTTTTTGCAAATAACTATAATATTAGGTATAGGATTTTTGGAAATAGTCTTGATCAAATTTAGAAAATTCCCTTCTACATTTAGTTTACTGAGTTTTTATCATAAATTGATATTAGATTTTATCAAATACTTTTTCTGCATCTGTTGATATATATATATATATATATATATATATATATATATATATATATATATATATATATTTTTTTTTTTTTTTTTTTTTGGCCTGTTGATGCAATGGATTGCCTTAACTGATTTTCAAAGGTTGAACCAGTTTTGTATACCCAGGATAAATGTCTCTTGGTTGTGGTATATAATCATTTCAATTATGTTTTGGATTTAATTTGCTAATATGTTGTTGAAGATTTTTGCATCTATGTTCATGAGAGATATACCTTTATAGTTTTGTGTTTTTTTTGTGATATTGTTCTCTGGTTTTTATTAGTTTTATGCTAGCCTTATAGAACTAGTTAGGACATATTCCTTCTGCTTCTATTCTATGAAAAAATTTACAGAATAAGTATAATTTCTTTCATCAGTGAACCCATTTGGGCCTTACACTTCCTATTTTAAAGGCTGTTAATTATTGATTATATTTCTTTAATAGACATAGGCCAATTAAGATGGTCTATTTCTTTTTATGCGAGTTTTGGCAGGTTGTGTCTGTCAAGGACTTGGTTCATCTGTGTTATCAAATTTGTGGGCATAGATTTGGTCATAGTATTCCTTTATTATCCTTTGAATTTCCATGGACCTGTACAAATGTCCCTTCTTTCATTTCTGATGCTAGTAGTTTGTATCCTCTCTCTTTTATTCTTAGTTAGCTTAGCTTGTGGTTTATCAATTTCATTGATCTTTTTAAAGAATCAGCTTTGTTTTCATTGATTTTCTTTATGAATGTCCTGTTTTCAATTCCGTTGATTTCGGTTCTAATTTTCTTAAGCCTCTGTTTCCTTTCCTCATTTCTAAAAGAAAATAATTCATCAAAAGCACTTAGCAGTGCTTTGGATGTAATAAACAACAATAAACCTTAGTGATTATTGTTATTATCAAGCTTATTAAGAATAGAGTGTTCTGGGATATTTCAAAACAGTTCTGTTTCTCTTCCCCCTGTGAGAAGCAGGACAGGATTTTTCTCCGATTTTTACTGTGAGAATCTGGTCGATGTATTGGAGGTAAATCTCACAATATTATTGACCCCTTCTCCACATTATGACCGAGTCCCCCTGGGGTTTTGAGCACTAAGATTTGTCAACACTGAGACTCCAGCAGCTTGTTAAGTACAGGTCAGATTTTTGAACCCTTGCCCTGGCTTACAAGGGTTTCATTTCTGAAGGCTCTGCTCTGGTAAACCACATCTCTGTATTCGCCTGCCTTTTGCTCCAGCCTATGAACTAACTTGTGTTTTCTCCTCTTGTAGATCTGGGTGGAGTTGTTGATTTTTCATTCTGTTCAGGGTTTTACTTGTTGCTAGGAAGAAGTGGCAACTTTCAAGCGTCTTATATGTATACAGAATCATAAACCAGAAGACATTACAAGAATTTTAAATTCATTTATGAGTACATCCCTTAAAATAAACAAAATAGATATCTTTCAAAGTCTAATGTATTTCTACTAAACTATGTTACAAGCAATACAATTTAATCAAATTTATAACATTCCGTATAGATTTTAACAACTTCCTATTTTACTACTGTTACTTTGTTCCTGGTGGTAAGGATCCCTTTATCTGGCTATTAATCTAATTAACAAATATGGTAGTTTTGTTTATTTTCTGTGATGAATTGGTATTTTCATAATTGAAATGACGCCTGAGATGAATTAGTCAGAATTCTACTTAAACCTACTGCATTTAGCTTTGCAACATCTATAATTAGGTAATAGTGAATTTGTAAATGCAAGATGATATAATCATGCTATAGTATTATCAGATGCTATGGGAACAAAATATAAGCAGTAGCAAACATTATCCTTTGGTGACCCACCCATAGTTATACTTCATATTTTTTAAAGGATTTCTTTTCTTTTTTAAAAATTAAAGTTTATTCGGATGACAATGGTTAGTAAAGTTACATCGGTTTCAAGTGCACAATTCCTTAGGATTTTCCTATTTTTGCTGCAGCAGAAGATGCTGCTGTCCTTTCTGGTTACTCCATTCACACGTCATTCTGCATTTTCTTTGCTTGCTCTGACTGTCACTGAGTGCATCACAGCTGTATGGAACTGACATTGTTAGACCAAAGGCCAGGGCAACACAGTGGCCTTCAGTGTGAAACTGTCATCTCTATAATGACAAATTGACTAAAACGTCCATAGCGTCTTCAAAGTAGACTTTTAAAAAATAAGAAAAGGAAAAGACAACTACAATATTATAAAACAATTTAATTGTTCACAAAATCTGCACATGTATATAAATTTCTTAAAATCATAATAATGATGATATAGTCACAATGAGAAGAACTAGTGGAAAGCTGGCCTCCTCAATGAACTGGTTGCAAAGTGATCAAAAGGAGCACAATCATTCAATGATAATTGATTTATAACAGAATTGATCAAGAGGTAAAATCAGCACTCAAAAAACAATGTGAGAATGTAGAAGGTATAGACAGAGCAAACTGTTAAACCAGATAATAATATTGGCTTTGTACTCTTACCCAAGTTCATGTTACTAGCCCAGGTTAAGAGAGTTTGTAATTATATATAATGCCTAAAGTTTACAAAGCATTTAAAATTTTTATAACATTATATTCTTTTACATATAAAAAAAGAGAAAGATGTATATTACATTTTGGCTTAAGATTTATAACTAGTGATATATAATCTTTTAATGTATTGTATTTGATTTGCTAGCAATTTGTTTAGGATTTTTGCAGAAATATTGGTCTGTAATTTTCTCTTTTTGTGTTATCTTTACCGGGCTTTTGTAGCACGTTATTGTTGGCCTTATGAAATTAGTTAGGAAGCATTGCCTCTTCTTCAATTTTTTGGAAGAGTTTGAGGAGGACAGGTATTGAATCACCTTGGAATATTTGGTAGAATTCACTAGTGAAGCCATCTGGTCCTGGATTTTTGCTTTTGGGGAGGTTTTTGGTGATTGTTTCAATTTCCTTACTGTTGATTGGTCTATTTAGATTTTCCAGTTCTTTGTGATTCAATCTAGGAAGGTTACATATTTCTAAGAATTTGTCCATTTCTTCTAGGTTATTCAATTTGGTAACCAAGAGTTTTTCATAGTATTCTTGTGTGATCCTTGGTCTTTCTGTGGTATCCGTCATAACTTCTCTTTCATTTCTTATTTTGTTCACTTGTGTCTTTTTTTTGTTTGTTTGTTTTTGTTTTTGTTTTTGTTTCTTAGTGAGTCTAGTAAGGGGTTTGCCAATTTTATTCATCTTTTAAAAGAACAAGCTCTTTGGTGCATTAAGTCTTCCTATTGTCTTTTTCTTCTCTGTTTTATTTAGTTCTGCTCTAATTTTTATTATTTCCTTCCCCCTGCAGACTTTGGGTTTAATTTGTTGTTTATTTGGGATTTTTCTTGTTTCTTGAGATAAGCCTGTGATGATATAAATTTTCCTCTTACTACTGCTTTTGCTGCATACCAATAATTTTGATATGATGTATTCTCATTCCCATTTGTTTCTATGTATCTTTTGATATCCCCTTTTATTCCTTCCTTAACCAAGTCATTCTTCAGTAGCATATTCTTTAATCTCCATGTATTTGGGGTTTTTCCTGCTTTCCTTTTCCAGTGGATCTCTAATTTCAAAGCATTGTGGTATGAGAATATGCTTGGTATGATTGCAATCTTCTTAAATTTGCTTAGGCTAGTTTTGTGTCTTAGCATATGGTCTATCTTTGAGAATGTTCCATGTGCACTAGAAAAAATGGGGTACTCTGGTGTTCTAGGATGAAAAGATTATACATCACAATCAAGTGGGGTTCATTTCAGAGATACAAAGATTGTTCAACATATGTAAATAATCAGTGTTACACCACATAAACAAGATAAAGGATAAAAATTATGTGATCATATTAATAGATGCAGTAAAAGCATTTCACAAGACACAATATCCATTTATGATTAAAACACTTAATAAAATGGGTATAGAAGAAAAGTACTTCAAAGTAATAAAGACCACATAACACAAACGCTCAGCTAATATCATGCTTAATGGTGACAAACTGAAAGCTTTTCCTGTAAGATCAGGAAGAAGACAGGGATGCCCCTCTGTCACCATTGTTATTCACATAGTGTTGGAAGTCTTAGCCAGAGCGGTTACACAAGAGATGGAAATAAAAGGCATCCAAATTAGGAATGAGGTGGTCAAATTGTCACTTTTTGCAGACTATATATGGTTCTTTATGTAGAAAACCCTAAACTCCACCAAAAAACTGTAAGAAACAAAAAATAAGTACAGTAAAGATGAAGAATACAAAATCAATGTACAAAAATCTATTGCACTCCTATATACTAACACTGAAATTTCAGGAAAAAGAAATTTAAAAAAATTCCTTTTGCGATTGCAACTTAAGAATAAAATACCTAGGAATAAACTTAACAAAGGATGTGAATAACCTATACACTGAATACTATAAGACATTATTAAGAGAAATTGAAGAATACACAAAGAAATGGAAACACATTCCATGTTCATGGATTGCAAAAATCAACATAGTTAAAATGGCCATATTTCTCAAAGCAATATACAGACTTAATGCAATCCTCATTAAAATCCTAATGCATTTCTTAAGGAAATAGAACAAAAAAAATCATCAGATTTGTATGGAATCACAAAAGGTCCTAAATATCCAAGCAATCCTAAGGAAAGAAAAAAAAAAGAATAAGGCTGGAGTTATCGCACTCCCTGACATGAATTTATACTACAAAGTGATAAGATTCAAAACAGCGTGGTATTGGCAGAGAAACAGATACACAGTCCAATGGAATAGAATTTAGAACCAAGAAATAAACCCGCATATATATCGGCAGGTAATTTTTGACAAAGAGCCAAAAACATATGATGGAGAAAAGAAACCCTGTTCAATAAATGGTGCTTGATAAATTGGAAAGCCATGTGCAAAAGAATGAAACTAGACTGCTACCACGACCATATGCTAGAATTAACTCAAAATGGATCAAAGACCTAAACATAAACCTGAAACAATAAATTGCATAGAAGAAAGCATAGGTACAACTTATGGACCTATGTTTCAGAGAAGATTTTATGAATTTATCCTCAAAGTCAAGGGAGGTAAAAGCAAAAATAAAGGAATGGGCTTATGTCAAACAAAAAAGAGCTTCTGCATAGGAAAATAAACCATTAACAAAACAAAGGGGCAACCAACAGAATGGAAGAAGATATTTGCAAACATTTCCTTTAGGGACTAATATCCAAAATATATACAGAACTCATACAACTCAACAAAAAACAAGCAATCCAATTAACAAATGGCCAGAGAACATGAAAAAAAAACAAAAAACAAACAACAAAAAAAACTTCTCTCAGGAAAACAGACAAATGGCCAACAATACATGAAAAAGAAATGCTCATCTTCACTAGCTATTAGGGAAATGCAAATAAAACCACGATGAGCTATTGCCTCACACCTGTTAGTATGGCTATCATCAAGACAAATAATAACACGTGCTGGAGAGGCTGTGGAGAAAAAAAGAAGCTTCATGCACTGCTGGTGGGAATGTAAACTGGTACAGCCACTATGTAAAGCAGTATGGAGGTTTCTCAAAAACTTAAGAGTAGAATTACCATATGACCCAGAAGTCTTTCTCCTGAGTATCTACCTTCAAAAATCTGAAAGCATTTATTTGTAATGATATATGTATACTTATGTTTATTGTGGGATTATTTACAGTAGCAAAGACATGGAAACAAGCAAAGTGTCCTCCGATAGATCAATGGAAGAAGAAGATGTGGTATATTTGCACAATGGAATATTACTCGGTCATTAAAAAAGATGAAAATACTGCTATGTGTGGCAACATGGATGGATCTTGAGATTATCATGCTAAGGGAAATAAGTCAGACAGAAAAAGTCGAGAACCATATGGTTTCACTCATATGTGGGATATAAAACTGAAAGAAACAAACAAAGAAGACAAGCAAATAAACAAAAACTCATAGATACAGACAACAGTTAAGCGCTTACCGGAATGTAAGGGGGGAAGAGGGGTAGTAGAAGAGAAGAAGGGGGCTAAAAATGTGATGGAAGGAGAATTGAATCTGGGTGGTAACCCACAGTATAAGTATATAGATGGTGTATTATAAAAAGGTACACTTGAAACCTATATAATTTTACTAACCGATATCACCCCAATAAATTTAATAATGGTAAGAAAAAAGATTTATAGCTAGTGACAGAGGTGGACTCAGAATTCAGGATTTCTCACTCTTAGCCTAATGTCTGGTATAGTACACCCCATAATTGTTATGACTAATTCTCTTCTTCATTTCCACGTATCATGATTAAGCCTTCACTAAACTTGTCACCTACAAAGGCAGCTGCTTAGAAAGGGTCTGGATAATTGCAAAGCGATCTGGACATACTTCTTCTTCCTCATCCTGCTTATAAGGAATTCCAAAACCATGCAATCAATGCTTGAGGGTGAGAATTTTAAGTCTTATTTCTGAGCAGGAAGATATATGTGAAATTGAGTATCTTGAATAATTTTTACATCAGTAAATTTTTTATGTCTGATAGCTAGAAATGTGGAAAAACCATATTTTTCCTATTTTTAACATTCTAGGTAGATATAAATTTACATTGCAATTCAGATACAAGTATTTATTTATATATGCATAATTGTTTTGTGTAAAATGTACACATAAATTCAGCTAAACACTAAGGAAAGTATTAAATGATAGACTGTTAAAGAACTTTTCAACTGTTCCTCACATATCTTTCTTTAATGAGCAAATGAAATAATGTCATCATAACAATTTCTTATTCATCAAGGACAAAAATGAGTAGAACACTTTATATACACCTGTCTCAGATTTTCAAACTAAGCTCACAAAAAAGTCCAGTTTTGAAATTAGTGAAACTCTTCCAGTAATTATTTGTAATTACTACATATGTCTGGCATTTAAATGTTCATGTTTTCTTTTAAAACCTTTTTACCTAGCTATAGTTTTCAATAAAGCCCATTTTTAAAACTGCATTCCCCAGTCTCCTGAGTCATGTAGGCCCACCAAACTGTAATTTATTACCAGATAGTTTTCTGAAAACACAAAAGAGATTCAAATTAAATATAGCAATGAGAGGGCTCTAAAGTTAGAGTAGGCATAACACACTGAAAGCAACCACCAACACTTCGTCCATATGTACTATAATCAAAGCTGAGATAAGGTAGGGGAGGAAACTCAACGGGATAGGATTGTAGTTATGTTATGAGTTTTACTACACAGAAGCATAACTTACAAACATAAATCACTTTAGAAGAGAAATGGCTTTAAGTTTGTCATTTATATGCGGTACTTTTTAAAGTATTTAATGTGTATTGCATTAAGAGAATCAAGGAAGAAATAGGCATATGAAACTCATCAGTAAATAAAAGGGAAATCAGATTTTTTAAAAAAAAATTTCTTCTAGCTTTACTACCTTTACAATCTCATAGAAAGTGTTTACAAATGTCACAAGATTAGAGATGTCTGAAATGGAAGATGAAATATCACTATTATACTTTAGAAGGAGTAACTCAATAACATATTATAAAATGCTAGTTTCTCTGGGTCTTAAAAAGATTTCCAAACTTCCCCAAAGACTTTTTTTTGAAATAACACTATAACTCATCTTTGCATTTAAAGGACTAACTTCAAATAATATATTATGATGGTAAATTTGAGATCCAGGAACATAAAATATAATGAGACAAATTTATCATGACATCTAAGATCTAATTCCCAAGAAACAGGAGGACATGTTTTTAACATCCGTATCAGCTGTCTTTTGGGCCTTTCAACTTTGGAGATCCACTTTTCAGTGAAATGCATCTTGGTTATTCATTTATTTACGGTTATATAAAAGCATTTGCTGAAAGGCAGCTTCTTGGGTCGTAAATGAATATCTAGAAATTTATGTGTATGACTATATGATGGTATACCCTGAAAGTTCACGAGAAATAACTTAATTTTTTAGAAGAAAGAGAAAATGCAGTAATAATACAACAATCACAATATCTCTTTACAGAAAAAAAATGTTAATTTTATAAGGTAACAAACAAAAATATAATGAAAAGTTATATGAACAACCATAAAAATATAACATACATAAAAATAAACTTTAAAGGGTATGTGAAGTTCTTCCATAGGAAATATTACAAAATTTGTCTGGAAACATAAATCCAGATGAATGTAGTTATGTAGTTATGTATTTCCCACTACTGTTTAAATGATTATTTACATGCCAAAGTCCCTGTGGTGTATTTGTGGATGTAGAACGTCTTACCTGTACTTTCAGAAAAAGATCTTTCCCAGTGTAGGTTAAAGCTTTAGAAGCACATTTAAGGGGAAAGAGCACAAATTCCCAACCCAAAACAACATTTACTGCTACAAAATTGTCTAGTTATTGGGGAAATTATACTCATTCAAAATTTCTTTATGAGGGCTCACTTTTGACAAAGAATGTTTCTCCCCAAATTCCTAGTCATGTAGATCTGTTCATGAGGGGGAAAACGGATTAGTTTGCATATGGTGACAAGCTCTGAGTGAGGAAATACTTAAAACCTTGGTACCTTCTCTTTGGTGTTTAAAAATAAGTTGCAACTCCTCAGGTTGATTAGGATAATTGTAATTGAGGGTCCTTGGCAAGAAATTCACCAAGCACCGCTCACTGTGAGAAAACGGGCTCTGATCTATTGATCCAGACACAAGAACACGGTGTTGAGAGTTTGAGGGAAGACAGTTAACTCCAGGAATATTCCATACTGAAGGTGAAAGTTGCTATGGATCAGGATACCTGAAATGGTCTTATGCTCTTGGAAAAATATATGAGCATTTATCTGTGAATTAAAATAGCTGAAACCTTGGGAAATTGCTCAGAAGACAAGGTGTATAACATTTTAAAGCCAATTTGGCACCAAAGATCATCTCTTATTGACATCTGTGGAATTATCTATATTCTATATTGAAATTTCTTTCTATGAAAGTAAATAAGATATTTATGTAAAGGATACTTTCAGGATATTATTTTATTTATGTCAATAGCTTCTTCAGAAGTTTCCAGGGAGAAACTGTACCCAAGAATTGGTATCCCTAATAGTTGTACTTCTCCTTGACTGTTTTTCTCTTGTGCGGCCTTGTAGATTTCCTGCATGATCAACCTTCTCTTTCATACTTTGGACCTTGGAAAACTTATTGCTAAATTTGTAGTCAGAAAGGCAAGTGTTTAGAAAATTGGGATACATGTTCTTACTTTTCTTTTTTTACCTTTTCTACCTTTGGCGGAGGTTGATATAACTATAAGTTACCTTAAATCCTTCCGTATTTCTGGGTAAGCATTATAGACCAGACACTGACACTGATCACCATTCACTACTGATAGTCTACGAAAATGAAAGTAAAAGAATAAAAAGGCAGCCTCTTTTCTATTATTCTTTGCTATTGCCATCATTTTAATGTGAGTCTGAAAGGAGAGATAAATGCATTCTTTCAATTTGACTTGTTTATACAGAAGAGAGCACACACTTTTAAAAATACTAACCTATAAGTTATTGATTAAAGCTTAATTATGCTAAAGAAATTATTATGTAAAACTGGAAATAACTAATAATAATAATTTTAACCCTTTGTCTTCTAAGTGACAAATATTCTGCTTTGTGTTTTAACATATATTGTCTCCAATCCTCATAGCAATACTGTATATAAGTAGTGAATTGTTTTACTTATCCCTGTTTAATTCTTAAGTCACTTATGAAGACATATTTGATATGGCAAATTACATTAAGATACTCGTATGTAGGGCAAAACTCAAAGGTCACTTCAATTTCTCCAATTCTACCCTCCTCCCAGGATGGAGATGCTGCCACCCTACAGAGTCCCATTAAAGAACCAACCTTTTACTAACTACAATGGTCCAGATGTATGTGCTGACAATCCAGCTTGGTGCTGTTCAAATAATCTCTACTGAAGTGTCCCTCATCCCCAAAAATGATCCTTTAAATACACATCAATTGAATAAAACCAAAGTTCCCCTAGGGAGTAAAGAATGCTCAAATAGGATGCATTAGCAAATTTTTCTTAGGTGGAATCTTTGTTTTTTACTGTAGTTCCTTTAGACTTTTGCAACTTTGCTTTTGTTAATTTCCCTTTTAATTATAAAGAAGTTCCACAGAAAATGTACGTAACATTTTGTATAGACTAAAAAAGAGCCATATTGCAAGGGAAGGGACAGAGGGAGGAAAGGAATGAGGGGGGTGGGGGAAAGGGAGAGAGAGAGAAACAGAAATTACACCTACCAAATATTTACACATGATTAAGTACTGCACTTTGGGATAGATGATTTCACATGAAAATTGGTGTTTCCCTGTCCTGGAGGCTGTTTGAGAACATAATTACCCATTTGGCACTCAGGATTGTATTTTTCCCAACTCAGACATTAGTAAATGTGTATTTTCCATTTCACAAGTCTATTTAAAGTTCCTATTTTAACACCTGCATTTGAAAACATCTTTCCTCATGTAAACTGTAATGTGTAATGACTTTTCTTTTAGTACTTAAAATTACAAGGCATTATTTGAGTAATTTCCTTATAAAACATTATTCCAAAAAAAACCACTAAGAAACCTATTCTTTTCTCCACAATTTACTGCATTAATTTTTTAAAAGTACACTAGACACTTTTGACCCTAGAACCAAGTAGTTCAAGGAAGATGGTGCAAATCCCACCACCCCTCTAATTTCATTCAGATCCTTAGCAGAAATTATATGTGCTCTGTCAGTACACTGAGGAAAGCAGCATTTAAAATTTGATAAAAGTATTCTTTGGCAACAGTACAAACATAAATAAATATACTAAGTATTATGTGCTGAATTATTTCCCTTCCAAATTCTGATGTCGACGTCCTAACCCCTGGTACCTCAGAATGTGACTTTGTTTGGAGATAGGAGCTTTATGGAGAAAATTGAGGTAAAATGAGGTGATATGGGTGGGAACTAATACAACTGGTCTCCTTATAAGAAGAGAGAGATTAGGACACAGATATAACAGATACAGACGGAGGCCAGATGAAAACAGAGGGAAAAGGTAGCTATCTACAAACCAAAGAGGGAGACCCACAGAAAAAACACCCCGTTGACACCTTGATGTTGGACTTCTAGCTTTTCTAGGCTAGTGCTGAAGAAAATAGTCCTTTGTTGTGGCTGCCCTAGCAAACAAATACAACTAGACATTAAAGAAAACATGAGTATGGATTACCAGAGAGAAAGAAATTATAAAAATAATGCAAAAGACACTGGTCAATATCTGGGTTTATGTTTGTAATCACATGAATTCACATATAGGAAATAAAATAGTGATGAATTTGAGATAGAGACTGCGATTAATACAGCATTCTTTATTTAATTTGTCTAAATTTTCAAATCTACAGAGATTTTTAGAGTACAACTTATGAATACAGTAGCTTTATTGAATCACTTATGAGATACACAACATCATAAGGGACTTCTTCGATAAGTAAATCTTATTTGTATAATTATAGGGTTAGAAGAGATGTTGAGTTAACTTAGAACTTTTTTTTTGACTGAAACTAAATGGAATATACTTTACAATCCATTCATGTGAAATGGTTGTCTATAACTTGTCATGGACATGATTATCTGTCTTTCCAGAAGTAAGCCTTCTACGTTTTCCTTGATTATATAACACTGATTTCTATCAAACTATGTCAAATTGTCAACTATAGTTATCAAATAGGCAACATTTGGGGGTACATATCTTCTTCTATCTAGTTAGTTCTCTGAGTTTGAAACCTAAAGTGAACACAAAATAAATGAAAAACAGTTTTCTTTAAAAATGCTGATTCTTTTATAGAGTCAATATGCAGATTGCAGAATGATCAGTGGGGTTTTTAACACATGATTTTAGTTGGATGACCTTGGGAAATATACCTAATCCATAACCTATAATGAGTATTTTTCAAAAATACAAACTGGAGATACTAATGTTTATCTTGTAGTATCTTTGTGAGGATTCCACTAGATAATGCTTGTAAAGTAGTTACTGTGATGATATTTACATCACTTGTTAGAATTAATTGTAAGTTTATTTTGAGAATGCAATAAGGTGACAAATGCCCACCCGATACATACATAGTGGGCACTTGACTTATTTAAGTTTACCCCACTTCCTCAGAAAATGAACAAACATACCAGTAAGTCTGAGTTTGTGGTGAAACAGGGAGAGAGAGAGAGAGGAGGAAGATTGGTGTGGTTGGTAGATAGGAAAGGTTTTTGGATCTGCATATTCAAACCATCTTTCTTACATAAGTGTAGCTACTTCTCCTTTCTATATTTACATTTTAATTAATTTTTCATCTCATTATTTTTTGTATTTTAGTGTCTTGTATTTCAGTAATGTGCCAAACCATTCATAGTTGATGATGATGATGATGATGATGATGATGATGATGATGATTTTTATTCAAGGGAAGTTTACCAAATATTTAAAGATCAGTTAAAGAAGAGATAAATTTATAGTTGCTTTTGTAATTAATTGTAGTCATATATGATTTACATACTAACTTAAGTGTTTGGAAATATATGTGCACATATAACCCACAGATATTGAACACTTTCCCCACGTAGTTGTCATTTACCTGTGTAGTCTACATGTGTTCTCTCGTATCTTTTTGCCCTCGGGAATATTTTCTGTTATTTTCTAATTTAAGAGGTTTTTTTTCTTTGTTTTTCTGTTTGTAAATAAGGCCAAAAAAACAAAAAAAAAAGTTTCTGATCATGACCTGGAGATCTCTTTATTTGTAAAAGGTAGCAGAAGTGTAAAATACATATGATTGCAGTGTTAGAAGATATGACTAAGATTTACTAGATGAAAATACGCATGTCTCAACCCAGCAGGAGTCTTTCAAAGTTAGTTGCTCTGATTTTTGATTACTCTTGTCACTAAAATTAAAGAGTTGAAGGTAACTTTTCCCATGTGTCTAAGGCAGAATGGGGAGGAGCTGGGAAGGAATCCACATTGGAACTAAGAAATCTGCAAGAATGTCAATTGTAATTTAAAAATATAAAAATTATTTAAAAACCCGCAGGTAATGGCAGATTTCATTGATTTCAGAGATCACCATTCAAACCGTTGTCACCAATAAAACAGCTTTTTCCATTTTAAACTTTCAATCAGCTGAGCAGCAAGCAACAAACGAGAAATTTCTCATCTAGGTGCTGCTGCTTTTTCTGCCTCACCCTATACTTTACTTAGGTTACTAATCAGGTAGTTTTATGACTGTAAGTTCAAAATAATTTGTGAAAATGAGAGGTATTCATCACATCTAACGCAGGATAAAAATAGCTTCTACACAGTCTATACACTTCAAAATAAAATACTCTACTAAGAAAAGAGGCAATTTGTGGCTTTTAAGATGTAAAACTAATTGAGAGTTCCCGATTGCCTTGAGAGGCAGCCTGTAGTTATTGAGTGCTAGTTGTGGTTGCAACTCTGCAACTCTAATAGGAAGGCGAATAATGTAAACGTATAATATACTGCAAAAAGTGCCTTGGGAAAGTGCTTACCTGCATTTAGCATAATTGTTATTATGTTATATAATACACTTAAATGTAATTGGATACAAAACAAGCATGCGATGGAAACCCCATAGTGAATCCCGACAATTACTGTTAACTTTATTTTAAAATATATGTTTATATTTTGAGAAGATAAAATTTGCTTAAGGGGCACTAAACTAGTCTTCCTACATTTTTTTTTTCTTATTACACTGAGAAGTAGAATTGTTTGTTTTGCCTAAGTAAAGTTGAAGTCTATCCAGGGATTAAAAACAAATAGAAATCATCACAAACCAGTGAAAACTCTGTTTCTGGCTCTATTTCTGAAAATCCTTACCTGGAAAATCTATTACAGTAAATAACCTTTGCATATGCTCTTGCAAATGTGATATATCTGTATAAGAAAATTACAGCTACACTCAAAGATAGAAAGTGTTGCTTCTCTGGGTGACATAGTATATATTTTGAGTGTATTTTCTGGGTGCCCCATGCATTGGAGTGCTGTGTGTTGAATGAATTCTTAATGTTGCGGAAGTTGTGGCTACAATAGCCTCACCTCCTTCCAGTATCTGCATTAGCTTCCTTGGTTTTACTAAAATCTAGGACACGTAATGGTCCTGTGGAACACATTCTTTCTAGACCTAGATAAGGAATAGTTCTTGTCCAAGAGTTGTAATGATGTTTAATTTTAAGGAAATAAGGAAAAATAGGTGATGACTTCTTAATTGCAAATTGCAGGCCAATATCATTAAACTGAAATCCTTCATTATGACATCTAGAAAATGAGTGATTAATTAGTCTTGCTTTTAATCATTTTAATACGTGGCTCTTTTAGATAAACCTACCAATTTATGACTTCATTTAATTTGAAATTTCAAAAATTGTCAAGTAGGATATCTGAGACTTAATTGGAAAATGAAGTAATAAATACTATATACTTAATTGTCGAACTATGATACATCTTCCCCCAAGACATTCTGATATGTGCATCCAACAAATCTAGCTGAGTGCACTGATTAAAAGTGAAGAGAAATCGATATCTGATATATACCCACCTTATGTATTTTTAAAATATATTTTCATAAAACATTTGCCATTTTTATTAAATGTACTATTTAATTTATGCCTTGATTTGTTTTAAGTATAACATAAATATGGTAAACACAAAGAACAAATTCCAAGATGTAAAACTACCAAATTCTACCTTTGTAATAGGTACAAGTAGATTTTAATTAAATAACAACAACATAAAAATGATGAGGACCTAATTGTTAGTAGTGAGAAATTTCTTTAGATATCGAGGGAAAGGAAGAGAAAATAAATCACATACTGAGAAGATAGATAATTCACAAATATTATATTATAAAAATATAATATGAGTAACAGAAGGGGCAATGAACGTATTGAATTTTGTAATAAGCCCATCCACGACTGTGATCTGTATCAGACCACAGATTCACAAGTCGCCACACATACTACCTTCTTTTACAGCACAGAATGTAGTTCATCTGAGCAAACCAATCATGTCTTCCCATTCAGTCTTCATTTACATTAAATAATGCATAAAACATGACATTCTGTAAAATCACATTGCTACAGATTCATATATATTTTTACTGACTAGACGGTATCATCTGCAAGGTTTCAGTTGTATGATATGATATTCAGATAGAACTTAAATTATAAAGATACTTAAACCAAAATGATGCAGGATTTAAGTGTCGGCTCAGAAGAGAATTATTAATTAATGTTCCTGTCCCTAAAGTCAGAGAAGATTTTTGAGTAAAACCTATGAATAGAATGGAATAACATTTTAGACTATGTAACATTGCAAAGCACATCAAAGGCTCTATTGCTTAGAGGCCCTCATTCTCTTCCTGAATGAGACCACACAGTCTCATTGATTTCCATACAGTCTTGTCTGCAAATCAGGTGCTTTAGATCACTTTTTTCTCTCCTAACTGGGAATGCAAATGCTGTATATCCTATTACATCACACCTTAACACTCCTTTGCATTCTCACCTGAACAGAGGCTGGAAGGCACCACTCTATCTCTTTTCTTCTCATTTAACCATCTTCTAAAACAAGATTGAGTAGTGAGTGTTCCCTCTTAAACCATCCTCTTGTTCATAAATAATTAACTAAGTTCCGGAATGGTTAGTTCACATTCATCTAGCTAAAGCCAAGGTCAAGATTAAAGCCCAGTTCAGTTAATAATTTCATTTCCATGTCAAGTTGCTCAAGCAAGCAAGTAATCAGGGAACGCATTTTGCATAGAACTCAGGAATAGCCATTTTGTGTATTGTCTGAAGACCGTCACACTATGACGAGGATATCTTCCCAACAGCTATTTGGGATTTTATAAGATTAAGAAACTTGCTCTGTGATTGAAGTCATAAAAAATGCAATTATGACTTTAACAGGTCACTAAAATATATGTAATTATCACTCTTTGGAAAATGCTGAGTCTTAGAGAGACTTTTCTGGGAGTCATGTATTTTTATAAACCATTTTCAAAAATTTGCACTTGCTCTGCCAATCTTTACTGCACACTTCACTGCAAAAGCAGAAGGCATTCTTTTCACTGTCAGATCCCTTAAAAAGTTCTTTGCTTTATTCACTCCATGACGTTTGCTCCTGTCTAAAATTATCTTGTCTGTCTGTTACCTCCTGCAAGAATGGAAACTCCATAAGTGCAGTAATATTATTTTTTTCCAAAATAGTAGCTGTTATAAACAAATGAACAACTGAATGAATGCATGATCACATGTAAAGAAAGTGAGGTATGGCCATCTAATGTCCTAATAAATTTCTCATAAAACTGTTACCAGATTTTGAATTGTCTTCATAGGAAGAGGAGAGGAATGAGTAATAACTTGTGTCTGTGGACCTTTCCCTGGAAGAAAACCTCAGAAAATTAGTCACAGATTTGCTGCCTTATTATATGGATTCGGAAACTCCATTTAAGTTAATTTACCCTTACTTCAGAACTGAAAAAAAAATCACATTTTCTGAATTAATGGCAAGAGTATTACATGGATGTCTGGTTCCCTTGCATTCAATTATATTATTCTCTCATTCTTTCTCTTGGGATTCTTACCATGGCCAATTTTGACTTGGCTGCCACCATTTTGCATCTGTTCCATACCAGTTGCCTAGGAAACACACTGTAATTTCAAATCATCTCAGTAAAAGATTGAATTGTAAATGTATAAGTTCGGTACCCTTCCAGCTTGTCCTGCTCCTAAACTGTAAGAAATTTCAAAATTTCATAGAAATTAATTTGCGGTTAGTCATTTCTAGTTTAGAAGTAGCAAGGAATCTCTTTATTATGTACAGATGTACAAATTAAAATCTGAGAAGGTTTTGTTTACAATGAACTTGCATTAAAACCAAACCAACAAGCAGTCCTTCTAAAGAGAAAAGTGTGTTCCCAATAAACTTGGCATTCACTTTGATATTACATGATTTATCTCCAGTTTGATTGTTATTTGAATCAACATTAATTTCTTAACAGTTGAAATACCTCAAGTCACCTCTCACTTTTCTTTACTCTTTAAAGATGGTTCAGAATACCTCTGGAATTGAGAAAGAGGGAGGCAAAAAGTTTTCCAAAATGAATATTAACTTACATTTGCTTTTCTTCATAATTAAATATTTATATAACTTTGTCTCTGAGTAGATTATAATTGTGGAGGCTAAGGACAAGTTTCCTTCCCCCCTCCCAATATTTCCCAAACTTCAACATCAGTGGTATTAATTTAAAAAATACGAAAATGAGAACGATAATCATTAATGTTTTAAGATGGGTTTCATTAGCAATAAGACAATAAAACCCTCCAAAACCCAAAATTTCTAATAATTTTGGGTTGCCAAAAAGAGAGTCTGAGATAGTAGTGCTTCTCAAGCAAATAAATCCTATTTTGTTTAAACTTGATTCCTAGTTGATCCATAGCAGGTGCTCGGGAGATCAGTTCTGAAATTTAAATTAAAAAATTGTTGAATTTAAAAATAAATTATAAGGAATGATGTATTTTAGGTTGGCAACTTTGGACTCCTTTAATACTGATTTTAATTTTGTTGTTGTTATTGTTGTTTTTGAGAGCCCACTGGCCCATGTGGGAATCCAGGAAGTGAACCGGCAGCCTTCGGAGTTAGGAGCATGGAGCTCCAAGAGCATGGAGCTCCAACCGCCTGCGCCACCGGGCCGGCCCAATTTTTTTTTAATATGTATGATCATTTATAACATCAGCCATCTGTAGTAGTAGATAATTTTTTTCAAGAAAAGTCAAATAAAAATATGAAAGAAGCTCTTATCCTTGTAAATATTAATTTCTAAGTGGATACAACGTATATTAAATCTTTTTGTAAGTCAGAATAAGCAGAGAAGTCAGCGGGAAAAGAAAGCAAATAAAATTTCAGAAATCTATTTTGGGAACAGTTCTTTCTGGTTTAAAAAAATAGGTTGATGAGATTCAGGGAAAAACAAATAAAAAAATGTATTTTTAGACCTCAAACAGCCACCCACACAGGTCACCCTCAGAAAACTTAATTCTAATAGAATTAAAGTGACCTGTATGTCTGGACCTAAAGTTAAAGCCCTCTGTTATATTTGTAGAAATAGCAATAAAATCAGTACTCTGAATAATTTAATTTAAATGGTTATTTTACTGTTTTATTTTAATTTAAATGGTTATTTTACCATTTAATTAAATTAATTAATTAATTAAAATTAAATAATTTAATTTAAATGGTTATTTTACTGTTTTTTTACTGTTTTATTGACAATGATGTGTCAATATGTATGTGATCACTAAAGTATGTTATATTGTGTCTATAGCAACAATACTCATTCAGGAGAGTATGATCACTTTTAAACATGCAGAGCTTGTGCAAATGCCAACACTGATGAAGTTTTATCTCTGTATTTACAGTTAGTTATTCCTAATTGAACATTGAAATGGATTCTTTGTTGTGCTTTCTTCTACCAATAACAATTAGGGCAATTCTGGTTTATATTTTAACAGAATGAGTAGCTGATACATTTATAAATGAATACAGCTTTTCAAATGCCAGCATAACAAAGAAGAAAAGAAAAAAATAATTGTGTTTATGATTCTTCTCAAATTATTAAAACATTTTAAAAACATTTTAAAAAACATTTAAAGCATTTTGCCTTCCTTTGATGATCTTTTTCCTATATACTCTTAAATACTTCTCCAAGATAAGTATGGTCAAAAATATTTAGAAAAACATCTTAAGTGTTACACAATGTTGACTCTACAGGTGGTTAAATGCTATTTTTATATATCTGATCCCAGTCCAAGTGAAGGAAGAAAAAACGAATATCATATTTTCAAATTGTTATTAATATTTTAAATTAGATTATTTGTATTCTTTTTCCAACTTTATGTAGATGCAAGTGACATATAATAATGTGTAACTTTAATGTGTATATGTTGATTTGATATACATGTATTGCAGTATGATTACTATCTTAGCGTTAGCTAACACATCTCTCATGTCACATATTATAATTACCATTTCTCTTTTGTGTTAAGAACACTTAAGATCTACTCTATTAGCAACTTTCAAGTATATAGTACCGTCCTATTGTCTAGAATCACAATGCTACATATTAGATCCTCAAAACTTATTTATCAGCTATCTAGAAGTCAGTACTCTTTGACCAAGATTCTCATTTTACCCAACCCCTTGCCTCTGGTGACCACCATTCTACTCTCTTCTATAAGTTTGGCATTTTTAGATTTCACATATAAGTGGTATCAAACAGGATTTGTCTTTCTCTGTTTGACTTATTTCACTTAGCATAATGTCAAGAACCATCCATGTTGTTGCAAATGGCAAGATTTTCTTCTTTCTCAAGGCTGAATAATATCCCATTGTACATACACACCAAATCTTTATCCATTCATCCGGTGATGATGCACTTCTAAGTTGTTTTCAGATCTTGGCTGTTGTGGCACAAGGCTGCAATATACATGGGAGTGCAGATATCTCATTGGTATTCTGTTTTCATTTCCATTGGATGCATACCTAGAAGTGGGGTTGCGGAATCAAATGGTACTTCTACTTCCAATTTTTTGAGAAACCTCCATACTGTCTTTCTGTTAATTGACTGTACCAACTAACACTCCCACTAGAAGTGCACATGTGTTCTCTTTACTTCGCATCATTGCCAACACTTGTTACCTATTTATTCATTTATTTATTTATTTATGTGTTTATTTATTTATTTATTATTTATTTGATGATAGCCTATCTAACAGGTATCAGGTGATGTCTCTTTGAGGTTTTGATTTGCATTTTCCTGATGATTAGTGATTTTAAGTATATTAATGGTTTTAAAATTAGATCGATACCACTTCTTAGCAACACAGCAGTAAAATTTGGGAAAAGATTAATAGACAGGGATTAATTTATAACTAGGAAATAAAAGCACATTTGGCTTTTTTTAAACTTTCATTTAAAAATACTAAACTTAAGTATTCTGGGCCTCTTTTTCTCCATAAATAATGACCAGAAAACATGAAATATAACATTCGCTTAACTAATAACCAAATACATTAAAATGAAAAGGACCTCTACTTGATTATTTAATAGGCAAGCTGATGAAACCATTTGTTGGAATAAAATTTTACTACCATATTTTTGTAGAGCAATTTGATAATGCCCATCAAACTAATAAGATATCACTTCATACTTGTCAGAATGGCTATTATTAAAAAGACAAAGGAGAACAAGTGTTGTTGAGGATGTAGAGAAAAGAGAACACTTGCATGCCTTTGATGCAAATGTAAAATGGTGCAGCCAGTACAGAAATTAGTATGGAGGTTCTTTAAAAATTTAAAAATAGAACTACTGTGTGAGATATATTCACCCCTATGTTCATTGCAACATTGTTTACAATTTCCAAGATATGGAAGCAACCTAGTAGGTATCCATCAACAGTAACACTCACATACAATGGAATATTGCTCAGCCATAAAAAAGAATAAAACCTTGCCATTTGTGACAATATGGGTGGACTTAGAAGGTATTATACTAAGTGAAATAAGTCAGCCAGAGAAAGACAACTACCATATGATCTCACCTATATGTGGAATCTGAAAAACAAAACAAACAGACTCATAGATAAAAGAAACAATGGTGGTTACCAGAGGGGATTAGGAGGTAGGCAAAATGGTACCAACTTCCGTTTGTAAAAGAAATGAATTAGGGGGATATAACGTACAGCATATGGAATATAGTAAATAATATTGTAATAACTTTATAGGGTGACAGATAGTAACTAGAGTTATCATGGGGATCATTTAATAAAGTATATAAATATCAAATCACTGTGATATATGCCTGAAGCTAACGGAATCTTGTATGTCAATTATATTCCAATAAAAAAATCAAGAAAAGTCAGAAAGCATTTTCATCCATTCTTAAGTGCTAAGTCATCTTGCACTTTGTAAATGAGATATGATTATCGTACCTTTATCTTACACGTGGACATAGTATTAGTCAAAAATTCTTTAATGTTAGCAAGTCTCATATTGACTTCTTACACTTATAAATTTGCTAAATTATTTTCCCTTTTTGGCTAAATGCTGTTATCTTTTATTTTCACAAGTAGTTTGATCTTTTGTTTGACAAAATCAGTAATAACATTTGTTGAGCATCTAATTTGTTTTGAGTGAACGGATTCTGGATGCTACCTAAGGATGTCATGTGGGCACCACTGATGTACCAAACAGCAAACTATGGGGTATCCTGGGTCTCAGTGCTATTCATACTGTTCTCTAACTACCTAACCTTAAAGACACATTTGCCCGTAGAATATATCCTGTTTCTTCAACCATTAACTAAATTGATCCAGAATTCTTCCATCTCCCTGATTTCTAAAGAAGTGAGTCACACAACAAAGGGAAAGAAAGAATTGCAGATATGATTTCTAGGCTCAGCCTTTTAAACAGTGGGTTTAAAACACTTATCAGATTACAGTAGACATTATGGCACTGTTTCATTCTTATGTACAGTGACTATTTGAATACCTAGAGGTGATGGGGTGTGGAAATGGTCTCTGTGCTACCTATTTAAGGAGCTAACTAGGTCAGCATACTTCAACTTTAGTATAGAAGGAAAGCGGTATATTCTCAGTTTGAATCTCCTTTTTAATTGCTTTTATACCCACATGCTGTGGCTGAATAAACTATTTATTTTTATTGTATCCCTAACATTACTTTAAAATATTTTACAATTATTATCTAAAACCAGAGCAACACAAAAGTCTGTCTTGCAAGTCCCATTGAGACACTTGTTCAAGTGTTTGAAAAAATAAATAGTTTTATGTGGCTAGAGTTCTTTATATAAATCCTCCCTGCATTTTATGTTTTCTTTTTTCATGCATAAGACCTACTTCTCAAGAAAGGAAAAGTTTTGTCTTGACTGTATATGTATGTATTTTAATAATTTTGTGTTTACAGGACTAATTATTGAAACCGGGGTATAAGAACACTCTTTGTTTCCTTATATTTTATTTATAATTTCAAATAAACTAGTTATTAATTTTAAGAAATAATGATTATACGTCATGCCTTTATATATCAGAATATTCCATTGAGACGACTTAAGATACCAGGGATACCTTTCTTGTCTATGTGTTCGGCTTTTTAAGAAATATCAAATAACATCATGGCTTCAGCATAATTTGTCCTGATAAACTATAGCATTATATCTGTAGTTTATGGTACCTACAGCATTCTGAGTCAACATTGAGATGATAAAAAAAAGAAAAAGCACTGGAGTCATACAGGGTGCTTCATAGCATATTTTATTGGAGTTAAAACAGCACTTGAATTCTTACTCTGCGCTGTTTGGAAGATATTTAACCTGACATCTATAAATGGGAGGCAATAATATAAAAAAATTACCATCTGTAATAAGGAGGTAATAAGATAGAAGTTCCTCAAAGAGTTCTTGCAAGTAAAAAACTAAATGAGATAATGTCTGTACAGTGTAAATAATTGTCTAGCATCCAGCTAACATTCGAAAATTGGTACCTACAATTAGAAGGTATAGGAAGGAGAGAAGGAGGAGAAATTAAAACTGGATAAAGAAGTAGTTTTGAAACTTATTAGCAATGTCGTCTTGGGCAAAGTGCTTAAATTCTCTGTACCTTAATTTTCATACTATAACATAAAGATGAAGATGAATATATCTAACCATATTAGTTTTCTGTTCCTACATATCCAATTAGCACAAAGTTAGTGGCTTAATCATCAATTCGTTTAATTCCTCATGTATTTTTTTACAATTTTTTACTGAGAAGTCCAGACATGATTAGGCAGAGTTCTCACCTCAGGGTTTCACCATGCTGCAATAAAGTTGTCTATTGGTCTGCAGTCTCATCTGGAGGCATCTGGGCAAAAATCTGCTTCCATGCTTACTCAGATTGTTAGAAAAAGTAATTTCCTTGTGGTTGTATGCCTGAGGCCCTGGGTTCCTCCTGGCTGTGATATAGAGGGTACTCGCAGCTCTCAGGGGCTGCCCACAGTCCCTTGCCATCTGGCCCACTTCATTGACCTTCTCACAACATTACTTTAAAGGATGCAGCAGAATCTCTCACTCCAGTGTGCAGAGATGGAGTCTATATAACATAATGTAATCATGGGTGTGACATCCCATCATATTTGCCTTACTTTGGAACCTAAACAAGGGAGTGACATCCCATCTCCTTCGCCATATTCTATTGGCTAATTGCAAGTTCTAAATTCCCTCTGTACTGAAGGGTAAGGGATTGTACAACTGCTTGCTGCATTGGTTGTTACCTCAAATTATGCCTGGCACATTATATCATAGGTTTGGGGTAATATAAAATGATTAAAATACACGTTTATATATGAAATCACCAACAGTCTTTCTAAATTTCAAAATGTTATGCAAATCTAAAGAGGTATTAGATTTTTCTTGTTTTTTTAATTTTTTTTTAGTTTTTCAATTACAGTTGACATGCAATATTATATTAGTTTCAGATGTACCACATAGTGATTAGACACATATCTTATGAAGTGATCACTGATAGATCTAGTACCCATCTGATACCATACATAGTTATTGCAATATTATTGACTATATTCCTTATGCTATACTTTACATCCCCATAACTATTTATAACTACAATTTGTACTTCTTAATCCCTTCCCTCTTCCACTCATCCCTCAATCCCCCTGCCATCTGGCACCTATCAAAATGCTTTATAAATTTATGAGTTTCTGTTTTGTTTGTTCATTTATTTTGTCCTTTTTTTTCAGTTAACATTTTTAATTAGTTTCAGGTATACAAAGCAATGTAATAGACATTTAAACCCTTTATAAAGTGATAACCCACCCCCCAAGCTACTGCCCCTCTGACGTCTTATATAGCTGTTACAATTCCATTAACTATCTTCCTTTTGTTGTCCTCCATATCCTGTGATTATATATACCTATATATTTAGTTACAGTTGTCATTCGCTGTTATTCTACTTCAGCTTCAGGTGTATAGCACATTGGACACAGCCCCATGACAACAAGTCCAGTCCCCATCTGGCACTTTACATGATCTTTATAACATTATTGGTTTTACTCTCCATACTGTATTAAATACTAATTTGTATTTCTTAATACCTTCACCTTTTTCACTCTGCCCCCAACCCCATTCCCACCTATCATCCTGATAGATCTAATATCTATCTAGCACCATACCTAGTTATTACACTATTATTGACTATATTCCTTATTGTATACGCTACATCCACATGACTACTGTGTAACAACCAATTTGTACTTCTAATCCCTGTCCTTTTCACCCATCCTTACCCCCCACCCTCCTCCCATCTTAAAGAAGTGCCACTAAGATTCTTTTCATTACTAGTTTGGTGGTGATAAACTCCTTTAGCTTTTTCTTGTCTGGGAAGCTCTTTATCTGTCCTTCAATTCTAAAGGATAACTTTGCTGGGTAGAGCGACCTTGGTTGTATGTCATTGTTTTTCATCACTTGGAATATTTCCTTCCATTCTTCTGGCCTGCAAAGTTTCTTTTGAGAAATCAGCTGCCAGTCTATAGGGGCTCCCTTGTAGGTAACTGACTGCTTTTCTCTTGCTGCTATTAAGATTCTCTCTCTGTCTTTAACTTTTTTCATTTTAATTATGATGTGTGTTGGTGTTGGCTGGCCCCTTTGGGTTTATCTTGTTTGGGACTCTCTGTGCTTACTGATCTTGTATGTCTATTTCCTTCAACAGGTTAGGGAAGTTTTCTATCATTATTTCTTCAAATAGGTTTTCAATTCCTTGCTTTTTCTCTTCTCCTTCTGGTACCCCTATAATGCAAATGTTGGTACGCTTGATATTATAGGAGGCATTAGCTTTTGATAAACTATTCTAAGCAGAATTTATTTTAATAATACTGAAGCAAAAGCCTACAAAGGTCATTTAATCATCAAATAACTTTTCTGATCATAGATCATATCCATATATATATATGGATAAATGGATTTATAGGGAGAGAGAGAGAGAGAGAGAGAGAGAGAGAGAGAGAGAGAGAGAGAGAGAGAAGAGACAAAGAGAGACTATCAATAATGCACATATTTTTGGAAAGATCACCGCTTATACGAGGTAACTAACATTCTAAGAGATTATAAAAAAAAGGATGCGAGGTAGTCAAACTTTGCCATTTTAAAATCTCACACAACTTAAGTATATTATACATACTTGTATTACATGCAAAATAAGTTAGTTACGTACTTACCTGATTTTGAATGAATTTAAAACATTACAATGCTTGATTTTGAAGGCTTTAAATTGATTTTTATTAACACAGTTAATAATATTAAAAGTGAAAGAATGGGATATAGATAGGTGTATTATGTTGGCTTTTGAAGATTTGTGATTTTTTGCATTAGCTACTGTGTATATTATTTGATTGTGATGATTATCAAATAAAAAATTTCTCCATTTGGCAATGATTTGATACTATACCTTCATTAAATATGCTTCTAAATCTCATTAAGAGATTAGCTAAAACTTGGCTTTTCCGTCATATAATATACAAAGTTAATGAAAGAATTTCCAGAAGCGTTTTACACTTTGATGTTAAATATTAATATTTGTTGGCATAGGTTCTTTGTATAAATGCTAGAAATCCCCCACTAAACAATTAGGATTTAAATACTAACTAGAAATGGTAACACAAAAATACTTTGTAATCCTGAATTCATCAGAGCAACAATTGTGATCTCCATCATTAAAAGCTAATATAAATAGAAAATGATTTCTCTGGGAGACAGTATGTAGACTGGTCCCTTCTTTATAAAGGGTATCACATGTACAAGTCTTTTCAATTATTTTGTGTGTCATACATATGTCTTTTAAATTAGGTTATTTTGTGTGGTATAAAACTGTCTGTTTTATTTCTCATGAAATTTAGTTAAATTATGTTACTTCTTTTTTTCATATAGAGGGAATAGAACCTGAAAATTTTAAGCTCCTTTAAGAAAGAAATTCCATTATGAAATTTAACGAAGTTTATCATATTGTAATAGCATTCAACATTTATTAAATTCTTTATGCCAGAAATTAATGTAAGACTTTTTCATATATTAACTCATTGTTTCCTTCTAACAATTCTCAGAGACATATACAGAAAAGGAAACTAAGATGCAGGAGTTTGAATAATTTGTCCAAGTCACACAGCTATTTAATGGCAGAGTCAGGAGATGAGCCCAAGCAGTTTGACTTGAAAGCACTTGTGCTTATCAAACCTGCTCAACTGCCTTCATGTCATAGTTTTGCTTCTGGTATGAATTAATAATCTACTTATCAAACTTAATGTTGATACGATAGCATTATATTGTCAGACACTCAGAGAAATAAGATTTCTCCCAATTAAATCTAAGGACATACTAGTTTATTTTGTTTGATGGTAGCAATTTTGAAAGAAAGAAAAAAAAATGTATTTCAAGATGCTTTCAAGCCTACTAAAGTGGTCATTAGGCGAAACATTTTTTAAAATGTATAAGTGGCCAGGAAATGAACAATTTCTGCTCATAAACTAGAATTACAATAAGATTCAGGAAACTCAAGAATAAATGAGGAAATTATTCCCACTTTTTAAATCTTCAAAATCTGTTATTTTTTTAATTATATTTTATTATTTTTATTAAAGTTTATTGGGGTGACTAAACTTATGGACCTGAGGTTCCAAGAGGATTTTATGAATTTGACCTCAAAGACAAAGGAAGTAAACGATAAAATAAATGAATGGGATTGTGTGTTACTTTTAATGAAGGAGTCTAGAAAATGTACTTTACTGTGTGTGCACACGTGTGTGCCTTGTCACTGTGTTTCCACCATGCAGTTTAATAATATCAGTGTAGAGTTAAAAGATATGCCAGGATTCCTATTCTGGTTCTGTCAGTCTTTTGTGGATAATGCTACATTAAATAAACTAGTCTAAATAATAAAACAAATGAATTAAAAAAAAATTAACCAAGCAGGCAAACCAATCAAACATTTGATTAATATGGCATTTTAACTTGGATGAATTACATTTTAGACTTAATTTATATATCAGCATAGTTGGCTAACTATCAGATCCTTACACATTTGAGAGGTTAAGGCAAAAAAGAAGAGATTGTGGGAAGTGTAGAGAAGTTTTTAGCTAGATAAATAACAAAAAAAAACCTTTGTTAATCATACTACTCTCGTTCCTAAGCACTATGGTCATGGTTTGCTTTTTTTAAATTACATTTTTGTGATATTATACTGTTCAAAATTAATTTTCTCCAGAGTGGAATGTTCAAAATAATTCAGTGAGGTATGGGAAGAAAATACCAAAACATCTATCTCTATTGTTATTTTATCTAAATAAAGAGAAATAATGTTGATGTATGTAATAAAATTAACTGAATTCATGTGTCAGGTGATCACATGTCATAGTGCATAGGAAACAAGGGAATAAGGGATGTTCCAAAAGAGTGGGCAGTGCTGCCTTTACCTCCCTTTGCTTCCAGCATATCGCTGGTTACTTTGACCATTTAAATAAACTCATGTATTAACTTATCTAGTTTTTAACTATACTAATCACAAGAAAAGGGGCTGTTTAAAAATGTTCTCTGTAGAGAAATGGTAAATCTGAAATAGCATTAATAAAATAAGCTCAATAATTAAACAAGAAGTTGGCCAGTAGATGCTTTGACTCTTAGTCCTGAATGAGCATTTTTATCAGCACATTACATCCTATACAATGATACTACATCAGAAATTACATTTTTGACATATAAATGTATATCCTCATTATTAATGAGCCTTTCCCAAAGTGGATATTGGATACTGTATTTATTAATTCTTTGGGGATTGTATTTTTAGCTATGATAGAGATAACAATTAAGTATTAAAATAAACTGGAATAAGAATCTAATCTTAGAACATTGCTCTCCCTAAAATTATTAAATACGTTATTAACAATACATTTTGAAATGCTTTTACAGTTCAGAAATCAAATAATATTTATAATAAGTTGCTTAATTTGCCTTTTAGAATTTTTACACTTATGTATGTTTCACCAAGAGCACAGTGAATTTTAATAGTACATATAAAATGTATAAAACTATGTAAATGAACACAGTTTTGTTTGCTAATTGGGATTTTTTTTTTCTTGAAAGATGATTTACGTGATCTAAAGATTTGGAAAACTTTCTTCTGAATAACATATAAGGAAGTATCTTATTTCTATATGTTGTACATTTAAAAACAGCCAAATTAAACAAAACTATGTAATATAAAATATAAAGTATTTATTAAACCCACAAATCCCTTAAGAACTTTTAATCCTTTAATATATCTTGGACATTGCTTTGTCATTCAATATTGTTTTGTTTTCCTCTTTCTGGACTTGTTCTTTTTTGTGTTTGATGCTACAAATAAATATCTGCAACCTTCCCTCTCCAGGCGTTGCTGGCCAAACTATTGCTCAATGACTTCACTAAATCCAACAATACCTTTGTCCACCCTTTTTTTTTTTTTGCCTCTAGACATGTCTCCTTTTTTTTTTTTTTTGAAGAAAAATTATTTTTGTTGACTTTCTGATACAATGGTCTCCAGTTTTTTGCTTCCCTGACTTGTTTTTGCCATCTCTCTAGGATCATTCTCCTGTACCTTGTTATCGAATTTTGGAATTCCTTTGAGAGTTTCACTGTAATGTCTGTCATCACACTCTCTACCTTACATACTCCCTGAATATTATCTAACTCACACCTAGTAGTTCATTACCTACCAACAAAAATAAGAAATTATATCTCCAACTCTGATCTTTTTTCTGAAGTCATAATGTATATATCCCACTGCCTTCCTTATATATAATTTTTAATGTTTCATAGACTCCAGAAATCCTGTTTTCAACAGCAAACTTATGACCTCCAATCAGTTCTCCCTGGAAACTCCCAGGAAAAGTCTGTCCATAAACCGTAAACTTAGGAATCACCCTGGACACGTTTGCTTCTTTACTCCCATGTGATTTTTTCCCGCTTGATATATATATAGAAATCTATTAATTGGCCTTTCTCTTTACCTCTATTCTAGTCGAAACCACCATAATCCTGATCTGTTTAAATATAGCAGGTTCTTATTGGGCTTGTAACAATGTGCTATGCACCTCTCCCTTCTGAACACACCACCACAGCCAAAGGAATATTTTGAAATTATAAATTTAATTATATGACTGCCCATCACTGTCTTTCCATCTTTCAAAGCTAACTCTCGTTAAGTGCTAAAAGGCTCAGTCCCCAACTACAATTCAAGACTCATGCTTTACCATACCTTTGTGTCACCTTATTTATTCTGATTTCACTGAACTTCTTTCAGTTACTTGTACAATTTACACTCCCTGCCTCAGCATGTATTGTACCTCTGGTTGCATTTCTTCCAGATGTTCCTTGCTTATAAATTTATTATCATCCTTCTGATACAAGATTAAGGTTTACCTACAACTTAGTTCTTTTTTGGTTGGCATAACTAGGTCAGTTTTCCTATCATGGGCACACCTGGCCCATTTTCAAGGGGTTGACCACAGTTGTAATTGTACGTTTGTATGATTATTATAATAAGTGCTTGTCTTTGCCCTTATCTTCATAACAACACTCTGTGCCTATCCCTGATTATTTTCTTAAGATAAATTTTCAGAAGTGAAGTTTCTGGGTCAAGGGGACACATATATTATTAGAACTCTGAATAGGTGTGTTCAAATCAATCTTGAGAGGGAAATATTAATTTGCATTCGAGCATCAGCATGTGATTTATCTTCTTTACTGCAATAGAAATTTCATATCGTTCCTCACATTATTAAAAGGATGAGGAATATGAATGCCAATGGAAAAATTGTTTTGGATAAGTGATATACTTGCCACCATTGATGTCAAAATGTCATCTCCATGGGAAGAAAGGTTTTTATGATATAATTAATAATGCTTTCACAAATATGGCTTCTTCAGGAAAAAAATCATTTCCATCACGTACACTGATAAGTAACTGGTATGATTTAATATGGCAGTGGTTGATAATCATAAGGTTGGATTATAGTTTAGTTTAGAATGAATATTATTATCTAAGAACACTTGAAAAAACTATACTTGAACTGATTTCACCAACATATTTAAATTATAAATCACCTCTCATACTAGTTAGTTTCTGTAAACACAAATGCATGATTCGGAATCACAGTCTAAATTTTCTTACAGACAGTTATTTTAATAAAGTCCTCATGCCATTTCATTTTTCTTGCCATTTTATGTGCACCTGAATTAATGTGAAAATAGATAGCCAACAACTTCCTTTACAGCTGAAGAAAACAGGATAAATGATCTATAACTCCATAGCTCCTGAGCAATGTCTTAAGAAGTTTTTTTTTTTTTTGAGTCTTTTAATCCTGAAAGATATACTAATTGGAAAGATATTGATTTATGAAATTATAGTATTAATTCAAGTAAGATTGGTTACTGAGTACAGGAGCGACGTTTGAATCTCCATCCCAGACTGTTTTTATTCAGTTGATCTACATTTACATTTTAAATGATATTTATATTCAGGAGGAAGAGGCATATAAACTGTCACTCATTTCTCAATAGGCTGATGGTTTTAGTTAAATTAATTTCTAGGTAAGTCACTCTAGAACCATTGAACATGTTGATTTGCTTATGTATGGTGGAACAGACTTCTGCTTTTTTTCACACTGATCATAATAAAAAAAATCTATAAATGTTAATGACATAAGGCACTCACATAGTGTTTAGCATGATGGAATGTGTCAAACTGTCCCTGGTGATGATGACAGGTTTTGTATAATTTGCACCATTTTAATGGAATGATCAAATCTATATGTTTATTTGGGTATGAAAAAGCAGAGGGGAAAAAGTGTTCCAAATGTAGAAAGCCATAAAATAAATCACTTTTTTATAAAGCAGTATATAAAATTTGTTTCTCACGGTGGATTTATAGTAAATTAATTTGTGGAATAAATGAACTGTAGAGATTGAAATGTGTCTGAAGTATTAAAACTTACCTTGCATTACCTGTTGTGATTACTGATAACTTTAGGTGTTTATAGAGGATTGAAAATGCCTTTGATATGCAAGCATTGTGCTTGTGAGTTTCATTATATTTTGAAAACTTCATCTATTGAGTCAACATTTTTATTGGTTACGTAATTATAACTCTCTTGATAAAGAAACCCTTTCCTTGAAACAATCAGACTTTTGAGACATTTCCTATTTAGAGGAAGAATAAACCTACATCTGCAGAGGCACATTCTAGAGTTTTATAAAGAGAGGGCTATAGTTTTAAAAATCTCAATAGAAATGTTGATAAAAATGTTAGAATTAATATGTTTCTGAGATTTTTAATTCATCTGAGAATTAAATTTTAATTCATCTGCAGAGAAAATCATATTCTGAGGTTTTATAAGGGATATTTAGAGATTCATAGAAATTAGGCTCTGCTAAAAAAGAAAGTTCTGATGAAATACCAGGCAACAGAACTGCCAAACAGAGACATAGATTCCACAATCTACCGTGAAAGACATAGTGATGAAGTGACACAGACTCTTGCACGGTTAAAATCTACTGAGACTTTATTTCATACAGCTCCTGCTACACCACAACTGTTTCCACACTTCCTCTGAAAATCTGGGAGCTGTTTGTGAAGAATACATTTTACATTGTCTGATCACCTGCACCTTTCCTTGAATTACTCTCTAGATCTGCACTGTCCGATATAACCTCTAGTTAATATGGTACCATATGTAGCAATTGAACAATTAAACTGTGACTAGCATTAGTTGAGATGTGCCATATGTATAAAATGCATACTAGATCTCAAAGACTACATACAATGTAAGAATGCACAATATCTCATTAGTAAATTTTACATTGATTATTTAAATAATAATGTTTTAGATACATTTAATTAAATAAAATACATTATTAAAATTAGTTTTGTCTTTTATTTTTAGTGTGGCTACTAGAATATGTAAAATTACCTATTAGGCTCTCATTGTGTTTCTATTGGACAAATACCCTAATAGAGAATGAGTGCCGCAGAGTTGTCCTCTCTGCTAACTCACATCTCCTTTGCTGATGTCTGAAATTTCACTGGGTTTGGAATAGTGAGAGGGAAGGAGCAAAGCAGTTATAATATAGAATGTGTGAATGGAGATTGCCAAGGTAGAGTCATTTATGTCAAGGGAACTAAAATAGAGCCCGGAGGCTATGAAGAAGTTTGTCTTATACATGAGCCACCCAGCGCATTTCTCCATGAACTTTTGAACTTTTCAGCTGTGTCTGAAGTTAATCTACTCCTCACCATAACAACCAGACCATCTGAGTTCCTTTGAAAGGTGCCAACCCATTTTGTCAACCAGTGTCCTCCATTTGCATATAGAACTCAAAGGATCCCTACCAATTTAGCCAGAATTCTTTATTTATATAAAAAGGATTGGATTGAGCACAGTACATGATACCTGGGCCTTTATAATCCCTGCCTTTCTTTGTTTACTTTAGCGCAGAATTTAGGTTGCTACCAGATTTACACATATACTCACACACATATAATAAATGAACGTACAAAAAGCAGTAGAGATTTGGAAAATGCTGTGCAGTTTTGTTTTCTAGGAATCTGATAACTAATAGCCTTGTGAGAAAGACTCAGTAAAATTTCATTTGAGATGTATACCTGTGTATCTAAACCTCAAAATTGGATGTTGTTGGCTCTTTCTTTATGAAATACATACAAGTCGGGGTTTTTAAATACTTTTATTTTTGTTTTTTTTAACTGTCCAGTTTTTACAACTTTAACTTGTCTGTAGTTAGGCCAACAATGTAACTCTTGTTGACTTTTCTCTGGTTTGTCTAATCTCTTTAATTATATTTGCATTTCGTGTTCATAGAAGCCTCTAATCATTTTTAGTGGCTGTATTCTCTTCAATTGTACAAATGTATTTTTAAAATTTACTTTGAAATCATTTGTATATATTTAACTTTTTTAGTGTGTATATATATGTATATATATGTATATATGTATGTATATATACATATATATATTTGCTTTTGTGGGTTTTTTAAAATTGGTTTTGTTATTGCAATGCTACTACGTATACAAGCATATGTAAAAAGATTATAAGAAATACTAAGAGGTATTGACAAGAAATTCCAAGGGATACATTCCTAAAACTGAACTGTACATTTTAAAGGTTGACTATCAGTAGATATGGTAGACATATATCATGGACAGATATGGTAGATGGTCTCTCAAGTGTGATGTCACTTTATACTTTCCCAAATGCATTTAATGTTGTGAAAATTCTCTCACCCCCCTCTCTCCATAAATGTGTAATATGCGTATGCACATACATATATACACACACACAAATCCATATATATATGCTGCATATATAATTATGTATTTGCAACATATAAGTATGCATAATTTATATATTCCACATATGTAATTGATTAAAAACATGATTGTGATTGTAATTGTGATTGTAATTGATTAAAAAAACATGAATGTGATTGTAACATACATATCTAGTTGATGTACTTTTAAAAACCATCCTCATCTTCATTTACCTTTTTGCTTATTTTCTCAACTCTTTCCTTTTTTCTCATAGATTACTCTTAAACACCTAAGTATCTCATATTGCTATGGCAATATTCATTTTTTCATAGTTTCTATATATTCACAGCATTATTACAACACAAAATATTTAATTATGCATATGTGAAAACAAATATATACATATTGTCGTTACTTTTCACAATGTCAAATTATACACAGTTTATAGCATCTTGTTCTTCCTACTAAGACATGAGAATCTATTTAAGTCACCTGATAAGGTATAATTAATTTTACTTAATGACTGCCTAATATTTCTCAATGTGAATGCAACAAAATACATTCAACTATTTAACTATCATGAATATAGCAGACTGCATTCAATTATTAACTTATCAGTAGGAATTTGCATTGTTTTGATTACTTTTGCCAATATTAGTAATACTGTAATAAATACCCAGATGCTTATGTAGTGATACTTTTCTTTCTATGGAACCGGTTATCAGGAAGGGAAATGCTTTATATATTTTGTTTTTGAATAAGCATTTCCATATTATTTTAATCTGTTATGTCAATTATCATGCCTTTTATTAAATTTAGTCAAATATATTTATTTGTTATTAAAACTCCCAAGCTTTTTGTTTTAGTGAATAACTTCTTTTTCTACCATGTATTCCCGAAAATAAGACCTATCTGGACCATCAGCTCTAATGCATCTTTTGGAGCAAAAGTTAATATAAGACCCAGTATTATATTATATTATATTATATTATATTATATTATATTATATTATATTATGTTATATTATATTACATTATATTATATTAATTATATTATAATTTTATATGAGACCTGGTCTTATATTATAGTAAAATAAGACTGTGTCTTATATTAATTTTTGCTCCAAAAGACAAGTTAGAGCTGATGGTCTGGCTAGGTCTTAACTTTGGGGAAACACAATAGTCATACAAAGAGCCTTCTAAAATTTCTTCTGGAAATTCCATTGATTTATTTCTTTACACTGAAGTTTTAACAATCTTGATTTCAACATACTAGTCTTAAGGGTGCAAATTTAGTTTCTTCCAAATAGATACCGGCATCATTTATTTAACAATTAATAGTTGTATCCATTATTAAAATCTTATATATAAACAGGGATTCATATTTTATTATTTTGACTTTGTTCCATTTCACTATTTTTATTTAATTAGTTCCCCTTAACTATTTTTCTCTTCACGTGACAATTCCAAATGATGCGAATGCAGTGACTTTGTTTTTATCTGGAATATGATAAGGGGATTTACTTATATTTTATTACTTTTCTTCTTCTTGCGCTTTTGTTCATTCTTGCAAATTTAAAGCTTATAGAAAATTCAGAGAAAAAACAACTGCTAAGGATCCTAAATAAAATCACACTATATTAATATATTAATTTCAAGTAATCACAGTTTTCTAATATAACATAAAACATCTGTATTTTCCACAATTACATCATTAAACCAACTGCTCTGAGAATTTAGTAAATGTAAAGCACTGGACTCTAAGAATACAATATGAATGTGGAGGAGGTAAATATAATCATGAAAAGCTTAACTGATATTATAAAGTCACACATAAGAAACTGATTGTTTGACTATTGGCAAGCAAAGTAGAGGCTTAGGCAATTTAAATCTATGTTCTAAGGGAACAGACAAGAAAGTGATAACTTTCAATTAGGTATTTTACAAAAAATTTAGAAAAGCAATGCTTCTAAACTGGATTTTGAAAAAAGGATAAACTTTCAATTGAAATGGAAGACACTTGCACAATTGGATGAATTGGATGGAGTATTAACACTGGAAATAAAAAGCCTTCAAATGTGTTTACATCATTGGTATCCCGGTTAAACTAGATTGGAGATTGTGTGAAAGTGACGAGAAAATATTGAGATTAAAATGATATATAGGTGCCTGACTGTAGAAGTTTTTGAATCCAAGTTTGCCCTGAGTTATTGATGGTCTATTTCAAACACTTTGGTCAATGTTGCTCAAGTAGTAGTTTTCCGTAATCAGAAATGTCTGGATGCTGATGGTAACCACTTTGAGCACCTCTTGTAGTTGCAGAAGTCAAATATGACTTGTATTCATCTTTTGTAATCAATATATATTGCGTATTACAACTTTAATACAGTTTTCTTTTCTTAAAATATGTATACATTGTTTGGCACCAAGTGTGTGTGTATTTACATATATATATAAAATTTATATATAAAATTTATATATAAAATTTATACATATATATATGTGTATATATATGGAGAAAAAGATAGACAGAGACAGAGAGTAAACTGGACAAAATCATTATTTTGCAGAGAATATTCTCAAGGCAATGTGAGGAATGAAATGGATAGAACTTAAACGAGGTGTGGAGATAAGTATAATTTGTTCAAACTACAGTTGATAAGAGAAAGAATAAGAGTGTTAGAAATGCTAACTGAAAGGAACCTCTGTGATAGTTTCCAAAATAAAAATTGGGTTTTAGTACTTTTATTGGAAATGTTTTCCTTTATCAGATATTCCGACCTCTGAAAAGTTTATGACTATGTCTGTCTGATGCCAAAACTTCAGGTTTAAAAATGGCCAAACATCCAGATAGCATAATATTTATATTTTTATATTATAGGTGTTAGGAATTATAACACTGACCAGATTTTAGATTTTCTACAGATATCATATCTGTTCAGCACAGTTTGCTCCAGCCCATGCCTTTGTCCCCTGAAATTTCCATTGCATGTCTATCCATGCCTAACAAATGATTCAATCTTTGCTGAGAAACAAGAAAATCATTCTTCAATGAAAACTTCATTTACTCAGAATAATAGTTGTTGCATGATTATTAACAATATGATATACTTTCTTGATGGTTTAGGGGAAGATAAAAATCTGTTGCACCATTGATTTCTCACCTACTTGACCAAAAGTAATCTCAGATGTACTTATTCCTTTATGTATCAGTGCAGTTCAAACCTGTTTCAGAGTAAATTTATATTGGCTCTTATTCTTTCATGCTGCCAGTTTCCCTGCATTTCAATTTTTTTTTCAAGTTCAAGAGCTTTGACTTCCACAAGTCAACTTGGGGATAGGAGAATCAGGTCAGGTTCTGTTACTTATCTAAATTCTATTAATATTATGCTACTCAGAAAGTAAGTAGGAAAGAGAAAAGAAGGAAGGAAAGAAGGGAGGGAAGAAACTGGTATAACTTTAAGTCAAGGTTCTTGTTTTATTAAGCAACAAATTTAGGCCATACACAAAACTTGTCTATAAAGAGCACAATTTGCAATGAGAGAGTGGTAGTGGTTCTTCTCTCTTAGATTAGCTGATTAACATTTCCTAAAGACTATAGTTCTACCAAAAGGAAAATATTTTCGATTTATAGAATTGCTATGTCCTTTGGTACTTTCCTGATATCTGAGATTCATGAAACTTCTAAAACCTTCAATTGGCAACCCTCTTTATTTCTGTGACATGTTCAAGTTTAGAAGACATTTCTGCTGCATGAATTACATGGAACTTATCCATGCAAGTCCAACCACAAACCTAGCCAGGACACTGATTTCTCAGAAGTCCTTATATTGACATGTTGTCAATAGCCAACCAAAACATCCAGAACTTAAACAGAAGAGAATTTAAAATTGTCAAGGGCAGCAGATTTCATCAGCTATTCCCCTATCAAAGGATATCATGTTTCCCCGAAAATAAGACCTAAGGACAATCAGCTATAATGCATCTTTTTGAGCAAAAATTAATGTAAGACACAGCCTTATTTTGCTATAATATAAGACCCAGCTTTATATAATATAACATAATGTAATATAACATAAGACCAGGCCTTATACTAATTTTTGCTCCAAAAGATGCATTAGAGCTGAGGGACTGGCTAGGTCTTATTTTCTGGGAAACACGGTATATACTACTTACATGATGCAATGTAGAATTGAAAATTAGAATGTGTTCCCATTTCATACAAAGCGATGATATCTCACTAGATGTTGAATATATTTCCCAAAAAGAATGTAGGATTTGAGGCATCCAAAGTAACTTGTTCATTCCTACGTGAGGAGAAAGTTATAACTATTTCTAAAGCACAGGAAATTTTTTTATTTCTTATAAGTATACTACATATATGAAACTTTTATTTTTCTGTCATGCCTTCTTATTGTAATAGGACACTTAAAAGCATACTAATTTTACTAAAAATATACCTTAAAATATTCCATTTCTAAAACATATTTTTTTATTTCAATGAGATAAATCTATTTTCAGAAAATTCTGAATGTGTAACAGAACATTTTATGCCTCAGGTAAATAATAGATATCTTAGTTATCATAAACCCTATTTCTAAGGGGTATTTCTTTCATTGAAACCAATAAACTTTAATTAAAAAAAGAAAGTAATGAAAGAAATTATGTATTTAATAACTAAAATTACATAAACAAAATTTAGAAAATAAATTTTCATAAACTATATACCCAAGGGATATTTGTATCATGGACTATTGTGAATTGTATTCCTAAAAAGATGGAGTATTTGACATTTAAAATAACGCAAAATAATCAAAATAGTGATCATCTCATTTTAGAGGAAGAAGGCGTACAATCATAATTGGATGGATAAATTTATAGAAGACTGAATTAAATAGCATTACATGTTTTTCTAGCTCAAGGTCATATATGTTGATTATCTTAACTAAAACATTCATTAAACATGGAATGATAATAGACAGGATAAAATAGGTATTGTAGTTTGAAGAAGGAAAAACTTACAATGTCCAATAAACATGAATTGTAGCCTGGAATAGGCCCACTGACCTCTTTCATAGCACCCACAGTTAGATATCGATTACCAGATAAGCCAGGACCCAGGGAGTCTCTGTATTTGTAACAGATGGTTCACATTCACTGAGCTTCTGAGGCTAATGAATAACATCAGATTGCCAACTTATTAATGAACAATTTAGAATCTCTCTGTCACAGGGATTATGTTTTCTCTCCTTGTAGGCACACTAACATGGGAAACCACATTTTGTTCAAAATGATTAGAAGAGAAGATGAGAATAAGATAATTTAGTTATGTGATTCAAGTGTTTAATATCATTAATTATCTTTTCCAAACTAAGGTAACCTGCCAAATTCCTTGCATTATGAATTTATTGGCAAGTTCTTGCTCTCGTAGCACATCAGATTTCCAATATAAGTGATCATCCTTCTGACTTGTGACTTTCGTTTTGTGGGGTAAAAGAAAACTCTTTCTGAGTAGCACTTTATTTGTAAAGAGTTTAATATCTTCAGGATACAGTCTATAGTGTGTATTTGGTTTCAAATCTCTGAGGGATAATTTGTTTCCAATTACTAAGGAAAACGTAAATGTGGTACAAATATGCTAGCAATAACATAAATGATGAGAAATTCATGTGGAAATCAGCACCAGAAAACAGATATATAGCAAATAGAATAATGATTTAGCTATTTTATGACAGATAATCATTTGGAATCATTCATGAATGTAAATTTGTTAATTTAAGAAAATATGTTTTTTTTCAAAGTGACAGAGTTTTAAAATTTTACTTAGAAAGCATGAAAAAAATCACAAAATAGCAAACATGTTAAATTAAAATATCAGTATCACAGCTCCCAATATTGTCTTCTCTGGTTCCCTCCCTGCCTGTCTAGTCTTAAACCAAGCCTTACAACAGAATGTAGAGATCAATCCCTCCCTCTCTGTAGAGTTGTTGCCTAAAGACTCTTCCAAAACCAAAAGATCCATCCATCTCATCTTCCGGTCACCTATTTCCAAAAATAAATTTATTTTGTTTAGGAACTGAGAACCTGTCATTTTTTTAACTTATTTTTTTGCTTTTCATAGCAACGTTCCCTCCCTTTTTAGTATTTTTCATTTACAATTGACATTTACAATTGACACTCAATATTATTTTACATTAATTTCAGGGGTACAGCATTGTGGTTAGACATTTATATATTTTAAGAAGTGGTTTACCTGACTAGTACCCATCTGGCACTATACATAGTTATTACCATATTATTGTCTGCATTCCCTATGTTTTACTTTACATTCCCATGACTATTTTGTAACTACCAATTTGTACTTCTTAATACCTTCCCCTATTACATCCACACCCACCCCACCAAACTCGCTCCCATCTGGCAACCATCAAAATAGTCTCTGTATCTATGAGTTTGTTTCTGTTTTGTTTGTTTATTTTGTTCTTTAGATTACACTTATAAGTGAAATCAAATTGCATCTGTCTTTCACTGTCTGACACTCCACTCAGCACAATACCCTCCAGGTCCATCCACGTCACTGTAGATGGAGAGAACACATTTCTTCCCATGGTCAAGCAATATTCCATTTATATATGTACCACCTCTTCTTTATTCATTTATCCATCAGAGAACACCCAGGCTGCCTCCCCATCTTGGCCATGGTAAACAATACTGCAATGAATATATGGATGCACATTTCCCCTCAAATTAGAGTTTTGGGTTTCTTTGGATAATATCCAGAAGTGGGATTACTGGGTCCTTCATGGACTCTTGTTATAATCTTTGTATTAAAGTCTATTTTGTCTTGTATAAGTATTTCAAACACAGATTTTTTTTTTCCATTTCCATTTCATGTAATTTTTCCCCCCATTTACATTCTGTCTGTGTGTGCCTTTCGATCTGAAGTGAGTCTCTTGTAGGCAGCATATGTTAAGAGCCTTGTGTTCTTATTCATTCAGCTATCTTATCTTTTGATTGGAACATTTAATTCACTTGCATTTAAAGTAATTATTGATAGATATGTAGTTATTGCCATTTTATCATTCATATTTTGGATCTTTATTTTTTTCATCTGAAAAAAGTCCCTCTAACATTTCATGTTATACTGGCTTAGTGATAATGAACTCCTTTAGGTTTTTCTTGTTGGGAAGCTTTTTATCTCTCTTTAGATTCTGAAAAACAGTTTTGCTGTGTAGAACAATCTTAGTTGTAGGTGCTTGCTGTTCATCACTTTGAATATTTTCTGCCAGTCCCTTCTGGCCTACAAAGTTTCTGCTAAGAGATTAGCTAATAGTCTTATTGGAGCTCCCTTATAATTAACTAACTGCGTTTCTCTTGCTACTTTTAAGGTTCTTTGTTTTTAACCTTTGGCATTTTAATTATGATGTTTTCTTGTGGGCTTCTTTGGGTTGATCTTGTTTGGGACTCTGCACTTCCTGGGCTTGTATGTCTATTTCCTTCTTCAGGTTAGGGAAGTTTTCTGTCATTATTATTATTATTTTTTAATAAGTTTTCAGTTCCTCTCTCTGTCTTCTCCTGGGATCCCTGTGATATAAATGTTGGTATGATTGATGTTGTCCCAGAGGCTCTTTAAACTATCCTCATTTTTTTTGAATTATTATTTTCTTTTTGCTCTTCTGATTGAGTGTTTTTTGTTACCTTATCTTCTAAATCGTTTATTTGATCATATGCTTCATCAAATCTACTGTTGATTCCCTCTAATGTTTTCTTCATTTCTGTTGTATTTTTTTTTTTTTCATTTCTGAGTGGTTCTTTGTCATGTTTTCTATCTCCATTCTTATGTGTCCCAACTTTTTGAAGTTCTACCTGAGGATATTGAGTGGCCTTATAACTAATGTTTTGAAGTCTTCCTCTGATAGATTGCTTGTCTTCATTTTGTTTACTTTTTTTTTTTTTTTTTTTGTGGAGCTTTGTTCTGTTCTTTCATTTGGTACATGTTTCTTTGTCTCCCCCTTTTGGCTGCTTCCCTATATTTGTTTCTATATATTAGGTAGACTTGCTATGCCTCCCAGTCTCAGTGGCATGGCCTAATATGGGCGGTGTCCTGTGGGCCCCAGTGATGCATTCTCCTTGGTCACCTTAGCATGGTATTCCAGGTGTGTACCTTATGTGGGTTGTGTCTAAACTTCTGTTGTAGTTGAGCCGTGGTTGCTGTTTGCGCATCAACAGGAGGGATTGACTCTTGTACTGATTGGTTGTGAGGACTGGCCATTCTGCAGTAGAAGAATTGTGGTGCAGGGGCTGACCCTACAGAGCAAGATTTGATTTAGCAGGATTCTGGTACCTGTCCAGTTTGTGCTTTGGGTGTGTCATCTGCAGAGGTGGCTGGGTGGTGCTCCATCTAGGTCTGAGGCTGGCAACCAAGGGTGACGGACCTTCTGAGAGGGTCACTGTCATAGGCCAAGTTTAGCTTCAGCCTGTGCCTTGCCTGGGGCCACCTGGCATGAGCAACAAAGCAACCTGCAGATGTCCGCCACATGTGCTGGGCTTGGAGGTGCCTCAAGAGGCCATGCTTTGCACAGAGTTCCAGGCTTGGGGATGATCAGAAAAAGCTATGGGGAACACAAAAGCCAGATGCTGCTTGTTTGGGGTTTGTGAACTTTGAGAGATTTTTAGGAAAGTCTGCAGAATGAGCTAAGATAAGCCATTTGTGTGGAAAAGTCACTGGAAGCAGCTTGGGTGTGCCTGGAAGTTGAATGAGGCAAGTATATAGGGAATCACCAGGGTGAGGAGGACAGTGTTAACCAGATTGATAGAGCCTCAGATATGACGGCCACCTGCATCTGCTCACTGGGAGTGGAGAGGGCTTAATAAAGAAACAATGGATTCTGCCAGCACTTCCGTCTGGGACAAAGCTGGCCCTCCAGCCCTTGTCCTGGAGCCAGACAATTCATTTCCTCCCTGTATGTCCCTGGCACCTTTCAAGCTGCTGCCCCAGGGATACAACTCAGAGTGAGTGAGTCTGTCAGCGAATAAGTCCATGCATGAACCATTTAAGAGTAACCCTTAGGACTCCAACAGCCTTCTGTGTCACTCAGCCACAATCTCTGATGGTTTTCACAGTCACAAGTTGTGGAGACTTCTCTTCCTGGCTACGGAACCCTGGGCTGGGACACAGACCTCCACAGCTGAGGTACCCTTACTTATTTTCAAAGGTCACTTATGAGATCAGCCCATTTCACTTCTCTGCTCCTCCTACCAGTCTCAAGGTAGCTTCTTCTGTATGTTCTTAATTGTAGGACTTTCGTTCAACTTCAGGCAAATCTCAGTGACGGTTGTTCTGTAGTTTAGTTATAATTTTGATGTGGTCTCGAGAGGAGTTATACACAGCATTTACATACTCTGCCATTTTGACCTAATATCCCTTCTTTCCTTCTTTCCTTCCTTCCATCTTTTTTCTTCTTTCTTATTTATAATAGGTTACAAAAATACATAAAACCTGTAATTAACAAAGAAAGATGAAAATTCTAGATGTAAGACACATTTTGTTTTAAAAACACATTTTTACATGATAATAAAACTAACTTCTTTGCCTATTATATAAATAAATAATAAAGTATAGAAGTGAGGAGAATTCAGTGCATTGCATATTTAAATTAATTGCAAGGAAAAGCTTTTAAGTTTTATGCATATAATATAATTTATACATTTATGTATTTTTATTTAAATAATATTTTATATGTAAAATAAAAACTCAGAAGCAATTTGTAAAATACAAAAAAGTCTAAAATAAATATATATTATTACTATGAAACTAAGATATTATTATATCTTGCTTTCTAATGAATACAGTAAGAATATTTCTTCATATTTAAATATTCTTTGAAAACATTATTACATTATAATCTGTATAAAAGTAAGTTTATTTTTCTATCTAATATAATATATGAAAATAATTTTATTATATGCATATGTTCTTAGACGTTTTGGATTTTTATAGTCATTGAAAATTAATCGTCAATGAAATTCTTAGGAATGAGTTTTTGTGCAAAATGTAGAAAGGATCATATATATTTATTTATAGTTATCATATCAAGAGGCTACAAAATATATGATCATCTTTACTGATGCAAATGAAGCATATGGCAAAATTTTATGATAAAAAGTTTCATTTGAATATTAAAAGTAGATTTCATTAACCTAATTAACCTGATTAAATAGATTTCATTTACCTGAGTAAGCTTATATCATACTTTAGCTGAAAAGCTGTATTTTTTCCCTTTAAGATTGTGATATCTATATCTATCTATATCTATATCAGTACGTATATCTATATCTATCATTATATATGTATATATTTATCTATTACTCAGTCATTAAAAACATGAAATATTGCTGTTTGTGACAACATGGATAAATCTTGAGAGTGTTGTGCTAAGTGAAATAAGTCAGATGGAAAAGGACAAAAACCGTATGATTTCACTCATATGTGGGATATAAAACAAAAAGTAACAAACTAACAAAACAAGCAAAACAAAGTCATGAATACAGACAACACAATGGTAGTTACCAGAGGGGAAAGGGGTAGGAGGAATGCAGATTTGGTAAAGAGGGTCCAATATATCATAATGGAAGGACCCTAGACTTTGTGTGGTAAGCATGCAATCAATTACAGATGTTGAATTATCTCATACACCTGAAAATTATATAATGTTATATAATGTTATTAACCAATGTTACCCCAATAAATGTAATTTAGAAATTTAAAAAATAACATTCTCTTTTTATAGCTCATTGACAAATTGATACACTAAAAACATTAGAAAACACCTCAGTTAATATTATATAACAGCTTTGGATTTACTCCAGTAAAGTTAAAACTTTACCCAAGAGAAACTTAAACTAAATACAAGCCATGCCTCCATTGAGTTATTAAAATATGTCAGCAGCATAAATATTTGAATCCTTAAGAAATAAAGTTGAAATAGTTTCATTGCTTGCTTTGCATATAAAATGTGAATACATTTTTTAAAGAAAGTATGTTTGCTCCTCTGTGGGATTTAAACTAAAAGACATGACAAAGTCAATAAAAGAATCATTAGATGTAGCTCTACATTGAGATATGCAGTTGTTTAAATTTTACTGCTATATTATGTTTACCACCATGTTAAATTAAACCTTCATGTTTAATATTAACATGAAGTAACTCAAGAGTAATCCCTATGGGGATCTGGCATGGAGAAGAGAAGTCCAATTAGTTTTAATGCTACATTAGATACTGTCTTATTTTCTCCAAAATAAAAGAAATTTGAAGTACTATTGCAAAGGTAATATTACTGAGCTCCTATGACTTAGTTTTTTTTTTTTTTATATTTTAAAACAATGGACAGTGCTAAAATATATTTTGGAATAGATTATATAATTCTAGAACACTGTCATATCTGTCTTTTAAATTAAACAAAAATTATAAAATTGAACAAAGCTAATTGTCATAAATTCACCTTAGAAATACCTGAAAGCTCAAATATCAGTAACCATATTCTAACTAAAGCTAATAAATGTATACGTTTTCCCTAAGTTGCATCCTACACGATTATAGAGATTTTCAAGGCAGTTCTCAGGGACTCAGGGTTATAGCAAGGTGATCTCCACTTGATCTTAATTTCTCTGAGCAACCCATGTAAGTCTTCTATGCAGAAAATGCTATAAGAAAGAGCCGCAGGTACTAGCAGGGATATCACCAGAATGAGAATTGGAAGCCTGTAAGATTTTATCTCTATGTCCTTCTTTCCTTGTTTGCAGAGGCAATCCTACTCAATGTTGGGAGTGCTGGGAATTATAGGCACTGCCTTTCTAAAGCACTGCCTATTTCTGGATCAACTGAGCACTTTTAAATGGAGTAATGTCTTGAAAACCCAGAGTACAATAGAGTTTCTGCCATTAAAACAACAGAAGTAAGGTGTCACCTAAATGCTAAACATTTCAGCGAACAAAGTCCCCTCCCATGACTCCAAGTAACTTTTGATGTAATTCTCATGTAACTTCACGATTTACTGTGTTTTAAGGTAACTATGTACATGCCATTTCTTGACAAATACGTTATTTCTATCTCTGCCAAAATTGTGCCTTATTGATAGTTGGCATTCAACAGAAGTTCATTGTATGGATGAATAAAAAAGCAGAACTTAAAGTTTGGCAAAAAGCAGAACTTTTGAGATAAAAATATAACGTGAAAAATTAAATACTCATTATAATAAGTATGAGGTGCTTGCTAGATTATAATAGCTCATTTTAATTTTAAGAGAATAGATTACATTGTGTTGGTCTCAAAGAAGGCAGTCACTTTTTTACTGAGTGAATGAGAGTGAATGAGTGAATATAATTCATTAGCATGATCTATTTATAGGAAGCTGAGACTTTGATTATTTTTATAATGAGAGCGGCAACCATTAATTGCTGTATCCCACAATAAGTTCATAAATATTACTTTAATAAGCTGTATAACATTTGGCTCAAATGTTTGCTTTAAGTAAATTTTAAATCCCATATAATTTCCCTAATTTAACAATGTAAGATTGTACACAAGTTATTGAGGAAATAAGTGTGTATTTAAAAATCAAATATAGAATGATAGGAAAAGGAAGTTTCACACATATATTCCGGTGGGAAAATGTCAGAAGCACACCTTTTACAGAATTGTACAGAGAAAAATATTATACTATGTTTCCCCAAAAATAAGGCCTAGCTGGACAATCATCTCTACTGCGTCTTTTGGAGCAAAAATAAATATAAAACCAGGTAATATTTTATATGAGATGATGTGATATGATATTAAAGACCCAGTCTTATTTTACTATTTTACTTATTTTACTACAGTAAAATAAGACAGGGTCTTATATTAATTTTTGCTCCAAAGTGTGCATTAGAGATGATGGTCCAGCGACGTCTTATTTTCGGGGAAGCAAGGTGATAGTAAATGAGCTCAAATATACGCCCATTATTCAGTATCCAAGATCATTTATATTTACATGTTGTTAATGGGAGGTTGCTAGCAAAACTTTTGGCTCCTAAAATTCTATCTGTTGAATTTAGGTAAATACCAAAATGGGAGATAAAATATTTGAACAAAAAATATTGAAATGATGGATAATTAAAGCTATTTTATCTAACATCTAAATATTAATGCATCTGTATTAACTATATTTCTTTGCTAGGATAGTTATGGCTATTCAAAATAAAGCATAGGATCTGAAAAAATGCACACAAAAAAGTTAAAATTATATTCATTGTGTTACTGATACAGTACTGTATGTAGTGTGCTGCTTTGAAAATGGATGGTATTCACATTACATATGTATAATAAATCATGATAAACATAAAAGCTTGACTGCCAAAGCACATAATTTACTAAATATGCTTGAAAACTAAGTTTTTCTTAAACCCAAGTAACGCTTTCATTGGCTTATTCCTGACAGAAACTCTATTTAAAGAGATGAGATTCAAACTCATATATTTAAGATTACAAATGAAATTCTATGAAATAAATCTTCAAAATATAACCATGTCAGGTTGTGTTTCAATATTATTTAAACTAATAATATATTCAAAAATGTACTTTTGCCTTGCCAATATTATAGATAAAACTAATTTCTTATCTTCATACCAAAAGAAGCAACTTCTATGTGCGGAATATCCTGTACTCAGTAGAAAGATGTACTTTAATACAAGACAGTTTTTATTTTTAAGTTTAAATAACTGCACTCTAACTATGCTTGCAACATTCAAATTAAGTTGTGTAACTTGTTATAGAGTGTAAATGTTAATAAGTACCTGATACTTCCAAATGTGGATCAAATTGACACTCACTGAAAACTATAGTCAGTCTAATGAATAATTTGGCTATTTCTTAATTTGGAAGGAAAACTAGTGTTTCTGGTAAGTGTGTTTTATTGGGACTTTGATAGACACAAGCAGACCGGTGGTTTTCAAAAATGGCTCTCATCAACAAGACAAATAGTAACAAGTGTTGGAGAGGCTGTGGAGAAAAAGGAACCCTCATATACTGTTGGTGGGAATGCAGACTGGTGCAGCTGTTATGGAAGGCAGTGTGGAGGTTCCTCAAAAAACTACGAAGAGAATTACCATATGACCCAGCAATTCCTCTCCTGGGTATCTACTCAAAAAATCTGAAAACATTTATCCGTAAAGACACATGTGCTCCAATGTTCATTGCAGCTTTGTTTACGGTGGACGAGACATGGAAACAACCAAAATGTCCTTCATTAGATAAATGGATAAAGAAGTTGTGGTATATATACACCATGGAATACTATTCGGCGGTAAGAAAAGATGATATAGGAACATTTGTGACAACATGGATGGATCTTGAGAGTGTAATGCTAAGTGAAATAAGTCAGACAGAAAAAGCAGAGAACCCTATGATTTCACTGACATGTGGTATATAAACCAAAAACAACAAAAGAACAAGACAAACAAATGAGAAACAAAAACTCATAGACACAGACAATAGTGTAGTGGTTAACAGAGGGTAAGGGGGTTGGGGGGTGGGAGATGAGGGTAAGGGGGATCAAATATATGGTGATGGAAGGAGAACTGACTCTGGGTGGTAAACACACAATGGGATTTATAGATGATGTAATACAAAATTATACACCTGAAATCTATGTAATTTTACTAACAATTGTCACCCCAATAAATTAAAAAAAAATATGGCTCCAGACCAGCTATGATAGCATCATCTGCAACCTTAGAAATGCAAGATATTGGAACTCGCATGACGGTGGAAGACAGAAATCCATGTGTTATGAATGCCATCCAACTGATTCTAATGCAGTCTAAAGTTTGAGAAACACTGGAATAGACAGACATACAATTAATATTCTTTAGCCTCCTATAATGACGGGAAGTGATGACTGTCAGAAAGCAGGCTGTATCTCTCAGTCCCAAGAGCTCAGGGTAGTCTTGGCAAAGGAGGGATAGATAGGTACAAGACTATCAAAATCTAGGTAGAGTATGAAGATGAAAACGGGCCCACATTGTAGAGGGCCTTTGAGGTAAGAGCTGGAAAAATAAATCAAAATCACCAATCAAAGTAATCAGAATAATGCCAAGGAAACTGAAGCCTGAATCCAGGTGCAGCAAATGAGATTAAAGGGCAACAAATTCCAAGAGACAGTAAACTATTATAATCGGATAAGATTATGGGCTTTGAGAAGAGACTGAGCATACGTGAAACCTTAAGAAAATCATTTAAGCTCTCTAAAACTCTTCATCTTTGAAATTACAAATACAATACTATTGTAGAACCATCATAAGATTTATTAGCAATGTTAACATGAAATGAGCACCTACTATGTGACAGAAATTCAGCGAGAATTTTAATGCATTACCTCGGTTGACCTCACAGATCCTTTGAGATTGTCATAAATATCATGCCCAGTTTACAGAGCATGAAACTACTTTAGAGAGATTGAGTAGCTTGCCTAATTTCTCATAGCTAGTAAATCATGGAAATGAGATATGAACATAGGGGAAAATACTGGTGTCTATGCTCTGCAGATAAGTGTCTTAGTACATTTCCTAGCTCAGAGTAAATACTCTAAAAAATGGAGCAGGGGAATTTAGAATGTAAGTTTGCCCGAAGGGATCAACTAATAAGTCCAGAAACATTTTTTTTCCTATCAAAATGCAATTTGTTTCAAGGATTCATGTCTATTTTGAAAGACCAGGATGAAATAGGAAATTAATCTGGATGCTAATATATCTGTTATCTTCAATATTATTATTTTAAAATTAATTTCACTGCATTTGGAAGATTATAACACAATCTGTAATTAAATTGTTAAAGAAATACTATCCTATTGTGACAACATACCAGTATGTTGGAATTGGATATCCATATCTGAGAAAATGATTGACAGAGCTTTTATTTTTGCTTGCTCAAATTAAAAACGTGGAAACCAAGGAGGAGAGATAGAAAAGGAATACCACAGAAATTACAACTGACTTAGAGGTCAGCAAGGGAATTGCTGTAACTTACTTTTATCCTCATTTTGATTGACAATTTGTACAGACACTGTACCTCCTTATGTTATGTAACTTTTTTCTGATGAGCAAAATGATTCTACCATGTTCAGTCAACAATATGGTATGATTAGCTCCCGTGGATTAGAGTATTGTTAAGGTTATTGGGAATTATTTCCTGGGATGAGGAAAATAATTTCCAACAGTGTCTGAGCTGTAAAATGAAGATCAGCTTGGAGATGTACCTCATAGATCCCGAGAACAGCTGGAATATACTAAAGAAGAAGTGTTACAGGTGGGAAGAGAGCTTAAAATCTTCACAGAGGGAAAGTGTTCCTGGGAAGTCTGTACAGAAGAGGGCACTGCTGTGACACAGCAGAAATGACCTCAGGGCTTTTCAATAAAGTTGCCAGTGGAAATTGGGCCAAAAGATAATGCTACAATTCTGAGGTATACTTGGCAGGAACACTTTTTCTATGTCTACTGCCATTGTTGTATTCAAGGAGCAAAACCAGAATTTTGATGACAAGTTGGCAATGCTTGGCACAAAAACAAAGCAAACAAACAAAAAACACCTCCCTAATTTGCAAGCCTCCTTCTCTGCCCCTGCTTTTACTGATGGCGAGTACAACAGAGAAAGGATCTCAAATTTACAAATCCCAACTTAGACTTAATGCTTCTTCTTTAGCAAGTTAATCTCTTTCTGTCTTGCTTTTCTCATTTGAAAAATGAGAATAATACTTTCTTCTTTCCAAGAGTAGTGGTGAAGAAAGACTAAGGCATTAAAAAAAAATTGAAAGAAAAACAAAAACAAAAACAGCAAGGTGTTCATGTACAGGACAATATTGTTTTCATTGTCGTTCAAAATAATACAAAAACTTTTTGTCTGGTGACACCATAAAAAAAAAGATGTTCCTAGCCTCAGCTCTTCCAAGTATTTGGTTCAGTGCCCAGTGGTCTACACTCAAAAGTTAGGAGATGTTTGCTACTTTTTGCTATCAAGCAGGTATTTCCTCTCATTTTCTACAGTGGAGATTTCTTCTGGGAAACTATCTCTTTCCCACTGTTGCACTCTTGGTGGTGCTACAATTCAATGTGTCCTGTGTTCTTTTTCACAAAAGAGTGTGCCAAGGTAAGCCAATCTGATAACTGTCTCTTCAGGTGTTTTGAATCTTATTAAAAATTAATAAAAATATAATTAAAGAAAATAAAACCATGCAGAGCATACATTACAGTTACTTTCTAAATTTATTTTTTCAGCAGATTCTGTGATTAATAAAATATAATTTCAGTCAAAAACTGGCTTCAGTTAGCCAGAGTCAATTTATCAATTTGTGTTATTTGAAAATTAAAGATCCATAGGAATTAAAAAAATAAAAATTCTGGCTTTGGCTAATAAGCAGGAGACTTCCAGGAAGAAAACTTATAAGCATCTATAAAAGTCGAGTTAATGACCTGTAGTGCCAAAAAATAAAAAATAAAAATAAAAATCCTGATTTGATTAAAGAGGAATTTATTGAATTGCCACAATAGATCTGTAAACCTTTAACCAATTCATACCCTGCCTGAGTCAGTTCTGCAAACTCACATCACTAAATAAACAGGAAGCTAAGTATTCCTGAGGAAAAACACTTCCAAAATAACACGGTGGGCACTGTCAGTATTCTAATCTTCCCCTCAGAAACCTGTGGCCATTCTTGTATGTACATGTATGCTGAGCAAGGAGAAAAGCCAAGTCTTTTAAGAATTGCTGGATTTCTATCTGAACTAACACTAATCTCAGGGTAGTCCGAGTGCCACCAGGGTCTCCGCTGTCATAGAGGAGCTTATACAAGTCAAGCGATTTTAACCCTCATTTATGTCTTAGAAGATTCATGGGACTTGAAACTTATCCTAAGATTATTATCCCACTTACTGATTAGAGAATTGAAATAGATAACTTTAGTAACTCAGAAGATTCTGTCAATGAATTCCTGACTTGTGGAACTGCCATTAAGGATAAGGTATATACCGAGCCATTGCTCTGACAATAGTTTCAAAACTACTTGTTTGAAACTTGAGAGCGGATCAGAATCACCCCGAGGGCTTCTTAAGGCTGAGCCCACCACTGGGGTCTCTAATTTAGTATATCTGGGATGATGCCTCACCAGGTATATTTCTAACAAGTCCCCTGTTTGATGCTGATAATGCTGGTTCTGGAGACCACAGTTTCATCATCTCTCCCATTTATTTCCACAATAGCATATTATCATAATCTTACTTATTCACTTATTATTTTGTAACCCCCAAATGGAATTCAAGCTTCTTCAGGGCAGTGAACTCATTGTCTTCTTCAACATTTCATTTCTACAGTTTAGAAATCACTGGCTCATAGTAGGTGACAAAAATATTTGTAGAATACATGAACACATCTTAAAAAGTAAACAAGTGAGCAATTATTTTTTTTACTAAAGTATATATAGTATAGATGTATACAGATATATATATATATATGTATGTATATATATATATATATATATATGTGTCTTATTTGGTTAGTTACTTGCAAAATTGTAGTCCATTTGATCCACGAGTACTGAGAAAAATGTTCTTGAATACTATTGAGGACACTGCCTGCTGTAGATGATGTTAAACAAATAACTATACATGATTACTACTCCATTCTATAGATGCATTTACTTTAATTGTGCTTTAGTGTTTTTGTTATTGTTTTTGTTTGCTTGTTTTTAATGAACTTCCAACAATACTCTGTTATCCATCAATGTGAAATAGCAAAAACAGGAAAAGCCACCTAATATTTGTCAGTAGCACCTTGGGGTCTAATCTGGTGAAAAAGTAGGCTCCCTTTAGTGTGCCTTTTTATCGTTAATGGGTCCACCTACACCTGTTTCTCCAGCACAATATTTAATCACAGAACTTCTATCCTCTCATTAGCTGAGAACAAACCTGACATGACTATTTGAGAGATGGTGCCACATAATAAAGAGCTGATATGTTTGGACACAGTACATGGTGTCCATCCTGAAAGAACTTCACTTGTCAAGTTGAAGATCTGATACTTTGATTATATTTGGCATCCTGTGGGAACTTTTTAGTCACTGTTTTTGAAAGTCAGCTCAACCAAGTGTATTTCGTTTTGCATGAGACTTTTTCTTAGATTGTTAAATGTTATTATTCAAATGAAGAACATACAGAATGAGAAAAATTCAAGTCATTCGGAGATATAAACCTTGAATGTGGAGACATGGTTTTAGATAAAAGAAAAACTTTGTTTTATAATATTTTCCACCTTTTATATCCTCATTTTATAATAGAATTTTGTCAAAGAATGTTCCCTTTACATTAGTTTTGTGAGAAAAAAAGAAAAAAAGAAAGCCAGAAACATTTTGTTGAGAGAGGTGATTTTCAGTTAAAAACAGGAGCTAAATTCATTGTTTTCTGGAATGAGCAGTCTCGTATAGTATGGTGAGGATTATTGTTTGCTTTCAGCATTTAATTAAAAGCTCAAACAAGAAAAGCCCACAGCAGATTTCTACCGGGAGCTAATTTATTGCTAAAGGCTACTTTGAGTAGTACAGCACAGAAAGTAGAATGCCTGGTATAAGTAGCCTAATTTATGAAGGGAATTAATAAATCTCACAATTCTTAGAATGTATATCTTTGTATGTTCCACATTCTCTCAAATATTCATGGCAGGTTTGTCCTCAGCTAATGAGAGGATAGAAATTCTTGTGATTGAGGGTTATGTTTTTGGAACAAAGTGTACGTGGACCCATTAACAACTGTAAGAGAGTCTTCAAAAGGCCATTCCACCATTCTGTCAAGCTAGGATGGTGGGGGATCATAGTAAGATCAGTAAATTCCATGACCATGGACCTGTTGCCACACTTCCTTTGGTGTGAATTCTTTGAGTAGAAGTATGCTTTGTGGAGTATCATGATGTGGATATAGCATTCTGTAAGTCTGTAATGGGGCAGTTTGGGCAGAAGCACTGCCTATAGGCAGGGCATGGCTAAAAACAGAGTAGGTGTCTCTTCCAGTCAGAACAAAATGCAGTCCCTTCAATGATGGAGGTGGTCCAGTGTAATCAGTCTGCCTGACACTGGAGAGTTTGCTGATCCCCCTAGGGAAAAATGCCATATTGGGAATTCAGTGTTGGTCTTTCCTGCTGACAGATCAGGACTGAGCAGCGGGCATAGCCAGGTCAGACTTGGTAATGGGAAGTCCATATTTTTGAGCCCAGACATAACCTCCAGCCCTGCCACTTTGCTCATGAGCCCATGGGTGGTGACAGGAGTAGCAGGGGAAATATTTTGACTAATGTCCACAGAATGTGTCATCATATTCACTTGGTTATTGAAATCTTACTCAGCTGAGGTCACCCTTTGGTGAGCATTCCCATGGGACTCGAATATATTTATGTTTTTTGCCCTTTCACAAAGGCCTATCTACTTTTGGTGGATTTATTGAGAGGGATGGAGAGAAAGGCATATGCCAGATCAATCACAGCAAACCAGGTACCAGCGGATGTGGTAATTTTGCTCAAGCAATGAAACCACATCTAGTGTAGCAGCTGTAATTGAATTCACTACCTGGTAAAGTTTACTGTAATCTGCTGTCATTTACTGAGACTCACTTCTTCACAGGCTGGATAGGTGAGTTGAATGGGCATGAAGTGGGAATCATCAATCCTGAATCTTTTGAGTCCTGGATGGGGACTCTGATTTCTAAAATGCCTCCAGAATTGCAATATTGCTTTTGATTTACCTTTTTGCTATGTTGAGGCAATTCTAGTCTTCCATATGCCCTTTCCATCCATAATAACCTTCACTCCACCGGTTAGGGAACCAATGTGCATCTTATGCCAGTGGCCAAGTAAGACTATTTTAATTGTGCATTCCAGAACTGGGGAAATAATCATTGCCAATGGAATTCAGGGGCCCAGTGGGCCCACTGTGAGATGGACTGGAGTTAAAACTCCATCGATCATCTGACTGCCATAAGCCCCTTCTCTGAGTGGTAGAACATAGTGACATTTTGGTCACTTAGAATTAGTATCAGTTCAGAGCCGGTGTCCATTAGTCCCCCCAAAAGTTCTGATTATTTCCTTTTCTCCAATGCACAGTTGCACTGCTAAAAAGCCATAGGTCCCTTTGGAGAAGAATGGGAGGAAGATTAACAGTATACATTTTTGGTAGTGTACTGGTGTCCTTCTTCAAGAAGACTTGGACTTGTCTTCATTCAAGAGGTTCTGGGTCTGTCAACTGGCTCAAGTATAGAATAGAATGAGGTACCATGGCTCTGTTTTTATTTTTTGGATTAGACTTTTGTTCATTTCACCTAGAACTATTCTTATATACATCGAGTAAGAATTGAGTAGGCTTCTTATCTGTTTCATTTCTAGGGACACCATGATCAACTCATCAGTACTATAGGTCTGTCTGAGTCAAACTATTACTGCAGCCTTGAGTCTGCTGTCCATTACACTAACCATGCTCACCTTGCCTTTGACAGTTGACTGCTGCTATTATTCCCTGCCACCTGTGGAACCAATTATTTCTATTGTGCTTTTCTCTATTCAGTGACAGCAGTTCCAAATCTGGGGTCTGGCCTACAGAGAAGAGTGATCACAGCGTTTTTAAAAAAAATGTTGGAGCTCCCTTCACAATTTGATTTCTCACAGTAGAGGTGAAAGGTATATTTCTTGACTCTCCCAGCAGAGATGAGCAGTCTTAAATGACAAATTCAGTCTAACATTCTTATTCCCCTAAGCTTTGAATTCCTTCCTCTGCATTAAACCAGGGCAGATCACACATTTTTAATTTGCTTACCATGGGTCACCTTTTAATCACATTTCAGTTAGCCATCCAAATTCACTGTTAGAGTTCTTTTGAACTTTCTGAACTGCACCATTAAATGTAGAATCTCTGCTTAGTAAGTCCGTATAGCTAAATTCAGCCTAATCCACCTTTATGTTCTACCATCACCCCATACCCTCAAAAGTATTCTCTGAATTTTTGTCTGCTTAAATTAAAAAAAAAACTCAACTAGTTATTTTGTAAGGTAGCATACCTCCTCATGGGTCACACTTTGTACCTCATCATTAGGGGACCGCTGGGACTTCAATCTAGTAATAGGTAAGGTGGGTCCTGAAAATCTACATTGACTTACATAGCAACTATCTCAATGGTGGCCGTTACATCTTCCTCAGGAAATGTATGGTTAATCCTCTGAGGGTGATAGGTAGAGAGGTCATTACCACTGGGGGTGGGGAAATTGCTTCCATGGGGAGTGGGTAGGCCACTTCTGCTGGGTGTGGGGAGATTGCTTCCAATGGGAGTAGAGAAGCTGCTTCCACTGGGAGTGAGGAAGCCTCTTCCACTGGCAGAGAAGACTCATGAGAATTTAGGGGCTCAATATTCTTACCTTCATCAAAGTCTTCCCACATGTCTGCATTCTAACTTATGAGATCTGATTCTTTCCTAATTAATGTCCTCACTTTAAAAGTAGGTACCCTGTGAGGTTGGGAATCCAACTTGCATTGTAATTCAGTTGTGGAATGAGATTCTGAGTTTGATATTCAGCAATCTAAGTTCTGTAGCTACAGAAATTAAAGGTTTCCTGCAGGGCACACATGGAAGCATTCACATGATGGTAGGGGAAGAGAGAAAGAAAAAATAAAGAGAGAGAGGGAGAGAGACAGAGAGAGACAGAGACAGAGAGAGGCAGAAAGAGACTGAGAGACTTATTATAAGGAATAGACTCATACAATTACGGAGGTTGACAAGTCCCAAGATATGAAATCTGAAGGCTTAAGAAGCAGGAGAGCTGATATTGTAAGTTCCAGTCTGAGTCTAGAGGCATAAGATGACCAATGTCATGGCTCAAAGACCAGGTAGAGAGAAAGAATTCTCCCTTCATCCACCCCCCCATTTTTTTTTTTTCTATTTAAACCTTCAGTAAATTTGATAATGGCCACCTACATTGGAGAGAGCAATTTTCTTTACTCAATCTATCAATTTGAATGCTAGTCTCATCAACAAATAGCACAGACATACCCAGAAATAATCTTAATAACTAAATATCACAGCACTCCTGGCCCAGTCAAGTTGACACAGAAAATTAGCAATTATAGGACCTAAGCTATGAGTTTATATTGCAGGCTCTAACACGAACCAAAATACTCATGACTAGAGAAGGAGAAGTTAATACCAGAACTGCTTCAATGTGAATACTGTTGCCGTAAAGCGGGTTTTTGGTATTTGTTGCAGGAAAGAATTCAAGGATGCCCAGAATAAGCCAAGCAAGTGATAGATTAATTAAAAGGATAGTACACTTTCAAGATGGCAGGCAGGTAAGTAGAAGAGGAACTGTCCCAAAGAACAATGAGAAATGGTAATTTATTTCACTAAAAATGAAGGCACAAAATATTGAAGATTTAGGGGTGGCATTATAGGCGTTCCTAGGCGGGTCCTTGCTGACCACTACTTCCCACTGGGAGGAGAGATTTTTATCCTTAGTTGGCTCAGTTAGAACTGTCATGGAGACACAGGGGGTGAAGCTTTTCCCTAACCACAATGCTAATGATATTACAATCAATTATAATTAGCTAAAGTTCACCTTGAGGGCAAGATGACATCCTGAATCTGCTCTCAGCCATCTAAATCTATTTCTGATAGCTGTACCTTTTTTTTAAGGATGATCTCATCTCCTCCCTCCTTTGTCTGTTTTATCTCCTCTTTCCATTCCTCCCCTTCTCCTAGGGGCCCTATTCTTTCTGCCTATGGTAACAATACGATAACAGTTTGTCAATTTTAGATTGGTATCTATGATAAAACTTTTTGAACATATTTTCTGTCTAAAAAATAATTAGATGCACTAACACAATAGTATTATTTAGAGGGTTAAATGGAACAAGTGTGCAACATATTCAACATTGCACCTGCCATGGTACTTAAGAATGTCTGAGGTACAGATAAATAAAACCTTAGATTAATATAGATACTATATTATGTATATATATATATATATATATATATATATATATATACATACATATAATATTCTTTTACTGATTATTCCAAATAATTTTTCCTATCACATTGAAATGCTTTGTGAACATAATTCTGAAGTTTGGACAATATTTCATTGTATGGATTAAACATGATTACTTTAATTAATCTTCTGTTGTTGAAGATTTAATTTGATCCCCCCCCTTTTTTTTGCTATGCAAATCACACACCATCAAAAATCTTTGCCTTGGTTTTGGATTGTTTTCCCCAGGAGAAATTTATTCAACTGTAATTACTGGCTTAAAAAACGAGCATTTTACAAGCCCTTGGCACACATTTTCAAATTGCTTCATGAAAAGATTGAATAGACTTACATTCCAACAGAATAGATGATAGCCTCACCTACACTTGCCAGCACTGAATGTTATCATGTTTTGTTTTGCTAATTTTATAGTAAAGATTTAATTTATTACTGGTGAAGTTGAACATATTTATGTATTATCAGATTTTGTATCTTTTGTGTGTGTGTGTGTGTGTGTGTGTGTTGTTTTCCAGATTTTTATTGACATCTGCATGTCTGATGGTCTTGAATGACCAAGTTAGGGGTTTCCCATGCTTGGTTCAAAGAGATGGGTAATGAAAAATTTATTCTGGCCTACTGTGTTAGCAATTAATTCAGAGACATGGTCACTGAGATGATCTGGGAGAAAGAAGAAGGATTTAAATGTAAATATTTTCTTGAGCTTCTAGGAATGTTGAGGATCCTATTCCTTAAACCTTCCCCTATCTGAGGATTAACAGACACTTTTCCAACGGAAATCTTATCAATAGCTTCTCAACAAAGTGGGGAGGAAAGACATTTTAATCTAATATTGGAAGAAAAATTGAGTGGTTATATATGAACAAGGAAGATACTATCTTCAGAGGAATTCATATAATAAATATTTACAATTATGTTACTGGATAGATTTCAAGCACTTTTATAGTTGTTGTCTCATTCATTATTTATAATAATCACAGAAGGCAGAGAAAGAGATAGACAGATAAAGAATATATAAAACAGGGTGGACCCATCCAGCTTCTGAAATTATGCAGCATTCTATCTCTAATGTGGTGAGACAATGGATAGTTCTGGAAGATAATGGCACACTGAAGAGAGACAAATAAAAGGCTGGATATGTAAACATGACAATGTTTATCTCTAAACCCGTTGCTGTACCCTCTTCCTAAGGGAGAAAACAAGAGAAAGTGGAAATTATTTTCATTTCCCACGATCATTAGTAGCCAGGATGAATAAGCAGGTATCTGTGCATTGGAGAGAGGAAATAAATGCCTTGGTCTCATTCAGAATATCACCCCTGCAGTGGACCTAGGGCCAACAGCGGTCATATCCTTGCTTTTAGTGTTTACATCAAAAACAGTGGGTCAACTCCAGCTTGATGAGGACTAAGGTTGTGCGAGTGGTGGAGGTTTGGAAGTAGAGAACAGCTAAAGCAAGGCCCTTTGTTGTGTTTGGCACCTCTAAGTGGTTATGAAAGCCAGTGGCCGCAGAGTCCCGATTTGGCTGACTCCAACGGAAAACAGGAACCACAGCTTTTTTCATGGATGTGGTTAGGTACTCCTGGAGGGCTTTGAAATTATCTTGGACAGAGGGACTTTGTAAAGAGACAAAGTTCCATCTAGCCAGGGCATCAAGAGCCATTATAATTTCAACATTGTATTTCCTTCATAGGAGATCTGTCTAGCTCAAAGTAATGCCCTTAAATTCTCCCTGCACACAATGGTCGATATTAATTAGCCATGTTTTCCCTAACTGACTCCACTTCTTGGACATTGTTAAGTGAAACAGAGTAGACATCTAACACAAATTATACAGGTTCTTGGAATACAGGTAATGAAAGCTAGGAAAATGTGGGGTGTCAACTTTTCATTCATTGAGTGAAATTTGGCTGCCTGGATTCCTAGGATCCTCATAGCGATTTAGGCCCTTGTTCTGGCCTAAATAGGTCAGCTGTGTACCTCTGCTCTTAAAATCTACAATTGTTTGGTGACTTCATAATTTTGGTTGGTTCATGGACTTTCAGAAAAAAAACACAAACATATATATATATATATATATATATATGTATATATATATGTATATATGTGTATATATGCATATATACATGTATATGTATATATATAAACATGTGTGTACACACATATATACATATATATATGTATATATGTATGTATAGTCCTAATTATATATTAATGTTATAACACCCTGATGAAACCTAGAGCATTTCGATCATGTCATATCATATTATTGGCACTTGGTATTTTCCATACCAGTATGTGTCTTTTATATTATAAGTTGCTCAATATGATAGCTCTATATAATTATGCAGTATATTAGTACACATAATTTTTTTATTAAATTCTCGTCTTGCAAAATAAGAATAACCTCTTATACTTAAGTCCATGTTTTGGAATCTGGAGACAGTTCTCATTTTTGAGCACCTAGGTGGTAGGAAACTGTCTGGAGTGCTGAAGAGGTCGTCAGCCGTTAGCTGGAAAGTGGTTGACTGTATGAAATTTAAGATCTGCATGCTTCCTAACATTTTGCATCTAAAGGAGTTACCATACATCACATATTTAGCTTTGAATTTTATTGCACACAAAAATATATTTATTGTTAGCAGCATTCTGACACAGGACAACTTGAGGAAAAATATAAACTCCTGTGGAAAAGATTCAGTATTTAGTATCAGCATTCTTGGTGGGTAGAAAACAAATGAAGGAAAAAACAATGTCTCTTCAAGATGGGAACAAACATAGACAAGCTACCAGGCTTGAATGAATTTTGATCTGCAGCAGAATCTTCCTGCAGTTACTGACTTCGCAGAGGCAGAGGGGTAATGATGTTCCTGCAGAGGAACACAGCAAACTCAAGGTGGGTTCATTGAGCCCAAAGTAGGTGCTGTGCATTAATTATCAGATAATGGGGCATAACTAAAATAGGTGCAGGCTGAGAGTTGCAATCTAGAACAAGTTTTGAGAAATCAGTGAGACACGAAGAAGAGTAGACAGTCCGCGCATCCAGAGAATTAAAAAAAAAAAAAATCCTGTGCACATGTTTTAGAATTACATATATTATAATAGCAAGTTTATTAACTGCATTTTAGAAAGATAAAATATATAATGACTTTTTGCAAATATATTAAATACAAACATAAACTCTACTTTGGTGTAGAGTCTTAAATGTTCACTAACGGAAACTTCATAGGATATTTGTTCCTTTATTCAGTGAACATAATACAATTGCATATTTGCTATGTGTCAGGCCCTAGGCATAGAAGGTTGAACAAAACAGGGTTCTTATCCTCTGGAAGCTCAGAGTCTACTTAGTGAAATAAAACACCAGTTATTACAGAAGAATGTGGAGAGTACTGGGATCATGTGCACAGGTGTTAGGGTACAAAAGAAATGACCTTAGTAGGCTGTGAGTGCGGAAAGTTTTTCTAGAAAAGATATATGGAATGATCCTTGGCCTCAAAGTTACCACAGCAGGTAGACAGCTGCTTTTTTTTTTTTTTTTAATTACACAGAATCTGAGATCTGAGGGGCAAATAGATTTCTAACTTGGTTTCTATATTCTTCCTTTGGTGCAATATTCTTGAATTCTCTGGTAGACTCAAAATTATTTTTGAGCGAAGCAGGCACTTCACAAAGGATTTATAGTTTTTTCTCTGTGGCAGTTTTAAAGATTAATAACAATGATTCTAACTGGATTATGTCAATTATCCCATACACTAATTTCCCCAAATTTCAGCACACACATAGAGGTTCGCAATTATGTATGTATGTGTGTGTGTATTATAATATATAATATACAATATACATAATATATTTGTAATATATCTATTACATATAATAGATATACTATATATAATATGCATATTACAGATATGTGTAATATGTATTATATATGATTATCATATATAAATATCACATATAAATTGTCATATATACATAAATATCATATATATATATACATGTATGTACACACACACACACACATATATATATATTGAAATTAAGGTGAATCTCGATATTATTTTTCCAGGCCAGATACAGGGCAAACTTGCCAGAAATAAGTGTTGAAGGGTAACAGGTTTGTTCGACCTTGTATCTCTTCTCTCCTTCCTTACTTTTTGACCCACGTTTTGGCTTCCTATCTCTTTTGTCCTTTCATAAGTCTCAAATTTGTCATCGGCATGCATGAGGGAGACATTGCTATGTAGGAGTACACTGATTATGGACCTTATTCTATGTGTTATAATTTGAGTATATACTTGATAATATATTCCCAATCCACAGAGGAGAAGAATAATAAATAAAACTCATTTATTTTCTCTGATCCCTTCTGAAAAGTGCTGAGACAATTTTTTTTAACACCTTTGCTGTCTTCATGGCTAGTACCCAATATACTTGATGGCTAAAGATAGGCATCATTTATCCATCTGTCATCACTTTCTTTCAAGGTAGTATTATTCTAGTTACAGCTGTGGAAATTTTCTGGTCAGTGACTCTGGATAAATAAATCTCCCAATTTATCCTACTGGAAAAAAATTGGCAAATAAGTGATGCTCTACCTTTTTCTTTTTCCAAATTGACATGAGGCTGCTAATAGAAACATTTATGTAAATTATACATATTAGCAGCTGACCTTGAAGAATAATAGCATTCTCCACAAAGAAACAAGTCTCCACTTGGCACTTCACTAGTGATAATGATCACGAACAGGTGTTAATTCTCAATTTGCAGGTTCATTATGGATCCCTTTAAGTTTAGAAGTTGAGCATTTCTCTCATGCAAGTCCGAATTTTGCCATTTTCATCTATATAGTGGGTTTATGTTCTCTTACGTCTTAAGAACATATGCTCTGCCATGGTAATATGGTCCATCGCATATTCATTATTACATAAACATTGTTACTCTTGAAACATTTATCTACAAATGTGATATAGTCTTGGCTCCCCTCTTCAATTCCAAAGTTCATTTAGATAACAAACCTTGGATTTCTTTTAAATGTTTTTACTTTCCCATGCACTTTTATAAAAGTTTGCACATATTTCTTGTGCTACATCGTCAAGAGCATTTATTTCCAACAACATGGATAAATAGATCACTGCCTGTCTGAGTCTTTTATTTTCTGTGAGGAAGGAAGTAATCGGAAACCAACTGACATAGTCATAAAAACTTTACCAAAATTGAAAGTAAATCATAAATGACCAGCAGTAGGCACTCATCTTATTTAAATACAATGATTAAGAAAAAATAAATAAAGAGGCTATTTTTCAAGATAGTCATGGAAAGCATAATAAAGTTACCTGGTGAATCTTCAAAATGTTGGAAACTAGAAATCCTACTGACGTTAGTGAGAGACATATTTGACTCAATATGAGTTGCACTGAAATGTAAGGATGTAAGTGTGTTGGGAATACAACATATTGGAAATATCATAATCACCCTGAAATAGAAACAGAAGTGAGTAGAACATATGACAAAGCCAAGAATATTAACATAAATATCAAATCTACAATGCATATACAAAATGAAATAATTTATTTGATGCAGAAGTGAAAAATTTATGGTTATTTTAGTTAACAATAAAGTATTTCAGTCCATGAAACATTCTCATATATTTTGCTATTTTAAATTCATTTCAAATATTTTTGGATGAGAGTTTACGATTCAACTAAATGTACATGTGAAATAATTTCAGAAATTCAAGAGAAGTGAAACAAGAAATAAAGCTAACATTTATTGTGCCTACTGTGTGCCACTCCTTTAGAAATTTTCACATGAGTTTTCCTAGTTAATTCTCCAAAACTAGACGGATAGGGTAAAATACTATCGTTTTGCAGATAAAGCAATTGAAAATTTGAAAAAATTGATCAACATACCCGAAGGCACACAAATGAGGTGTAGTGGAATCCGGTTTGGATCTCATCTTTTACTCTGTCATTTCCAATTCTTCTCAGAGAAGGCTTAGTGCCATCCAAATATACAGCAATACGTGCGCTCACTTGTAGGAAGGATCTGAACCTGAGTTAAGGAATAACATAAAGCTATGTCAGTTGGAACAGCCATGAGAGAGAGATATTACATTTTTCACAGTTATTAATACAGTGGGAGGAAGAGCTGTTACTTTAGAGGAGATTTAGTTCAGTAAAAGCTGTTCATGGCAGAGAAAGCAGCAATGGTGTAGTAAAGTCCACTTTACTACATGAGGTACTTTTTTTTTTTTTTTTTTTTTTTTTTTTTTTTTTTTTTTTTTGGCATATTGACTCCCAGATAAGGACACTCACTAAAACGGTAAAGTATGAAGCCCAGGTAAAGTTTAGTGCCTGAGAAACAGGGAGGAGAGGCAAAAAACAGTTTTCATATCCTTCCCAAATTAAAATTTTTTGTGAAAAAGCATATTTTGGAAATGTTTGCTTCCTTGTTTTAACTGAAGTTAGCAAGTGTGCAAATACCTTAAATTCCAATATCTTAAGAGAGCCAAAATAGTCTGAGGCCCTTTTTCTTACAGAAAAGCTAATGATACTTACAAAAAAATAGGCCAGAACCTCAAACTTATTACAGTATGTGAGTTGTGAAGTTAGTTGAGAAAAAAAGTTTCAGTGATAAGTGGTAAATATAAAAATTAAAAAGATTATAAAACAATCAAGATCTTCCATAGGTGGCCTTCAAACGTCCTACCTAAGGGACCTCCTAGTCAGTACCTAGATGAAGGTACTGACTTAAGGCTCATGCCACAAATTCATCTTCCAGTCACTGTGCATTTAGCATCTAGTTTAATATAAGATGGTTTTCCCATCCAACTGCCTATCTAATGGATGGGCAAGGAATTATTTGGAGAACATGCTTTAAATGTGCACAATTGTGAAATCTTGGTCTTAAGAAATTTGGAATTTTCTAGTAATCCACCATGAATATTTCCATGCTTTTCATATTCTGTGCTTATAATCTAATCAAAATTTGTGTTTCTATTTTAATAAAATGCTATTTTTGATTTTTTATTTTAGAAAAACAAAACATTTTGCTTTTTGTACTAAACTGCTCAGATCTGAGAATATCTTAATCATTTTACATGGCCCAAGCAAAGGTACCTTTGCCATTTAGTGACAACTTCCTGGAAAGAGAAGCATACGGTAACAGGACATTATTGCAATTACTTGAGAAATGACCTAGAAAATTCAGCTAAATATTAGCAGTTACAGAAAGTCATAGTATGAAAATGTTAGAAAGTAAACACCTTTTATAAGAAATCTATAATGAAAATTACTGGGTAGCAAACCTTTGCAATCTTTGAAAATATAGCAACATGAGTGCTTCAAAACATTTTGAACTCATATTGAGTACAATAATTTCTTCTCTGAAAGTGAGCAATGCATACAGAAGAGTTTGGGGACTTGGTTTGCATTGCAGGGAATGTGCTGATCCTCTGCCATGAAAAGCATTTGGGCATGTATTCTAGACATTAAATTATGGTAATTGAAATGGGAAAATGTCTGTAGCCTTTCTCAATGTGTTTGGGTTAGTTGCACATGAACATCTGCTTTCCCTTTATAACTCGAATTGGAGAATAGCATCAATTTGCAGGCATTAACAACTTCTGCTCACAAAACAGCAGACAACTCTCTGTTGGAACACCACACCATCCAGTGAGCTCAGGGAACAGTCTCTAAGAGCTTGTACCAACATCAAGCCAAATAATGCACTTGCTGCAAAGGAACGGGATCTGTATTCAGCCATTTTGTGTGAATTTTTTTTTTCTTCCTTTTTCCTTCTTTCCCCATCCTTGATTACATGCAAGAGTTAATATTGTTTGCCAGTTTAAATCATAAATGGCAAGTTATTAAAGTATTTATGACATATTGATATGGATAAAAGGTATCCCAGCCTATTCATCCCATCCTACTCCCTACAGAAAACCATGGTATTTTTTCATATGTTTTTTCTGTATATGATATATAGTAATATTTCTGTAACTAGTTTTTCCATTCATATATATATATACACATATATATATACACACACACACACACATATATATATATATTAGCCTATTATTTCAAGGGACACATATTATTCCATTTAGGGGCAAAAATAATTATGTCACTAGCTTTCTATAAAAAATGTGCTAATGTAAACAATATTGCAATTTCACAAATTTTTATCCATTTACAAATGGTTTCGCATGAGAAATTAAAAAAACAAAAAAAAAACAAAACCAAAAACAAAACAGAAATGTTGAGCAAGGGTATATACTGGGGTGCCAAAAACATGTATACACATTTTAAGAGATATTATCTATGTATTACTTTTCGAAGTTGAATTGAATTATGGTAGCAATGTGTATTGCAGATGTCAAACGTGACTTGTATTCATTTTTTGTTATTGTTATATATTGAGTAGTACAATTTTAATGCGTTTTTTTTTCTTTCTTAAAATCTGTATACATTTTTTTGGCACTCTGTATATTTAATTCCCATCGATATGGAAAATTATTTATATATATCATAGAAAAATACATATATATTCACTGTGGCTAGTTTATTCATTCATAAAGTGTGAATAATAATATCACTTAATATAAATTTTAGAAAATGTTGAAAATATAGTTTCATTTACCTTCCTTACTGGGAGACTAGTTATTAGCATAAATTTTTTAATAATGCAAGCTTCTCCCATATATTTAAATTTTCTCTTCTATTATATAGAAAGTTTGTGTATCACCTTTTATTTATCTGCACTTTCAATTCTGTTTCATTGACTTATCTTTTTTTTTATATATTGTTTTGTATATTGCCTTAATAATGAATTTCCTTGTCTGCCAAGGCAACTCTCTTCCACTGTAAATCATTTTAGTTTTAAAGTAGAGAAATAAGTTGTCTTTAACTCTAACTTATGCATAGAAATCTATGTCAGTACATGTAAATTCTATCTTTTATCTTGTTTTATTATATTCCCTTTTAAACCTCATATTCATTCACTTGAGTATTTACTGTCTGTTCTTATAGTTCTCTTACAACCATTTATTTAGAATATATTTAGTATGGTTACATATGCAATTACTTAACTTACATAAATTGTATTTTGATACAGATCTCATTCAATTTCTGATATTTTACCAAATGTTATGCGTCTGAAGTATATCAATGTTGCTTTAGGTAAATCTACATCATTATTTCTGGACTCTGTCTAAGAATCCATCCTGTCTAAGCATATTAACACATTATTTCTGATTTTATTTCTGTTGCCTCTGCTAATTTACACAAAATTTGGCCTTAAATCTTTGTTATGGAAAATAATTGCGTAAAAGCCATTAACATGCCTGCTTGTGAAAAGGTGTGTTTCTCTGATATGCTAGAGAAAATGCCAAATCATGAACTTGCTAAGTCATGGATTCTATGAACATATAGAATGTACACTTAAGAGCCCTGCTGGGCTGGTTTTAAAAATGCCATCAGTAGTAGTAGTAGGTGAGGGTTATGATTGCTAGGATTTGTATTTTGGATCAACATCTAAGGCACTTTGTTAAAAAATAATAATTATATATATATATATATATATATATATATAATTTTTTTTCTCATTTTTAAAATAGGTGTAATAATAGTACTTATTTTATGGATTATTCCAAGTAAAGACAAAACAATTTCAATTATACACAAAATATGTGGAAAGTAGAAAGAGAGGAAATGCTCTCTTACCTAATATTAGGAAGTCAGAATAAACATGACAAAGACATTAAAAGGAAGGAAAATTAAAGACCAATCCCTTTCATAAACACCTAAGCAAAAATCCAAACATCATCACCTATGTCCAATATGCCACTAATGTGGTCAATGAAATGCAATAAGGCAAGAAAAAATAAAAATAAAAGAATTAGAATTGGACATTTCTAATGCCCAAATAAATCCTCAAGTAAACTCTTAAAATTAACATATGAATTTAGTGAGTTCACTGGAAAATGGTCATTATACAAAAAGATCAATTTTTAAAATCAATTCTATTTTTACATACCAGGAACAGCAACAAATTTAAAGAAGCATTTCCAGTTTCATCAAAAATGCCAAAGACTTAGTAATAAATCTAATGGATCATGTGAAACGTACAAAATGCTATTGAAAGGAATTTAAAAATCACACATAATTGTAAGGATACCCCATGCCAATGAAAGAGGAGATTTAATATTTTAAATATGGCAATTCTCCCTAGATTTGTCTTTACATTCAATACAAACCCACCAAAATTCCAGGAGATCTTTGTTATTATTATTATTATTATTATTAATTGAGGAGCCGATTCTAAAACAAGTGACAACACAAAGGACACAAATTCGCAATGGCTGTTTTTTGCCGTTCATCTTCATATCCAAAGTGCACTGTCTTGCCTCTAACCCTCCACTTGGTATCAAGGCCTCTCTTGCTGTCCTAAGGTATGGGAAGTAGAAATGTGGAGGCAGCCTCATCCTAGCCTCTTCATGCTCTCAGTGTCTAACATCTCCATGCTCCTCTTGTACCTAAAGGGGTACCTACCTTGTCTCACTGTCTTCTCTGGAAATATTTTGTACTGCGATTCCTTCTTCAATCAGATCTTGTGGCCCGATATCTTTCAAAAACTACTTGTAGTTATTATACTTTTAGGTATTCACCAATTGTAGATTCATTAATTTAAACATGACTTTTCTGCCTTTCTGTAGATTCAGGATGGAAAAGGTCAATTGTAATACATACCCCGTTTCCCCAAAAATAAGACCTAGCTGGACAATCAGCTCTAATGCATCTTTTGAAACAAAACTTAATATAAGACCCGGTATTATTATATTATGTCATGTCATGTCATATCATATCATATCATATCATACCATATCATATCATCATATCATATATCATATCATATCATATCATATTATATTATAGACCTGATCTTATAGTAAAATAAGACCAAGTCATATTAATTTTTGCTCCAAAAGATGCATTAGAGCTGATTTTCCAGCTAGGTCTTATTTTCAGGGAAACGTGGTAGTTTGAATATTGATCTAATTTCCCTAAGACTTTTTCCATAGAAACTCTTGCAATGAGAATTACATGTTGAATACAATATATGTAAAATCTTAATGCAGCAGTGTCCTAAAAACACAAGGTTGCTGAGTATTCAAATCAGTAAAATCTTATACCCTCTTTTTTGTCAAAATAAACCTAAGGATATAAATAATAAGTTATTGTGGATCTTTGCAGTAATACATATCAACAATTTGCATGAGTTACCTCCAGCTTCAGTCCTACATTTATTACTGATGACTTTCTTGAGGAGTCCCTCTAGACTCACCAAGAATCTGCAGTGAATTTGAAATAGAAATGTGATTTCCATGATGAATTCACTTAGATATTTAGTTTCTAAAATGAGGACTCTGGATTCAGTTGAAATTTTTTTTTCCTGAGTCCTGTAAACCAACAATCTACTTGGAAGGAAATGACTTAACGGTTCCCATTACTAGTTTCGTGGAGGAACCAAAACTGATATGCGTTTTTTGCTTTATCAGTTTATTAACTATTTCTGTGCATACATCCTTTTACACATGCATTACTTATGAAACCAATAGTTTTCTTTTCTTTAAAATACTTTGACTCATAAGAGATATAACATTATAAAGCACTTGCTAGCAATAGGGTATTGTATCTAGAGAAACAGATGTTCTTAGAGGCTCAGATTTAGCTTAACTTAAATAATGTTATCTGTGTGAAAGATAGCTCAGATTCACATGTCAAAGAAAACAGGCAAAGAAAAGCACAACAAAGATAAAAGTAGTGTTCTGTGAATAAACTGAAGATTTTGAAAGGAAAAGTCGAAAGGAAACATAAAAATGAATGTTTCAATTTGTAAATGCATGAAAGAATTAATGAAAATATTGTTCTACCTGATTAAGTATAAATCACTTTCATGACAGAATTTATGGTCACTTCTCTAAAAAATTGTTTCGTTTAATATGTGATTGGCAAGCATTTTCCCTTTTGCTAAATTAAAATAAACATTCATTTTAGCTTCACTTAGTTATACTTTTTGGGAAAAAAGAAAGACCTCTCTTTTCTTTTTAATCACAAGAGTGTTAGGATTGAAGCAAAAACTGAATATTTCATTTGATGTTATCTCATCTCAAAGAGGCATGAAACCATTCACAATGACTTTCATGATAATAATTTCGCTGGCATGTTATGACACAGAATTTTAAGTTTCTCTTCTGTTTTCAAATTTAATGTTTTTAAAATACACCAACATGATTATCAGTAAGTTTTATGTATTATTAATGAGATGAAAATGGAGTATATTTTGGTCTTATAATGCAAATATTATTCATCCTATGTCATTTTGTTTATTCTTGAGCAAAGAAAGATGTGACCTCAATTTTTAAAGTAATAGTTCAGTTGTTTACCTAACAGTGAGTAAGTCTACATATCAAAGTTAACTTTCATTTCTTAGCTATATCTTTAAAAGTTACTAAGATTTTTGTTTTGTTTTAGAAAATTTCCAATTATTTCTTTTAACCCTGAATAGTTTCTAATAGATTTTGCTAGAAGAATGGAGTTTACACCAGAGAGATAATATGATAAATCCTAGAACTGTAGATATTACGTATCAAGTCTAAATTTATGTCACATTATATGCTGAAAATCTGTCAATAAATGTATTCTTCATTTCTGACTGGTTCTTTTTTTATGTTTTCTATCTCCTTTTTAAAGTTTCCTGTCTTTCTGTTGAAATTCTCAGTGAGATCCTTTATTCTACAACTAAGTTCATTGAATATCCTTATAACCAGTGTTTTAAACTCGGCATCTGGTAGCTTGCTTGCCTCATTTTGTTTAGTTCTTTTACAGAATTTTTTCCTGTGCTTTCATTTGGGGCATGTCTCTGTATCTCCTCATTTTGGCTACCTCTCTGAGTTTGTTTCTATGTATTAGGTAGATCTGCTTGGTCCACCAGTCTTGGCAGAGAAGCTTTATGTAGTGGCTGGCAATAGTATTGGAATAAAATTAACTTCTGTCTTCTCATCATGTCTGGTGATTTTTCTTTTTCCTTAACAGTCTTAGACAGGAGAGCGTAATACATACTTAAAGATTTTCACTTAAAGATTTTGCCAGGAGCAAAAGCAGTGGCAAAGCATTGGAAGCAGCTCCAGACATGGGGGGCATATAGCAGAGAGATACAAACTGTTAGAACTGGGAGAAAAAGACATCCAGGCAAATAGGATTTTTCAATAGAAACATGTATGGGATAAAAAGGACCAGGTCACACAGTGCACATACATATACATTTACAAAGTCATGAGATAACTGAAGTTGGCTATATAGAAGAGACTCTGCTTCTGTCTGTAAGTGCTCCAAACTGCAGAGTAATTTGGAACTCTTTATGGAAGGTATATTGGGTGGACTTTTATTCACACTGTTAACTTGCCTTTAACTAAAGAAGACATCTCCACTTTTAATGCTATTTATTAAAACTCTGTGTTAGAGCACAACAGAGTCTACTGGGACCTTCGTGACCTGGCTCCCTCACCCTCTCTTTGCATCTAGGCCCTGTCACTTTTGTCTCCTGTTCTGAGACTGCATTGCAGAATGTTATTTTCTTCTTCTGTCATTCACCTCACAATCCCACTTCTCAGTCTTCAGTTATTTCTTTTTCCAATAACAACAGTCTCTGCAGGATTTTCTTTTGTGACTATAATTTCTGTGACAGCCATAGAATTAACTAACTTAGAAAAGAAAAAAGAATAGCAAGGAGTGACAGGAGAGGAGAAAGGAGAGAAAGGATGAGTAGGTGTGAGGCTAAAGTATAAATTGACAGAAGCTTCAGATTATGACAGAAGGGGGTGAGGCAAGTGGGGAGGGGCATACACAGACTAACACAAGTGAGCAAGGGCATAGGAATACACAAGGATGGAGAGTATTATGACAAAGGCACATCTCAGTAACAGCCATCATCAACTGGCCTCGTGAGGTATACAAATATTTAAACAAATTTATTCAAACGATACCTTTTATGTAAGGCCTTTGTTTTGTTTGGGACTAATCGAGTCTTTGCCTCATGTTTTCACAAGATAAAGGGAGTAGAGGTTCAATTGTCAGAACTATCATGTTCAAAATTGGTCATTTAAATAGTTTCTTTTATATAATATTTGGTCACAAATAGGAAAAAGCTCTTAGTTTTGCGAGGTTTCAATTTCTGAATGCCTTCCTGGCTTCTTTCCAGGATGGCATCTGGATATGTGGAAGATGAGAAGAGTGTTTTTGCTTTTAAAGTGGATGCTAAGACTCTGAGTATTGCTGGTTGGCAAAACTGCTTTCTAAAGCTGGACTGAGGTGACAATTCTTGTCTACCCAGATGTCTCCTGTCTAGTAACATTTGTAGTTGAAAGGCATGAGGCTTTATACATAACCTCAAGTCAGAAATCTTGTGGGTATCTCAGAGCTCAGAATCAGTTTCCAACTAAATAGTGCCCATCTCTGGTCTTCCTCATTGAGTCATTCAGTTTTCATTTGATACATGGTATCACCCAAGGAGGCATCCAAGTGGGTATGAAAAATATTGCCAAATGTGTTGTTCTTTGTTCAGGACTTTACTGCATACCACAGAGACTGTGAGATTAATGAAAATATGTTTCTAGAGTATATAATATTATATATTGTATACACAATATATTATTATATATTGTATATAATATATAGCATATATTATATATGCTATAGCATATATAATTATATATGCATTTACATTGCATATATAATATTATGTATAATGTAGGTAATATCATATAAGTAATATAAGCTTCAGGAAGCATAGTTGTTTCTATGTCCTGAAATAAATTCACTTTACATATGTACTTGAGGTTGTAAAAGAGATAGTGTTACAAAAACATAACTAGAGGCTTTAGGCATAGACACTTTTTGTAGTCAGATTGCATGGCTCCTCCATTTTCGAGCTGCCTATCTTTAGGTAGGAGAATTATCTCTGGTCTTCATTGTCCTCATCTGTAAAATGGGTATAATTCTAGTTCCAATCTCATAAAATTATGATGAGGATTGAGTAAATTGAAATATTACAACACCTAGACAGTGCATGTCAAATTGGATGTGATCGTTGTTAGCTACCAAAATCATCATTATCATCACTGTTATTGCTATTATATTTATTATTATGTGTCAGTTATCTGTTGTTAAAGGACAAAGATATTAGGAGGATTTAACCGGTATGTCTTTCCATGTATGCAGAGAAATCACATATGAACAGGATAGTGCACTTCATGTGACCCAAATAACAAACTGAGCTTTTGAAGACAAATTAGGCATCTGTTCAGAATAGTCCATTTGAAAATCAGACCCCTTTGCTCTTCTTCAGATAAAGTACCAATAGTCTGTTAATACCTGCTTTATGAAGGGCTAGAGAATTAAGGAAAGCAAGTACTGAACTTGGAGTAGAAGTTGTAAATCAGACTGATTCTGCTTCCTACTCATTGAACAATTACTGGAACTTTCATGGACCTGTTTCTTTCTTAGTAAAATGACTGCCTTGCCTGCCACATGATTTAGAAGGATCAGTTGAGGTAGTATATGCTTATGTATTGTAAATAATAAATCCTTTAAGGATCATCAGTATTCATTTAAAAATCATTCATAAAATACTCTATTAAACATTGAGAATTATTTTTATGATTTTTTTCTTCACAACAATTCTAAATTGTTAATCTTTACAATTTACTGCTGATGAAGAGTGGACAATAAAGCGTTTGAAAAAAAGACTGTATTCTTAAAGGCCATCGGCACATTTTTATTGAGCAAAGGAAGACATTTATTGCGGGAATATACAAGCAAGCCTCATGAAGCACAGAAAACCACTTTTAAATCAGATTTTCATCCTCAGTTCCAAATCAAGAATGCATAGGAACACGGACAGACAAAATAGGTTCTTCACATTTGTTCTGGTTTGTTTGTGCTTTATCGGAAACCTGCATATAATAAATGTTTTAAAAGCACCAAAGGATTCCAAGAACCTGTTATAATAGCAATCCCAGTAAACTAAAGTTTACTTGTTTCTCTTTTGATGTATGTGATTTGTTTGGAATCCTACTCTTTTTAAAACATGGATTTTCCTTTACATTGTATCTGTAAGTCTCTAACATAAAAGAAACAGTAACATATATTTAATGTATACTGCACAGTCATGGTCCTGTTACAGATTGCAGACTCTTAACACTATGCATTTTAAGGTTGCACACAGACCTTTACTGTGTGGCTTTGGAGATAGATAGCTCAGTGGTTTTAAAGCTCAGAAATTTTCAGGACTGCATGCTTCCCATATATTATACAATTTTGCCATCAGCAGTATCCTGGTCAGAATCTCTATAACCCTATACTGTAGCAAGATTAGAATTTATAATAGCATACACAGATGCTACACACTTTCTTTTTATTTATCAGAAACTAAATACACATTAAGAAGATTTTTAATTTTCTAGATGTCAATAAAACATTTTATAATGTAACATTGTTATCAAATAATACAAAGAAGTAATGTTAAAATTAGTTTCACAGACTTTATTAAAAACAGAACCAACAAACAAATGAAAAATAGCAGTTCCCAGATCTCCACTCTCTCCCCATCAGTCCTTGATTCCCAGTTCATAGAAGTAACCAGCCTCAGCCAATTGAATTCTAATTTAGTTCTTCTATTTGTCTATATTTTTATATAAAATGCTTGTACTGTTTGGTGGAGTTTTATTCAAATGTAGATATTATCTACTACCTTTGCATTATATTCAAATTCCAATGTCATCTACTTCCTTCACATTTTATGTTTTAGATACAGTAACTATTTTCTTTTTTTTTTTTAATAATTTATTGGGGTGACATTTGTTAGTAAAATTACATAGATTTCAGGTGTACAATTCTGTATTACATCATCTATAAATCCCATTGTGTGTTCACCACCCAGAATCAGTTCTCTTTCCATCACCATATATTTGATCCCCCTTACCCTCATCTTCCATCCTCCAACTTCCTCTTACCTGTGGTAACCACTAAACTATTGTCTGTGTCTATGAGTTTTTGTTTCTCATTCGTTTGTCTTGTTCTTTTAGTTTTTTTGGTTTATATACCACATATTTAAATTTTCATGTTTAAAATATCTAAATATTCTTTCAAGGATATATCATTTATCATAGGATATCTCATGATTTTTGTCATTACTAAGTTTGTTTTCTTATTTTGAATTGGCCTATTTATTTTTAATTCCTTTTTTTCTTTTTCTCTTTTGGTATCTATATGTCATCACATAGCTTTTCTCAAGTCTCTGGCAATCAACCCTTGATTGTCTAATAAGAATGAAACACTGAAAAGCTGGATTGGAAACTCTCAGTACATAGATTCTCAGTAGCAAGTAATACTTTAATTTGAAAAAGCTCTCATGAAATTGTTGTATGACATCTGATTTTTTAAATCAAAATTCTTTTTCCCTTGGGATAGTAAATTCCTATGAGAGAATTCCCTAATCTCATGCTTGAGGGAGAGATTCTTGCCAACCTCCTAAGAGCAAAATCAAGAAACGGCTGTGAGTCTTGTGGGTTGGAATATATAGTCTTTCAATGAATCCCCGCTTCAATATTGCTTCCAGTCCCTGGCAGTACCTGGTGTTCCTGGATTCCGTTTCTTGGGTTCAGTATCTCCCTGGAGTAAGCTGCCAGTCTTCTGCTGGAATGATGTTAGGTTATTTCTTTTCTGCGTGGGTTAATGGGAAGGAATCTGCTAGACTAAGCGCTTTCCATTCCATTCTACTGACACTTCCAGAACTATTGGACCTCTGTTGAGCCATCCTGTGACTGGGGTTTTCATGACTATCAGCTTCGGTGTCATATTTATTTTGCTAAATCAGGTGATACCTTTCTGTCTGCTTTTCAGCTTAAATAGTGCTACTGTTGTTGTTCTGGGTATCTATAGGTCATCACACAGCTTTTTATTTTTGAGTATTATCCTTTGGAAAATCTCCTCATTGTCAATTTAAAAAAAATTTGAAAAGCAACAGAGTACACAAGTGTTTAATATATCATGTTTAAACAAATGTTCACAATGTCCTTTTTAGATGGGATCTAAGCATGATCATTCACAAGTACTACGAGGATGGGAGAAAACAAGTCTTCAAAAATGTAATACTTTACGTGGCAGAACTTTTGATATTATTTCCCACTTAAAATAAACAAGTCAGTATTCAATTTACCTTAATTGAGTTTCCAAGGCTTAAGATGTTGGAGAAAACTTTAACCATATAACCAATAGACAATGATTCATTACTTTTTATTGTTTTCACTTAAAAAAAATATTCTGTTCTTCCTATTCACACCACTACAGTTTTCAATCTAATTGAAGGCATGATACTAATTATCAAATTATTTTCAGTGCACTGAGTGTCTTTTGGCTACATTGCAGTTTAATTTAAGGGATTTCCTCAGTAAACCCCTTCCCTTGTGCTGTGTTTTCTTCAGACTGTGAACTATTATAGCAATCCACTGTTAAACCAGAAAACGAAGACTGTAAATACTTTATTAATTTTAAAAACCAGTGGTTAATTCAACAGATTGATACAAATTTGCAGGGATAATTTTTCTACTCCCAGACTAGATGAAAGGTTCTAAAGTTGAAGGAAGAAATGGAAGGCAGAGAAAGAAGAAGAGTGATTTAGAGAGGAAAGCTTGAAAGCAGCAAGCAGAGAGTCTCTGTGGGGTCCTTGCTGCTTCTGCCTGGGGGTACCCACTGTGAGGTGCAGCTATAGAGCCACCGACTTGGAGCAACACTGACCTGTGGAGCATGAACAGCCCTACTTCAGTGGCTCAGGACACTCCTGAGACTCCTGAAATGGAGAATGGGACATGGTCCAAAGAACTGTAAGTGGGCCATTCTAGCCAAGATTCTATGAATAATTGAATTATTATTTTCTCTTTTCTAAGGATGGTGGGGATATCTTGGCTACTTTCTTACAGTGACAGTCCCAAAATATAGCTTGTGGAGTTTTACATCAGAATCATCAGGTGTGACTGTTAAACTATATGGCCCTCAGCCTCACATCTGCAGAATCCCTGGAGGTGAGACCTATGGACCTTCCTTTAAAAAAAAAAAAAAAAAAAAAAAAAAAAAAAAAAAAAAGCCCTACATTGGTGTTATGCACAGTACAATTTTAAAGCCTCTGCTATTATCTTTATTTTGAATGATTTTTGAGGATGTAGGATATTACCTATATTAACTAATGAAGAAATTAAAGTGCTTCTGTTTGCGATTTGGTAGATTTAGACCTATATATTTGTTAAACATCTTTATTATCGGGTCTAAACTTTAATCGCCTACACATGACGTTTAGTATATGATTATTTATAACTATACATCTACTATCTATTCATCCATTCACCCATCTCTCTCATTAATTTGTTTATTCATGAATTTAACAAACATTTATTGACCAAAACAATGTATGAAACGTTTGGTAGATGTTGGCCACGATACGATGACTAGCAGAAAGTACAATCTAGAATAATTGAATCCTAGAAACGTAACTCATAAGCTATGTGAATTTAGGCAAGTTGGTTTATCTCTATATGTTTATATCCTCAAATGTAATCGGGAAACAATGATTTCTACGTTGCCAGGTAACTGAATAGTGAGTCACAAGTTAACATAAACTATACAGTGCAATGATGTATACAATGTTTACTGAGGGTCTTTGGACCATTTCCCACTCTCCATAACATATTATGCTAAATCTTGTTAATTGTGGTACTTTTTATAATCATTATGAGTAGTTTTCTTGTATACATTGTCAAATTTCCCTGTGCAGAACTACACCATGGCTGAGGATTTAACCCTGACATGTCTTGAAGGCTTTGATCTGAGAGGAATTTGTTCCAGGTGCAGAGAGTAGACCTTGGGAAAGGAGATGCTATTATATTTTTACTTCGGTAACAAAGTGAACATTCTAAGTTTATAAAATATAAACAGGGTAAAACAAGATGGGCAAGATAATGTGTGAAACTAAAGGCACCAGAAAATGAGAGACCAATTGGATGAAGAAATGCAGAAAGATAAAGACCGAAGAAATTCAATTAGTCTGAATTTCAGCATTGGTCATAATTTTTATATGGTGTCACCATAATATAGACAGAGAAGGGAGTAGCAATGAAAAGAACACTTTCTCCGATGCAACTCCTAGTCCAGTGAAGGAAAGACCCATGAATATGACTGACTAATAAACCCCATGAAAATGTAATAGGAGAAGAACACACAAAGTACTATGAAACCACAGAGAAGAAAATATTTAAACTTAGAGATTGCAGATAAGATACCTATTGTAGCAAATGCAGTCCCACTCCTAATATTTGCAAGGCTCAGGCAAGAACACTAATAGAGACTGAACACCGTTTGTCTAAATATTTAAAAATTATAAATCAAGCTAACGAAATTTTATACTAAACATGTTTTAAACCCTTGCTATCAAAAACACATATCTTCATCAAAATATTGAAAGTCACTGTGAATGTAAATACTTTTAACTCCAGTGAGTTTTCTGTGGGAACTTCTCGGTATAGGGATAAGATGTTTTGAGCCCGTAATTCCTGAAGCCCCCCTTTTTTTTCTATCCCAAGTTCAATCTACCACAACAAGGATCTATGGACATTCCAGCCACCTTTATTGTTCAATCTTCACCCATCACCATCCCTAAAAAGCATACCACCCAACCCCTGCCACCCTTCCATGCCTTGGCTTGTACAAACCATTAGGTCAAGAAATTTGAGCAATGACTTATGGAATTCTGGATACAGTGAATATTCTCTAGAAGTACGGAGGATGTGGGTTTTGGTTATAGGCTGGCCATATCCAGAGCAGGACTCTCTAAAACATGGGGTCTAGGGCAGGAGACCCTCTCTCAGTACTCGAGTCAGTTTTAAACAAATGTTCCACAGGAAACTTAAATATAGATGAGATAAATGTGGGCCAAAATAATGGACAAGAGTTCATCTGGAGGAGAAGATAAAGGTTTTTCTGAGGAAATGGAACAGCGTGAGAAAAGGCACAGAGATTAAAAAGGAAATTCAGTTTGCTGTCTCTGGAGGCAGACCCAATGCATGTCTTGATTCCTAGCCTAGCACTCCAGTTAAAGGCCTCCTAATGGTGGGCCTCTGCTAAGATAGCTTTAGCGGGAGGAGGGTGAGGGGAGCTAGAAAACACTTTTTTCTACTCTGGCTCAGTTCTCAGTGGTTTTCCACTCCTGGCGTTTTCTCCTTTACCTTCTCCAATCCTTGGGTCCATAAAATGGCAGGAGCCTTCCATTGGGGACTTCCTGGCTCCCTGGGCTCTTTCCTCAGTGAGGTAAATTCAGCTATACAACCCCCCCCCCATACCTCCATCCCTCCCCAGATTGTACTGATACTTCTTTCCTCTGTCTTTCAGCCTATGTAGTGCCTGGGGGGAAAAAGCTATTGTAGGAATTCCTATGTCTTATAGGGCTAGCAAATACCCTCTTTACCTCCACTTAGCCCTTGTCTATCTTTCCTGGTATATAAGAAAAAAGTTTTATATTAGAGCATTATTAGAGACATTATCTTCTATGTGTTGAGAAATGTTATAGTTAAGAAGCAGCAGAGCCTAAGTAAACTTTAGGGAGTCCTGAGTCAAAACTCCCAGCAATGGCTGCTTGTGTTTCACACCTACTTTATAAAAAAGTCTTTTGAGAAAACTCATACAAATGTCATATAGTAGATATTCAAAAGGAAATTCAGTAACCACAAGCTAGTTTCACTGAAGTGTTAATGTAAAAGTAAGCATTACTGAAACTGTACAAATTAAGCGATTATTATCTTTGTAAAAAGAAAAAAAGAGAGAGTTGTTCAAATGTTGCAAAGATTAAAAATTTCATTTTAAGATAATCTTGTATTGTTCATGATAAATCTGCTCTTGTCTCTTTTTTCTGGGTATTAGCTATAATGAAAAGTAAAAGCCCTGATTTAAATACATAACTTTCCCTCTGCCAGAATAAGTTTAGTACTTATTAAAAGTTTCTGATTATAAATAAGGGCCAATTTTTTCTTATTCTTATTTAGACTCGTTCCTCTGGCTTTCCATCTGCTCTGGCCTCTCCAGTTTGGCAGTATGATCAGCTTTTTTTTTTTTTAATTAATTTTATTGGGGTGACAATTGTTAGTAAATTTACATAGATTTCAGGTGTACAATTCTGTATTACATCGTCTATAAATCCCATTGTGTGTTCGCCACCCAGAGTCAGTTCTCCTTCCATCACCATATATTTGATCCCCTTTACCCTCATCACCCACCCCCCACCCCCTTACCCTCTGGTAACCACTAAATTATTGTCTGTGTCTATGAGTTTTTGTTTCTCATTTGTTTGTCTTGTTCTTTTTGGTTTATATACCACATATCAGTGAAATCATAGGGTTCTCTGCTTTTTCTGTCTGACTTATTTCACTTAGCATTATTCTCTCGAGATCCATTCATGTTGTCACAAATGCTCCTATATCATCTTTCCTTAACGCCGAATAGTATTCCATTGTGTATATGTACCACAACTTCTTTATCCATTCATCTATCGAAGGACATTTTGGTTGTTTCCATGTCTTGGCCACCGTAAACAAAGCTGCAATGAACATTGGCGTACACGTGTCTCTATAGAGAAATGCTTTTATATTTCTGGGGTAGATACCCAGGAGAGCGATCGCTGGGTCATATGGTAATTCTATTCGTAATTTCTTGAGGAATCTCCACACTGCCTTCCATAGCGGCTGCACCAGTCTGCATTCCCACCAACAGTGTATGAGAGTTCCTTTTTCTCCACAGCCTCTCCAACACTTGTTACTATTTGTTTTGTTGATGAAAGCCATTCTGACTGGGGTGAGGTGATATCTCATTGTGGTTTTCATTTGTATTTCTCTGATGATTAGCGATGTTGAGCATTTATTCATATGTCTATTTGCCATTTGTATATCCTCTTTGGAGAAATGTCTCTTCAGGTTCTCTGTCCATTTTTCAATTGGGTTGTTTGTTTTTTTGTTGTTGAGTTTCATGAGTTCCTTGTATATTTTGGATATTAGCCCCTTATCAGAGGAACTGTTTGCGAAAATCTTCTCCCATTCAGTTGGTTGCCTCATTATTTTGTCAATAGTTTCTTTTGCTGTGCAGAAGCTTTTCAGTTTCATATAATCCCATTTGTTTATTTTAGTTTTTACTTCCATTGCCTTTGGAGTCAAATTCATAAAATGCTCTTTGAACCCAAGGTCCATAAGTTTAGTACCTATGTTTTCTTCAATGCAGTTTATTGTGTCAGGTCTTATGCTTAAGTCTTTGATCCATTTTGAATTAATTTTGGTACATGGTGACAGATAGCAGTCCAGTTTCATTCTTTTGCACGTAGCTATCCAATTCTGCCAGCACCATTTATTGAAGAGGCTGTCTTTCCTCCAGTGTATGTTTTTAGCTTCTTTGTCAAAAATTATCTGTCCATATTTATGTGGTTTTATTTCTGGGTTCTCAATTCTATTCCATTGGTCTATGTGTCTGTTTTTCCGCCAATACCAAGCTGTTTTGATTATTGTAGCCCTGTAGTACAAGGAAAAATCAGTGAGTGTGATACCTCCAGTATTGTTCTTTTTTTTAAATATTGATCAGTTTTTTTGACTCACAACCCTGCTGATCTGACTCTGTCTTTGGAGCAGCCATATTTATTATAACGTAAGTAAGTGTGGCTTGAGCTCAATCAAGTCTAGGCAGGAGGCAGAGTGTGGGGACAGAGCCTCAGAAAGCAGTTTCCATGCTCTCGGCCTCATGTGGAGAGGTGCTGGCTCGGATAGTGGATGGCCGTCAGCTGTGGCTGGTTGGCCATCAGCTGTACCGATTGAGCCATTGGCCACTAATATAACTGCCAGGGCTATGGAGGGGAGCTGAGGAGAGTGAAGGAGGAGACTGAAGGAGAGTGAAGGAGAGTCGAGGAGAGTCGGTCGGTTGGCAGCAAAGCGGACAGCAGGTTGCACGTCGTGTAAACCCAGCCTCCAGTGAGACCATAGTGGTATGACTTCCCTACTTATGGCTCCGTGGGTGTTCCTTTTTGGCCTCACCATGTCCTGCGTTCTTATGTGGGGAGCGGGAGCTGAGACCCCGCCGGACGCCCCGCACGACACAGAGATATCCATAGGTCTATCTAGAAAACGAAGGCATCACAGCCTTCATCATTGGACATCCTGGTTCTATGGGTTCCCACTAAGATGATTCAGAGATTTAAACACAAGTTATACACACAAGATCTAGGAGCCTGCGCATATGGTGCATGGGCATAACTGAATTTTTAAGGCCAATCTTAGAGTGAAAATCAGGAAAGAGGAAGGTGACAAAATAAATAGACCAGGCACAAGGGATGGGGACAAGAAATGTTTGTGGATAGAAACAGAGGAGGCTCAGGGTCTTCTGGGTTTATAATCCCAGAACTGTTCCAAATGTTACCTACAGATAAGATAGGAGTGCTAAAGTATGACTAAACTTGGTTCTCTTTAGAGCAGTGACAACATATCCAAATGCCTACAAAGGACAGACACACAAATGAATGTGGAAGAGCCTTATGCTCACATTGAGTAATTGGTGAAAACTGGCAAAAAGAAGAGTACTCACACTGTTTAGTGAGAACAGCTGTTACTCAGGTGCAGGAGATCGTTGCCATTTGGAAATAAGACCCAATGTTGATAACTATATATTTAAGAGAAGCTGCATATCTACAGTGTAGGTGAATTTCTCATTAAAATGTTGGCAGAAATTAAGAAAGAGAACACAATGCTTTATGCAGAATAACAAAACAAAGTTTGCCCTTGGTTGCAGACTACCAGTTTGAGAGATCTATTTAGACAGTAAGAAAAGCTGAGTTGGGAAGTCAAAGTCTGATCCTGACCATCTTGGAAAATCTCTGTGGGCATTGGCCTAATAAAGGCTCAGTACTGGTGAAAGTTATTAAACTCTGTTATTAGAGTAGAATGGCTTTCCCGCACTCCACTAGTTTTCATATGGACAGAATTTGCTTAAGCACACCCTTGGCCTCTCTCTGTACCATTACTCAGTTTGTCCCAAAGGGTTGTAAAGAGACGCTTCGTTAGTGAGTTTGGGAACAAGAACTCGATATGTATGGCCCTGCTCTTCTTTTCTTCCTCTCGAGGATAAACTGCTCATAGGGCAAAGTTGGTTAGCACTGTTCCTCCAGGTACTTTTCCATTACTGAGAAAATTGCTGCCACTGACCTGCAAAGCTTGGCCCAAGTTATTGAATAATTTGCTCAGTTTGGGGATATTCCTTGAGCAAGTCCATGTATCCAGAATAATATCCTGCAACGTGAACATTCTACAAGTTATATTTGTGTTCCCTGTGCTATTCCTTCATTTTGTTTCTCCAGTGAAATCATGTGGGAAAGAGGGATGCTATTTATCAGTGGCCTTTTGAGAGAACTCAATGAATGTGTTCCGATTTTGTTTTACCATCAAATAGTGTTTTGTTTGAGTATCTATTTAAAAAATAGAAAACTATTTTGAAAATAGTGATATTGTTCAATATTCAGTTACATACGTTTACTTGGAAATTATTGTCAAGTTGATGGTAAGAAGTAAGATAGACTTTTGGTTTCCTGTCTGACACGTAAAGAGCTTGGAGTCATCAGTCCTGTCTTTACAAGAAAAAAGCTGAACAATTTGTGAAAGGTAATAATTGAGTTCACAGAGTAAGCTGCCACCCTAAAAAATGGAGAAAAAGATGAATATGAGAATCTTACCTTACCAGGAGCAGAAGCTCACCTCTGAGGATAGTACCAGTAGAAACACATATTTAAACTCTGACTGATGGATTGCTGGAGTCTCAGTATGGAAAAACTCAAGTTAAGATTCCAGGGCACCCAGTTTTAAAGGGGCACCCACACCTCCAGGAACTGAAGCAGGTTCTCAAAGTGAAGACTGGGAAAAAATCCTCTTATGTGCCCAGCACAAGAAGGAAAAAAGTAACCATTTTAAAATGTACTCAGGGCATTCTGTTGTTCTTAACAAAAGCCTGACCTCAAAGGAAACTCTTTTGCCAGATTCTAATTGCCTTGGGTTTTATCAGAGCAAAGGCCATTCCATAAAGAAAGGATAGTCTCTCGACGAATGGTCCTGGAACAACTGAATATCCAAAGAGGAAAAAAAACATTAATCTAGACACTTTTTATAGAAATTAACACAAAATGGGTCATAGACCTAAATGTAAAATGCAAAACTATAAACTGGAAGTTAACCTAGGAGAAAATCTTGAGTTTTGTGAAGAGTTTTTAGATGCACCAACCAAAAGCACCATGAAGTAGAATATCCATAAGTTGGACTCCATTAAAATAAAAAAACAAACAAAAAACAAAAACAACAAAAAGAAACAACTTCTGCTCTTTAAAATGCACTGTTAAGAGAATGAAAAGACAAGCCATGGAGAGAAAAAAAATATTTACAAAACACATATCTGTTAAAGGACTTGTATCCAAAATATACAAAGATCACTTAAAACTCATCAACAAAACAAATAACCCTATTTTAAAAATTGGTAAAAGATATAAACAAAAACCTCACCAAAGAAATATACAGTTGGTAAATAAGTATATGAAAAGGTGCTTAACAACTTATATAGCATTAGGGAATTTCAAATTCCCCAATTTCAACTATTTGGTTTATTAATGTTGAGTTGCTCTCATACCACACCCATGAAGCAGTCAAAATTATGAGATTATTTTCCTCTTTTGGGAGTAAAGAAGCATACAACCATAGCTGTTTTAATTAATTGAGCTACTCCATTTCTTCAACACTTGGTTATTGTAGAATGCTCCAAAAGGTAGCATTGCCCAACAATGTGTTTCTGTTCTCCACAGGCCAGAAATCTAAATTGTAATTAATGAATGATTAATGTAATAACTAATGTAGTTATCTCATTCTGTATATCTAGAATATATGATAAACAAATCAGTGTTAGACTTGAGATATAATAGCAGATATGATGTAACCATATATGTCCTCTAAAAAAACAAAGAAGTAAATAATGAAATATTATCACAACACAAAAGCAAAACCTTTGCAAATGAGTGTTTGAAAACGTTCAAAAATATTTACCAATACATATCTTAAAACAGAAATTACATTTTGATGTGAATAACAAATTCAGGTAAATAATATCTGAATTTCAAATTATAATAATCTAGGCATTTCAACTGCTTATCTCACTGACAGAGTGAATAGTATACGTTTTTTATTTATTTTTAATTTATTAGTTTTAGGTGTACAAGACAAGGTAATACTTAGACGTTCATCATTTATATCCCTCACACTGTGAACCCCCCTCCCCCCATCCATTATCCCTCTGACCTCACATCGAGCCATCACATTATATATATAAAATTATAGTTGGCATTCATTAATGTTTAGCTTCTGGTGTACAATGCCATGATCAGGCATCCACAGTATCCCTGAGGTGGTCTCCCAAATAGGACACATGTCCATCGGATACCCAACAAAATCTTTACAACATTATTGAATACGTTCCCCAAATTAATTTTCAAAAACCCTGAGGCCATCTTGTGGTTACCAGCTGCTTCCTAATCCCTTCACCTCCCCCCCCCCGCCCCGCCCATCTAACAACTCTTGTTTTTTTCCTTTTTGTCCCCAAAACTGTTTCTGATTAGTTCATTCACTTATTCTTTTCTTTAGATTCCTCATATAAGTGAGATCATATGGTACTTGTCTTTCTCTTTCTGACTTATTTCACTTAACCTAATGTTCTCTAGATCCATCCATGTTGTTGCAAATGATAAGATTTCTTTTTTTCTTTATATTTTTGCAGTTATCTGTTATTGAAGGAGTCTGTTGTGCAAAGAGATGTAGATTTGAGAAATTACTGGATTTTTTTTAGTATTCCCCCTTTTATCATTTCTTATTTTTCATGAATCCAATCATGAACATAAAAGAGTATTCGTATTTTATTTTCAGGTATGAGGAAGTAGCAAAGTGAAATTCTACTTAGAGAATTTTCTACTAATAATTAACTTATAACTGAAGCATGTCAGTTATAAGACAATAAGAATTCTCAGAATCTTTTGTTTATATGTGGAAAACCTTTTTAGTAAGTCCATGTTTGTATGTGTGTTGTATAAGATGGATCAGGGGGCTCTGGAATACAATGCACAGTGTTAATATGAACATATGGAATTACTTACTAAAACTTCAGTGAAATAATCAAATATTTACATGAAAGCAAATGTATAGTTTAGGTGTGTTTCAATATCAAACAAAACAAAATTGACAAGTAGATGCTTGAAGTTTGTTTAAACTACTAAAGTATTTCAAGAGAGAGTTTTACAGTGTCAATAGTGTACCTTAAATTTTTCTCATAATTTTAGTCTGGTAGTTCTATCTCTAGGAATGATTTAAGGGAAATATTCAGAGATACCCCAAAAGTAATATCTACTGAGAAATTTACTATGGTATTATTTGTTAGAGTGATAGCAAATAAACCAAAATTCTAAAACAGGGTACATATATTAGATGAGATATTATAAAAGAATAAAAATATTTTTGGAAAAAAGGTTAATTATGATGTAAGAAACTGTCCTTGTCATAATATGTGGGGGAACACAAAGCACAAAACTTTACGCACAGTATGATCATGATTTTGTTTTAAAACACACACACTTAAATAGTGAAAGGACATTTTGTGTATTAAAGTATAAATAATGGACATGCTTTTATTGTGGGATTAGAGATACATTATAGCTTAATTGTGTACCCAATTTCTAAATAAAATGGAATGAACAAATTAATTTTTAAATTAGTTTATACTTTATATAGGACATTGTTCAACAAAAGGCACAAAATGAAAAGAAGTTTTAAATTACTTGGGTTCCAGAAGTAAATAGTTAAAAAACATGGAACTTACTGAATAACAATTAACCTGATAGATTCTGATGAACGGACATGAAAAATCAAGAAGGGCTGTTTCATGGAAACCCTGAAAGACAGATGCTGGAGAATGTCCCATTTTATAACTCACCAATGCCCTCCATTGTTAACTAGGATAGTCTTAAGAGCCTGTGTCTGGTATTTCCAAAAAAAAAAGAAAAAAAAAAAAAAGGAAATTGAATGAAGTGATTTGAAAGGTATATAAACTATGTATTTTTGCCATTTGAAAAATTAGAGGCTATTTCATATTTTTCAAAGCCACTTAATTAACATAAAGGTACCCAGAATATCTGATTAAATTCAGCAGATAATAGTTGAGCGTACTATGGTGACTTGAGGGAAGAGATGAAATCAAATGGATTTTGCCTTTGAGAAGTTTCTACTACAATGAAGGATTCATTTTTCTTTTTCTTTTTTTGGATACAATAACAAAATCATACTAGTATTAATCACTGATAAGTGGAATAAATACATACAATAGTTATAGTCATGTTCAGAGGCATTCATTGTGTGGTTAACTAAAGATTATTTTGAAACAAAAGATGGAATTATCATTGGATTAGTAAAGCAGATATTTGGAACTGACAGTAAAACCATATTGTGGGAATTTGGGAGAAATACATAGGAAATGGAAAGGATGGTTCATGAGTTTTTGTAAGTTTACTATCTTCACTAAGAGATAAAGTATGTATGAAAAATATCATGAACCCAATTAAAAAATAATGCACCCTCAAGAACACAATGAGAGTGCAATTGAATGTGTAAGTATTCAAACAGATTGAGAAAGAATTTCATTTGAGTATTATGGATAGAAAATAAAGATGCATTGTTTTTCTCAATGCTTTTCTGAATAACAATGAAACAATAATAAAAATAATAGCTAGATCAGTAATACATTATGCAGATATGAACAGTACATTCTCAAATACTTTTCTTGAATTTATACACAAAAGCAGTTTTTTAAATTTTTTATGTAAAAACTAATGATTTGTCCATGTAATTTCCTTTACAAAAGAATATACTTTATCAATTTAAAAAGTGTGTGAAGTTGCAGGTAAGATGAGTTACCTACAAAATATTTCCTGCTACCTGGTAACTGAGAAAACAGGCTTCATGAGATTTTGAACTTGAGTCTATCTCAGGAATCTTTTAAAAAACCCAAGTATAATTGTCCCTCCCTTTCTGCTTCCTTTGGATTTTTAATCTACTTCTGCAGCTTTACCTGAGGCAGTCAGAATTCCTCTCTATTTCCCCTTTTGAAAAAACCTCCTCTTTACCTAACCTTTACAAATCTTTGTAATTTCAAAAACTGAAATGTCTTAGCAGTACATTAATTGAGCATATTGGTCGTATAAGTACTTTTGCTTACTCTGAACATAATGGAGGTGTTAACACATTTCCTGTCTGAAAAATGTGTAAAGCTCTGAACTTTTTTTTTTGAATAGTTAAATGCTCCCAAATAATTCAGTTAGTCGCTTATTTTAACTTGAAAACTATATTCCTGAAAAGCATATGTGGTCACTTCCAAAGGAGTATTTTAGCCTCGGAAAATTAGATAATTCACAGTATACTTAGAGGCTAATCAATTATTCACGTCTCCCCTTCATTTTAATGATATATATATATATATATATATATATATATATATATATATATCATGAACAAGATATACATATATACACACACGTATATATATGTAAAATCTTTTTTCAAAAAATAATATAGTCAAAGCAATCATATTAGAAACCCCTATCTTGATACCTAAAACATAAAATATGATTGAAATGTTAAAATCAGGAGAAATTGGTGGAATTATAGAGACTACGGTTTGGAAGTGACCTCAGAGGGTATCTAATTTAATTGGCTGCCTTGTAGATTGATGCTTTTTGAAAGGCTCAGAAGTAATGGCTGTGCAGTTTCTGATTGAATACCTCCAGGGAAAGGAAACTCACTCCTCTAATATAATTAGTTTTTTTTCAATTTCTAGAAAGAATAATTATAAAGCTCTTAATATTTTTAAGATTTATTTTATAACTCAAAAACAAGAAGTCCCATATTCTTTAAAAATGTAGCTTTCCTCTTCATAGCTTTAAAATTGGAATCAAAATGTGCATCAAGGGGCCTCACTGAGAGGGCGTAATATTCAGTCCCAAATGTAAATGGTATTTGACATTACCTGCTTTTGAGAGTTATTTTTTTTTTCAGTTGGCAATATGGTTAGCTAGTGACTTGAGAATGTCAATTCATCGTAGAAAGTTAAGAAAAATCATATTACTTGAGGAATGAACGTGTGTGAGTGTGTGTGTTTGTGTGTGTGTGTGTGTGTTTATATACATGTTTCCATCTGTGTGGGTATGTCTGTATGTGTTTATGGTGTGTATGTAAAAGTGTCTCTGTATGAATTATGAAGGAGTGAAAATAGATTTATTGTTAGTTCTGACTTCTTCCTTAAATGTCATGTAAATTTCACCCAAAGTAAATTTTAGCAATAGTTATATCTGCATCTTTGAATCAACTGTGTTATTACTGGAAATGCACAATGATGTGAATGAATCTCAACATTATCATGAGTAAAAGAAACCACTTTCTAACGTCGCTGGCTACTAATTTTAAAAGGACATTTCTATCATATTCTGCAATGTTCTAAATGCACGAGGTCAGACAATTACATTTTCAATCTCATCCTAGAAAGAGTATACATACCTCATTGCTGAATATCACTATGGTCCCCTTCGGAGTGCTCCCCTTGGGAAACTATGCACTAATTCCAGCACCTAGTCCACCTTTCAAAGAAATTTTGGAACTCTTTTTCTGGAATGGCCATCAAAGCTATTGTCATATTACTCTTGATGTCCCGAATGTCATCAAAATGTATTCCTTTCAATATTTCCTTTTATTTTGCAGTAAAGAAAGAAGTCACTGAGGGACAGATCAGGTGAGTAGGCAGGGTGTTCCAATACAGTTATATGTTGACTAGCTAAAATCTCCTTTACAGACAGTGCTGTGTGAGCTGGTGCATTGTTGTGATGCAAAAGCCATGAATTGTTGGCAAAAATTTCAGGTCATCTAACTTTTCCACGGGGCTTTTTCAGCGCTTTCAAATAGTAAACTTGGTTAACTGTTTGTCCAGTTAGTACAAATTCATAATGACTAATCCCTCTGATATCAAAAAAGGTTAGCAACATCATTACAACAAGTTCGTGAACTTAATTGTCAGACCCTGTCTGCTATTCAATAGCTCAATGTGTGTGGCACTATTAAGAACTGGAAATGTTGTTAATGTGATTAAAGAAATAAACTTTAAATTGTATTTAACTTTAATTAATTAATATTGAATGTTAAATAGCCACATGTAGCCACAAAATTTCATTTCGTGTTTTGGGTGGTAGTTAAATGGGTGTGTACAATTGTTAAAACTCATCATTCTTAAACCCTAATAGTTTATTAAATTTACATTATATCAAAAAAAAAGGCAAAGAAGTTTCAGAGTTTTGTGTGTGAAAGTTTCCATTAAATAACAAACAAAAAATAAAACTTAAAACACATAATGCTATAGTTTTCAGGGTATACTTAGGAAGGTAAGAGGAATAAAACTTCATCTAGCCTTAAAATTTAAATAGACCTCAACAAATTAAACTAGAGCTTCCAGGCACTGCTTGGTTTCTGTTTGCCCCAGCCTTTCTTAGCTTTTTTTTAATTTGTAAGTTGAACCATGTAGTATGTGTCTCTATTACTACCAGTGAGTGACCTATGTGATCACTTGCATTGCCTTAAGTAAACAGCAGATATCTTGGGTGTATAATTGTCCACAACCTATAATCCGAGTGGCCAACCTATAATCAGAGTAGTTTTATGAGCTCCAGCTCTCTTATTCTACTCTTTCCATAGGAGCCCCAGTAAATCCTAATATGACTAGTGACAAAATATGAAAGGGTTTGAGATTTTTACCTTCGTTGCAAGCTAACAGTTTAGCCTGTCACAGTTTTATGGTTGCTGGCAGAAAACGTGAAGCTCATAGGCCAGAGACAAAGGACTTTATTACTTACAGCAAAGCAGGAAGATTGAACTTCACATTCACATGGGTATTTTTTTCTTTCCAACTCCCCTGGTGACAATGTGAGATGGACCAAATGAATGATCCGCACACCATAAGTTAGCATCAAAGATGAGGAACTCCAAACATAGGAAACATCAATCGTTTATAATGGTGTACAAGAAAACCTGCCCGACCTTTGTGCTGGAGAGAGACTTTATCTCCATCTTCCAAGGCTGTTCACTATAGAAATATCTTTGAAAAGATGGTCTGGACCAAAAGCTGTCATTGTATATTTTTATGAATATTCAGTAAAGAATCAACTTTTCAGACCTTAGTTAGCTATCCTTAGAAAGGCCTGCTGGCTTGCAAGGTGGACCCTTGGCTGGCATCTGGGGACATGAATGGTAAGCAGTTCTCTACACTGACATAAAATTATCCGTACATTATAAGAGTAGCTCACTGAAACTAGATTGTAAAAACTGAGCACCTGTTTTCCTTCTGGGAGTCTGGAATTTTGGTACGTGTGTGGCAGAAGCTGCCACCTGACCAGCCCTCAATAAAAACCCAGGACAATGTGTCACTAATGAGCTGCCCTGTTTCACAGTCACATTTCACACAGTTTGTCAGAACTAGTTTCTGGAGTAATTGACTCCTGTGTGACTCTTCTGGGAGAGGATTCTTGGAAGTGTGTGTCTGGTTTCCTCTGGACTTTGCCCTATGTTTCTCTTTCCTTTGTTGATTTGCCTTCTGTCCTTTCACTGTAATTTGCCTTCTATCCTTTCACTGTAATAATATACATATATATATATATAAAATATAATAAATATATAATATATAATATACTATTATATATGTCATATATAAAATAGTATATTATATATTTATATTATATATAATATATAATATATATCGTATATAATATAATATATAATAATCTTTAATATAAGATTTAACATATTTAATATAATTAATATTTAATTTAATATAATTAATATTCTATATATAATATAATATTTAATAATATATAATCTTTAATATAAGATTAATATAATCTTATATTAATTATATAGATTATAGTAAAATTATACTAATCTTATATTAAAGATTAATATAAGACCCAGACTTACTTTATTATAAGACCTGGTCTTATAATTAACATAATATAATGTGATATGATATAATATAATACAATATAATATAAAACTGGGTTCTATATTCATGTTTGCTCCGAAAGACACTTTAGAGCTGATTGTCTGGCTAGGTGTTATTTTCGGGGAAAAGGTATGTCATAGCTGTGAATACAACCATTTGCTGTGTCCTGTGAGTCGTCCTAGTGAATCACTGAATCTGAGGGTGGTCTGGGTGATCCCAACACAACAAGAAATGCAGAAATGCAAGAGAGTTATGGAGAATTGTGTTGCAACTACATTTTCTCGAGAATCGTGGTACTCAGGCATTGCCTGACATGCTTGTGTACCATCCTTCTGTAGCAACCCTTACTGACTTCCACTTTCCTAAGCCTCTAATTCAGGAACCACAAGTGTAGGAAACCATTACCAAAAGTTGACTTTGGTAAAGTTTATCCTAAGTGAGTCTCCATGACACTTCCCTGCTCTTTTCAGGTACCCCAAACCTTAAACTCCACCCTCATCCTCACTCCATGTAGTGTGACCTTCATGTTTCCAAAGATTGGGATTTTCCTCTATGTCTCTTATTATTATAATGTATTTGTCTCATATCAGGTAAATAAAACTCTACCACCTGCAGGGGTCAGCCAGCTATTTGATAAATGAATCTGAATTGATGCATTTATACATTCTGAGATGCATCACTTTACAACTAGATCAGTTCAACTCAACAAACATGGATTGTGTATCATTTATGAGCCCGTCATTGTTATTGATGAAGTGAACAATGCTTTTTAGTCTAAGTTTAAAAGAAATGGCATCACACACTAAAAAGGCCACATGACTTAGTGAAATGGTTGTTTGCCTGGAAATTAGACAAACTGGGTTCTAGGTCCTGAGTTACTTTGGGCAAATTACTTCAAATTTCCCAATTTCAATAGTCACCTCCATAAAATGACAAAAATTGGGCTAGAAGCTTCCTAAAGTCCATTTCAGATACAAAATCTTATTCAACAGTAGAGCTTTTTCTCACTTGTTACAATAATAATAATAATAATAATAATAATAATAATAATAATATAATACCTATTCTTTAGCATCTATTATATGTCAGGCATTATCATGAATACAATACTAACAATACAGTTATAGCAAATATTTAGTCCATGCTTACTTACTATGAGTTGGACACTACACTCTGCTCTTTACATTGTTTCACTGACTTCTCATAAAAGCCTGCAGAATAGCTTATTAATCTAATACAAAAATTAGAAAATTAAGACTCAGAGTTAATTTGTCAAAGTCACAGAGGTACCGAGTGGATGTGATATGAAGTACAGTCTTTTTAATCCCAAATTCTTTCTTCTGATGGTGTACCTACCAACAAGCAGAGAATTGAGACTCTAAAACATGTGTTATCACTACCACATAATAATAATAATAAAATGATGACCCCAAGTGCTCCTCAGCTTTCCAGTGTTGTTCTCTACTGATATGCATCCATTTACTCATTCATCCATTTATACATGTTTATTAGATATCAATTTTTTGAAGTCACTGTGTTAGGTGAATATATGGAGTAACTTACATGTAATTCAGTTTGTTTGGTGGTACAAATAAGGTCAGATGGAGTGTCACAAATATAGTAGCTGTATTTGTTTGAGCTGCCATAAAAAAGTAATGCAGACTAGGTGACTTAAACCCAGAAATTAATTTTCCTACAGTTCTGGAGGCTAGAAGTCCAAGATCAATGTGTTGGCAGGGTTGGTTTCTTATGAAGGCCCCTATCCTTGGTTTGTTGATCGACTTATTCTCCATGTATCTGTTCATTGTCTTCCCTCTATACATTTATGTGTCCTAATTTCCTCTTCTTATAAGAGCACCAGTCATACTGCAGTAAGGCCTACCCTAATGACCTCATTTTACCTCTTTAAGGACCCTATCTCCATATAATCACATTCTGAGATATTGGGGGTTAGGATTTGAGAGCTGTACCTCTGAAGACTTAGCTTAATCATTGTTCAACCTACTCCAAGCTAGAGTTTTTATAATTTGTTAATTGCTTAACACTAGGTTCTAATGAATTGTTGTTCCTTCCTTTATAATAAACCTTTCTCAATTACTTTAAGAAAACATTTGCATTGTGTTAGGATATTTACATAAGAATACTTATAACTTAAGAGATGGAAGAGAGAAGGGAACTATTATAGAATCAGATTGATAACTATAATTTGGAAACTTATTGTTTTAGAAAATAGAAGAGTTTCACTATTAAGATAGTATTTTTGAATCACATTAGCAAAGAGTGGAATATTTCCCAGTAGCAATCACATTATACTAGGGAATGTGTTTTACCATTATTATTAGTAAAATAACTGCATTAAATCATAGGGCCATTGTGTCTCCAAAAGAGTAATGCACTTTGTAGAATTTTTTTCTTCATTATTTTAGAAGCTATATTAAACATCCAATTTCTATTCCAATGTTCTGTTGTGCTCTTTCCTTGAATTAATGCACTTCCAGTGTAGAGATTTTTATTTATATATTTATGTTTGTAAAGAAATAGTTTAGCTCCTACAAGTCACAGGTGAGAAGCAGGATATCCTGCTAAAACATACAATTTTATAATGTTTTAGCAATTATGTAGAATTATGTCAGCACATTGAGAATACAAATATCCTGGATATTGTATATAAAGGTAAAATTTCAAACTATTACTTTTCTCACTTTATGTTATTATTAAATCCCTAATCATTTTCCTGTCATAATTTAAGTTAAATTATTTTATAGTCTCCAGGGGCCTCAAAATAGGAATACACTAATTTACCAATAAAATACTATTCATTTTATTATTTAAGTATTTTGATTCACTAGTGTTAGTAAACTAACGATGATCATTGGAACATAGAATTTAGTTTGTAGGCCTAACAAAGTTAAAACATTCAGTATGAAAAATTGACTACCGAAACTCATTTTGATATATTCTCTAAAAATCACAGGAAGAAATTAGTGAGTTTTGGAAGAGTTGTTTGTTCATGTTTCAGGCTATTCAGACTTAGTTTTGAGAAACTACATAAAACAATAATGTGAAAAACTACGTGTAAATAAACATACACATATTAATTAGATGCATAATTACTTAGGCAATAAATCACTAAACTTTGATCCCAAACAACTGAATTACAAATATCAACAGACATGTATAGTGAGCTGACAAATATGACTTAATATATATAAGAATTTAAAATATGAGAAAGATTGATTATTCAATCTTTCCGTGAATAAAATGTAAATGCTTTTAATATAAAAGTATCATAAAAGATGATTACTTAGGAAAAAAATGGATTTTAAATTCATACCACATACCTCAATAAATCCTGCAGAGTTTATAGAAAAAAATGTAAAAAAATAAAAGGATAATAGAATTAAAAACAGTTTTAGAAAGTATGGGTATCTTTTGGGATCTGGGCAGGCCTAAGTAGCAGATATAAAAACTATAAAGGTAAAAAAATTGATGTATATGATTATACAAAATTTAAATTTTTTAAATCAGTATTGTTTTCAATAAAATAAGAAGAAAAGGCAAAATTTTGAAAACGTTATTTCTATCTACATATAATACGTATAGAAAATAGTAATGTTGTTAATATAAATACATAAGCTCAAAGACTACCAACTTAATCTAAGTGCACAGTATATATGAATGAGGTGTTTTAAAAAGAAAATGTACAAGTCACAATTAATAGTTTTTCTATCTATTGATAAAATATAAATAAATTACTGCTTTCTTTAAGAAAATATGTAGAGTAAAATTTGTCTCCACCTAAATACACACTTCTTGTATATCTAGTCTTGGACAATTTGAAAATCATGCTTCCTTTAATATAAATAAGAAATTTAAGAGCAGAAGAGTTGTGGAAAAAAGATGAATTATGCTTTGGATATGCTAAAGATTAAGTAAGAAAGAAATATATAGTGGATATTGTCAGATTGGTGGTTAGAGATTTAGGTCTGGAAATAGGGAGGTATTTGAAGGCTTCTGATATATACGAGTGAGTTAAAAAGATACATATACAGCTGGAATAGGGTAATTGAGGGGAAAAAAAATGAACCACTGGTAGTATACTGGAGACTTTAGTACCTGGATATTTAGAGAAGTAAACAGTGAGGAAGTTGTCAAGATGTTGAGAAAGAACCAAAAAGCTAAGGCTGGGATGGTGTTACTAAGAAATATGGAGTAGCCCTCGGCTTCAAATATTAACATAGTACAAGAGGATATTGGTTATTAATCCATTTCTTTGATAAATTTGGTAAAAGCTATAGTAGAAGGTGTTTTAGAAGAATTGCTGTGACAGAGACTGGTTTTTATTTCCCTAGAAGCACAAAGTCCATTTCCCAATCTCCTTGCAATCTGCATAGTATCGTATGCCTAGTTCTTCATAATAAAGCAAAAGTTATGGGGCCAACACAGTTAACAGCTTGTATATTTAGTCCACACACTGCCTGTTTTCTCCCCTCTGCCCCTTCTACCAAAACTCAGCTGGGTGATAATAAGATATCTGAAGATGGAGAAATCACAACATAGAATAAGCTTGAACCCGAATCAATGCTTGGAGAACTATCAAGAGAGCAACAGGAGCAGGAATATCAATCTGCATTTGTTTTTCCATACATGATACAAAAATTGTTTTGCATCCCTGAGATTCGGGGATTTATTTGTTACAATAGCATAGCATAGCATAACCTAGATAGATTTTAATATCGAGAAAAACTCATTGGATCTTGAAAGTATGGCATCAAAACCCAGTGAGAGCACAGTTACTAATCCAGGTAGCAGAGTTCAGATTACAAAGGACTAAGTCATGTGTGCTTTATGAAGGTGGATTAAGGAAACAGAGTGATTAAAGTAGAAACATATTATTTTAAAATCTGGATTTGAAAGAGGAGAGAGAATTTGAAAACTTGGTAGGGAGCAAGGGAATTCAAAAGGAATGGCAGCAGCCTGGATATACTGAATGTAATATTGTAGTCTTTATAATTGAGAGTAATGCAGTACCATAAAGCTAAGTGTTCTATGGCTGTTTGATGAATACATGAAAATAAATAAAACCACGAAAAGGAAATGCATTTATTTATTTATTTTGGATAACTGTTATCCAAATGGTAAAACAATTAAGAAAATAGAGCGTGAACTGGAATTCAAAGGAGTGACAAAGATGAGGAATGCCACTGAATTTGAAAAACAACCCAAAAAAGAAGTTGTTAGTACATGTTTTCACAATAAGGACCTAGACCAGAAGCAGTATGGGGAGCAAAGAGCATGTTGGTCCTCTCTGTCAGTTCTGTAAACAGAAAAAAACAGGAGAACAGTAAATTGTTTCAGAGTTGGTCCCAAGGATAAATAATGTTATCAGGATATGGCAGGTTTTGACACATGTGAAAAGATGAAAAGACTTATTTTATGTAAAAGATCAAATATCCTGGAAGGATGGGTTTACAATGGACTTTCAAATAGCAAGTAGAAGCTGTCAAATTTCAGGCTGAGTTGAATAGGGATGACAATACAGGGGAACACAATGTGTGAGTTATAAAAAGGATGTCTTACTGTGAGCTTTCCCTTACTCTTCCTTCTTTCCTGTTGCCATTCACTTCTGTCACCTTGTCCTGTCTGAATTACTATGGGGAAAAGGAAAACAAGAAAAGACTGGTGTTAACCATGTTTTTTAAACATTAAACAGCATTATCTTTCAGAAGGTGACTTGATCTCTTTTCCTTAGTTTCTTCTTTTGAAAAACTTATCGTTAAATATCTTACTGAATTACTTGAACTAAATGTCCAATATCAAAACATATACTGTAAAATTTATTTTGAAAAGTAGAGCATCTTCTCAACCATGTGGGATTAAGCAATATAAGTGTCAAGATCTATAAACCTGGTAAGGAAAAATAGAATGTAACTTTCCTTCCAGGAAAGGAAAAGATTTGTCAATGTATAGAGGCATAACTGTGACTACACCATAGGAAAGAGTCGAAGCCAGTAGTGTGGGGAGAAAGCCAAATACGCATGTCTATGGAATTCACTACCCCCTTATTCTTACCAAGATAACTTTTCCAGGGAATAATAAATGAAATGTATTCATGAAAGGATTAAGTAGACTTCCTTATAAATAGTCTGAGGAAAGTGAAGCCCAGTATTTCTGCCCCCATGTGTAGGGCACAACAGGAAAACTAAACCTGATAATGGAGAACTAAGACCAAATTGACAAGCTTGAACTTATTCGATCAGGCCAAAATCAGTGCTATTCTCAGAAAACCTCATGAATGAATAATTGTTAGTCTTCTAAGTTACTGCTGTTCGATAGGTAGAAAAAATGTCGAGTAGTTTCAAACTTATATTTCTAGGGCTTCAAAGTGGGATAGAAGAAACTACTAGGATGTGACACTGAGCAAATAGGCATAAAATGTAGAATGATTAGGATTACCACCAATAGTGATACATTGTTATTAGAATGTACTCTTGATATGATGTGATGAAAACAACACCTACAATGTTTCTTTCCTCCCTGAAACACATAACCCCAATCTAATCATGGTATATGCACCAAATAAATCCCAACTGAGGGACTGAGGGACATTCTACAAAATACCTGATATATATATATATATATATATATATATATATATATATATATATATATATATATATATATATATACACACATATATACACACACACACACACACACACAATATCAAGGTCATCAAAAATAAGGACAGTCTGAGAAATTGTCACAGCAAGCATTAGCCTACTGAGAATGACTACTAAATTTAATGTAGTAACCTGGATAGGATCTTGGAAAGCATCCTGCAACAGAAAACAGACACTATGTAAAAACTAAGAGAATTTGAATGAAGTAGGATGTTAGTTCATCTTAATATATCAGTATCAGTCCATTAATTGCAACAAATGTACCATTCTAAAGAACGATGTTAATAGGAGAAACTAGGTGCAGGGCATATAGACTTTCTGTATAACCTTCTCAATTTTCTGTAAATCTAAAATATAGCACTTAAATCCAGTTCTTAAAATACAGTGCTTTAGAAAAGGTATACAAGGTCTGACAACTAAGTTCATGAATTCAGGCGATGATGTTGCTAACCTTTTTTTGAAATCAGAGGGATTGTTCATTATGAATTTGTACCAACTGGACAAACAGTTAACCAAGTTTACTGTATGGAAGTGCTGGAAAGGCTGCGTGAAAAAGTTAGATGACCTGAATTTTTCACCAACAATTCACGGCTCTTGCATCACGACAACGCGCCAGCTCACACCACACTGTCTGTGAGGGAGTTTTTAGCCAGTAAACAAATAACTGTATTGGAACACCCTCCCTACTCACCTGATCTGGACCCCAATGGCTTCTTTCCTTACCCAAATATAAAGGGAATATTGAAAGGAAGACATTTTGATGACATTCAGGGCATCAAGGGTAATATGACAGCTCTGATGGTCATTCCAGAAAAAGAATTCCCAAATTGCTTTGAAAGTTGGACTAGATACTGGCATCAGTGCATAGCTTCCCGAGGTGACCACAGTGATTTTCAGCAATGAGGTATGTAGCACTTTTTCTAGAATGCGTTCACAAACTTAATTGTCACATGTTTGTATATACAGGGGAACCAAGTGTCCTCAGCTGACCTGAGGAGGAAAAGAGACAAAACTTCATCTGCACATGACCTAACTTTTTTCATTCTGTTCTTGCGTTCCTTTCACTGTTTTCTTGAGGTCTTATTTCTTCTCACACAGGCCATGTCTTTCAAGTCTATGTTTGGGTTCTTTTTTCTTTGAGTCATGCAAGGAATCATAAATCATGCCAAAGCCAGTTGTCTTACCCCAACCAAAATGGGTCTGAATCCAAATGCAAAGATGACATCTGGGGTGGTCTTGTATATTTTGGCTAGTTATTCCTGAATTTCTGTCTTAGATACTGTTGCTTTCCCAGGACGAAGGGCATCGATGACCATTTGTTTCTGTTGAAGTAGTCTATTGGTCATGAATTTTTTGTTCCAGATAGTTGCTAGGTTGTTCATTATGGCAGCGGATCCTCAAGCAGCCAGGGAGGAAGTAAACCTAAGGCATTTTCATGAATGCAAAAACACCCAAGAAAGGAATTAGGATTGAAAAATTTTAGAGCTGGAGGAGACATTAAAAGGCATAGTCTGATCCATGAATGCTTTCTGTGTTTTTGACCAGCTGTGTAATTACTCCAGAGAAAATGACTTGGGGGCGGGGAGGACACTTTTTTGAGTCAGTTACTTGCTCCTCTTCTAGTTTTCCCATAGTTCTCTCATTCAGTATCATAATTCCCACTTAAGACTGCCACCTTACTGCTCCCTGGGTATTTTGTCGCCTCAGGATATCTGTTACACACGTCCACTTCTCCTGCCTTCTTGGCCTGCTCTCTCCGTAAGCACTTTGTCTTATACAAGTGTCATTAAATATGTTCATTTTATTTCCTATTCCCTAGAATTTTGTTCTGGAGTTAAAATAGTATTTTGCAAAGATGTTAATTAACACTAGTTTATTATGTCCATAACCACAATTACATACAACACATTTACATTTTTTATTAATACTTGCAAGTCATAAATCCTAGAAAATGCCTTTCCCCAACATTATGGGGTAAGAGGCTAAAATTTGAGGAATGACAGACAGTTGGAAAAAAAAAAGAAAAAAAGCAGCTGTGCAGTGGGAACATGAAGCAAAGATTGACATCAGCAAAGACTGAACTAAGCATTCCCTGAGAGACAATGAAGACTCCCTTCCCAGTGATTAGGAGACCATAATTAAAAAGTTGCAGTAAAATACAGCATTCATACTCACAGGTGCCATAATAGGTACCTAATTAAATATTTTAAGTTTCTTGTATTCATGGTGGCTTTTGCTCTAGGATATCTTAAAGGCACAATTAAGTCAATGATAGAAAAACCTAATTCTGAAAAAAATTCTGGTTGGGAGAAGTTTAGAAGTATTCATGTCAAGCACAATTATTCACATAAATTAATTATAATTATTAATTTATACAATATAAATATATAATTTATCATATTTATAATAATTATTTACTTACTATCAAGAGCTCTACATCCATCATTCTCAACTTTATATTCTTCAAAAATAATGCATCCATTCCTGCCTCAGGGCTTTTGTACTTGCTATTTTCTCTGTCTCAGGTGTTTTTCACTGGGGTTTTGCATGGTTAATTAATCTTCTTATGATGCCTCTCCCTACAGTCATTCTATCCAACTATCTTTGGTGCAGGTAATCTATAAGAAGTGATCTCAAGACACAAGAGTGATGGAGCATGGAGAGTGAGAGATGAAAGGTAGGGGAGCCAATTAAAAGTACGCTATATGTTGATTATGACTATTGGAAACAGATTTAAACCTGCTATGATACTCCTCTCCAAGGAAATATCTAGATTGTGCTTTGGAATCATCCCATCAAAGGAAAGAAAGTGGACTATGGCACTAATCCATTAATTCTGTCTCTTGTCTTAGGAATGTTAACTTCTCTCTTTTTCGTGCACTTCTAGCTTCTCTGCACATGGGCTCAATGAAGTTCAATGGCTTCTAAGGTAGCTCTCAGGAGAACAAACACAGAGATAGATAGGCAATTGGATTCGACGGGATGCTAACAAGGGCTCAGTCCACTGCTCACTCCCCACTGCTGCAGCAGAGGGGACTGGTGCAGGCCATAAAAGCACAAGCTACATGAATATAATCAAACCATTCAATCAGTCAATTGCTTTTCACTTATCGTGTTTTATTTCTTTTACTGCCCTTACCACTTTCTGAAATTATTTATTTACTGTTAACAATCCAGCTTCTCCAACTCAAAGGCAAGCTTGGTGAAAACCAGGAAATCATTCTGTCTTGCTGATTACTCTCTGCCCACAACCTAGAGCACTGTTTAACACATAAGAGACCCTCACTGTCTATTAGTTGACACATTTAATGAATGAATATTCATAAAAGAAAAAAAAAGGGAAAAGCTCCAGGCAAAATTCTAACAAATTTAATGCCATGAGTATTGCCTAAATCATAATCCAAATACCTTAGCCTGACAACCAAACCTCCACAACAGCATATCAAAATGTTTTTCCAATCTAATGAAGACCTTCTACACTTTAGCCTTTCAAACTAATCACTGTTATTTAATAATTTCCTCCTGAGAATTTGCTGATGCTATTGCTTCTCTCTAGTATTACTTCACACTGATTTCTTCTCTTTAAAAATTCACCAATTCTTCAAAGTCCATCTCAAGTGCACTCCCTGTGTAAAGGCCACCTTACTACCTAGTGTTACTTTATCAGTCCCTTGGGTTTCCATAACATATTCATCTCCTTTTCTTTCCTTTTCTTTCCTTTCCTTCCCTTCCCTTCCCTTCCCTTCCCTTCCCTTCCCTTCCCTTCCCTTCCCTTCCCTTCCCTTCCCTTCCCTTCCCTTCCCTTTCCTTTCCTTTCCCATTCTGCCTTGCTTATAAATCTGTGTCTATACCAGATAGATTCTTAAAGGCAGGAACATGGCCATACCACTTAAATCCTTTCTGAAAGAAGATGGGTAATAAGTAATTATTCACCTTTGTATCTCACTTCCATTTGCCTAGTCTAATGAAGGGCCTCTCTAAATGTTAATTGTTCTAATGATTTAAGTCTAGATATTTGAAAGAAAGTCCAAAAGAGCAACAAAGTGTGCATAGCCAAAAGTTACAAGTAATAACCAAGTGCCAGCAGCTTTTCAGAGTAAATTATCTGTCAATCTCTATCTCTGTTGAACATATCTCATTTCTATTTTTCCCTGGTGTTTACTTTTCAAACCATATCAAATGCCACAGTCTTGGGATGGGGTTGAATGTTCTCTATTCGAATAATTTAATGGTACCTTAAAGAGTAGAATGCCATTTCTCCCATTGGAATTGAAATCTTTTGAGTAAGCAAATAGCTAATGGCATGTCTAAATGACCATTGTTATTTTGTGGCCTTTTTCTTTTCCAAAATTGAGATAGCTGTCTCACTAAGTTTTAGCTCTACAGTCTGCAATTTGCAGTTAACTTATTAGTGAGGGATTTAGTTGTAAGGAAATTAAATATTGAATGTTCAGTTTGGGGGTGATCTAATAGAGCTAGTCTATTGTGGTGGTTCTTAATAAAGACATTAGATTTGGTAGAGTTTCCTACAGTTATTGGTGTTATGTATCAGAATAGTACTGACTTGTCTTACTCCACAATTATGTTTTCATCTACTTTCAAATAATCTTTTTTAAAATTATTAAGTTTATTAATTCCTTTCACTTAATAAAATTTGACTATTAAGTATTTAAATATGCACTCTTATCATATAATGACTTCCTGATAGCTGAAGATAATGATGAGTGCCTAGGTCCCTGCCTCTAATTATTTTCTCCAAAAATAGAGAACAACAAGGAGAGGGAGAAAGAAAAAAAAATAACACTACAGAAAAAGCCCCCCTTAACTTCAAGATAAAACTGAACACCAAATTACCTGAGAATAAAAATAGAAAAAATGCCAAGTTGCATATGATCTACAATGCTCCCTCCCATGGGAGACCGAGGTAAGCAAAGGCAGATTGATAAAAATGATGGGGGTGGAGAAGAAGAGAGTAATCAATAGGGCCTATGTCTGATCCAAAACCATAATCACAAAGACTAATTCATCCTTAGTATAAAAATACTACAAAATGTGTTAAGGAAGAGAAGAGAATCGATAACAGCGAGATAATTAATAGTATATGCCAACTGAAGGAAATTTTGTATCTTCTGGAGGAAAAAAGAAGATGGAAAAAGATAATTAAAAGCACCTTTTGCAACTGAGTGGTTAAGAGAAAAGAGATAACACGTGAAAATTTATGGTCATGAAACACAAAAGACAACTCAAATTTTAAAGGATACAACTTGTCCACTGTCCATCCATCATAAAAACTAACAACAAAAAATCCACTAAAGGACCTTGATTTTGCTATCATTACAGAGGAGAGTCATGATATAGGAATTTTAAAAGTCCCCCACATAAGACAAAATTTATCAAGAGATATTAAATAAATTAATCACAAACAAAAATTTAAGTTGTATCAACTGAGGAAAGTTCCCCCTAGAAAATCAAACAAACAGACAAAGAAAAAACAGCCATAAAGCAGAAGAAACTTGTAAGAAAACTGCGAGAGAGAAATAAATACACTAAAAAAAAAAAGAAAAGAAAAAAGTTAACATATGAAAATTATTTGAAATCAGACATTAAAATAGTAAGAAAAAATGGTCAAAACATAGAAAAACATTAAACTAGCACTGATTAAACACAAGAAAAAATCAGAAAAAAAAATAACAGAATTTTCTCAGAAATGAAAATGAAATAAAGAAGAAAAAGGGTCAGAAAGCAAGTAATGAAAAAGGAAAACAGTCAAAGAAAACACATTTGTTTTGTTGTCAACTCTGAAGAAAAAAAATAATAGGAAAAACTGAATATTTAAAACTTGACTTCAAGAAAACTTTCCCAAATTAACAAAATATTTTTTAAAATGTGTTTGAAAGGTCCATCGCCTTCTTGGAAAAATTAACAACAAACTACTCAGAGACATATCTTATAAAATTATTAGATTAAAAAACATAAAATCCATAGTATTTCAAGCAAACAATGAAATGATTTTGAAAAGCAAAAGAAAAATAATTTAAAATCTTTAGGATTCATGAAAAACAGCATGAACCAATTGGCAGCAATTTGGCAGTGTTTTCTTTAACTGAATCAAATAATATCTGAACCAAGTATTTTATATATAACCAAATTGTTTTTCAAATGCCAAGGCTATTGAGAAAAAAATCAGGTTTAAAAATATATAGGAAATTCTGCATCCCCACACTCAGCTAAAAGTATCCACTAAAGGATAAGCTCATCCACTCAACGAATGATTGAGAAAAATCCAAAAGTGGGAAATGTATATTTTATATATTTTATATATTTATGTATTAAATATATTTATATATTTTATATATATATTATAAAATATATATTATAATATATATTTATATATTATAATGTATATATTTATGTATAATATATTATAAAATATATGATATATTATAAAATATATTTATATATATTTATATATATTTACATATATATATATAGAGAGAGAGAGAGAGAGAGAGAAAGAGAGAGAGAGAGAGGGAGAGAGAGCCCAAAGGAGGGATGAAGGTGGAATTTATCTTGGAAAATTTTAGCAACAAAATAAATATGACAATAATGACTTATAACTTATAAAACAAACAAATCCACTATTCCAAACTGATGTAACTAATAGAATAAGTACATGAATGTATAGATATAAGAATAAATAAATAATTAGTAGGAACAATTATTCGTTATAGTAGACTTCCAATTTATAAACGTAGAAAAGTTGCAGGAAATAGAAAACTACCATTAGAAAGTCACTCCAGTAACAATTTTCTTGGCAAACATCATAGATAAAACCTATGATTAGTGAGCTAAGATAGGATGAAAACAGGATATTTAGATAGTCTTTGAAGTATCCCCCATAAAATATGTATTAAACACAAAGGGAAATAGTAACTCTATAGTGGAGAATCCTGGTAGACAACACCTAAAACACGATATCAAAGTTAACCTCCCCTATTATAGGACCCAACATCATCCAGTATCTCTTGAAAGAATGACTGGGGGAAAAAAAAGCCATATACCTTCTTTGATATTTGTTTTAAAAATGCATAATTTCAACCTAATCATTTGGTAATGTAATTATAGAATTATGCTAATCATTTGGTAATGTAATTATAGAATTTTGCTTAGTACCCTCAAAAAATTGTTAACCTAAATGAATAAAGTTTTAAGTTCTATCAAATGGTTTATAGCCGTTTACCTAATTTGGTTATCAATATGCTAGTAATTGAGAAAATAAAATATGTCAAGAAAACTTATGTCGATAAACATAGAAATGTTTTTTTCTAATACATTAGAAATAGAGAAAAAATGTTGATTATTGTAACCACACTATGGGATGATAACTATATGTAATTTGTTATCCTTAGGCTTAAGTATACTGAAGTCTACACACGTGATATATTAACATATGCTTAACATCAAAGTGATATTAATTTTCAATTATAATTCACAGAAAACTTCCCACATCAAACTGAAGGGTGGGCATGAGTAGCCTCTATTGAATTTCCAGGCAGCTTTATTTATCACATTCTCCAAGTTCAAACGACACTTTCTTGTGTACCTATCTCTTTTTTCTTGTTCAGATTGAGAATGAGTACTTATTATCAAAGTCTGCATTTACAGTCTTATATATAGCAAGAGTTTAACCTATTCTTGGTGTATGAGAATTAATCAGAGGAAGTCAGGAAAGACTGGAAACATAATTCTATCCATATGCATAGGAAAGAAAACAAATGAGGATCTTTAAAAATGAAGTATTTCTAACCTGCAATAATTTAATTTTTTTAGCCTTGAGGTTTTGTTTCATAAACAACTTAAAATTTGAAGTCTTTCTTTTGTATGTAAATACTATATCTTATTCTGTTTTCTTTCTTTCTAACACAAGCAAAATGCTACACAGATTGTGAGTGATGCAAAAAACAAAGCCTAGAAGTATATTTCCTTCCCTCTAAACTATGGTTAATCACTAATTTCCTACCAATAGTGAGCGGAATATAAAAAAGTGCAACAGAGTAGACTGGCTTTCTGAGTGGCAGTGTGAGGACCTGAGTGAAGTGTTCTCCCTGAAAAATAATCAAAATACTGGCAAAAAAACAAAAACAAAAAACAAACAACAAAAAAAAAACCACCCTAAAATTAACAATTTCAGACCTCTGGAAATTAACCAATGAAGTAAAACAAACTGAAAACTTAAAACTGTCTATTTAAGAAAAACTATTGAACCCTGTAAGAGAGCATTGTTTGTGGCATTTCAATTTGTGTCTATTCCCATACCCTTTCAAGTCCTGCTCCTACTCCATCTCCATGGTACAGTAGCTCTGAAAAAAAAAAAAAAGTCTCATAGCCAGAGTACTAACCTCTTTTGGACCTCAATTATAAGACCTATCTTCTAATAACAGTGAATATTTCCAGCAAACTCCATTTCCAAGGTATCTGACAGAACTCAGAGCTTGTCTCAGTAGGAGGAGGAACAGGACTATGCCTGGAGCATTACTAAAAACTGGCAATCACGGCAACATCACAGCCACCCAAGGCTGTGACTTCAGTTGTAAACAAGAACCCAGCACTATATCAAAAATATTAAAAGAAAGTAGTAATGAACTAGTTGATCACAGGGACTTTAAAAAGTTTTGACATGTTCCTGGAGATCTAAAAGGCTACATACATGTGAAAGTCCGTATACATTTCCAGGATAGAACTGGGTTAGGAAAAGACTATAGTCATTCACCTCTAACTGACCTTAAAGCCATACCAAGGCAGGAAGTTAAAGCTAAGCCTTTCTTTATAAACTGCCTAAAGTTCAAAGGTGTGCCTTCATACAGAGATCTCCTTTGCAAAAGATGGAAGGCGAGGCTTTTAAAACAATTTTCTGACCAATCAATGCCTGACTCACTAAATTATAGTGACTCAGGTGAGCTCTAGAAAGCCAGGCTTAAATATATATGTATATGTATCTATAAGCTAGTAAAGAACTACCATGTTTCCCTGAAAATAAGACCTAACCGGAAAATAAGTCCTAGCATGATTTTTTAAGATGAAATCCTCTGAACATAAGCCCTAATGTGTCTTTTGAAGCAAAAAAAAAATATAAGATCCAGCCTTACTTTTGGGGAAACACAGTATTCAGAAAATGCAGAATATATAGAATTCATTCAGAAGAGTGGTTAAACAAATAGAAGCAACAAGAAAAATACAACAAAGATAAATGTTGAGTGAAGATTTATCTAAAAACAAGTTTTGGAGGAAAATATCTGATACTAGAGTAGTTAAAACATATTACCAAACATGTACAATTTTCAAAAAAATGAGATATCCTGTGTTTCATACACAGGAAAAAAGAGCCAACAGAAATTGTCTCCCAAATAGTCCTAAATATAAAACTCTATCAACCATATTTTTAAAATGGAAAAATTTTAAGGTATATAAATTATACTTCAATAAAACTATTAAGATTATAGTATGTTATATACATTCAGGCATTGATATGAAACATACTTTACGCCAGCACCATTGTCTGGAATCACAATAATGCCTAAACTGAGGATAATGAATTATATATAATTTTCAAAGGCCCATGTGATAAAGAACATAGTAATTTACAAAGTTTTATGTATGTTTTAGAAATTATAAATGGATATACACCAATCATTTGTCTGCTATCATATAGGTGAACATTTCCATTGATGCCACCTTTAAGCTTGGTGATTTTATTGATTTTCTTAGAAAAGAGTAAATTAGAACCCTTAAACATTAAATATACACTTGTAGTCTATAACACATAGATTGATCATCATTTTATATCTTTGGTTTCATTGTACATGATTTTTTATGTATGTGAATGTGGAAAATTAATACACAGTTTTGATCCAGGTGTACATTTTAAATCATGGTAGAAGGTGGATTTTTTGTAATGTAAAATATCGGTGTTAAAATGTGCCACTCTATAAAATACTCTGAGTGAAACTGTGTCTCAGCAGGATTACCAAACTGAAAGTTTGTGGACTTATATTTTCCTCTGATAAAAAAATGCCATTCAATGAGTCAGTAAAATTTAAGAGTAGAACAATAAGAGAGAATTTAATGTGTTATAAGAATATTGTGAGAAAATCCACGGTCTTTTTTTCACCTCTACCATGTAATCTGTGATTAGGGTATCTATTTATACTAATCAGAGACATTTGTTTAAAAGGCAATGCTATTGACTGAGGTAAACATATACCAACCTGTAAAGATATAATCATACTACATCCAGCTAGTGTGTGAGATAATGTACTCATATAGTTATTCATGAGCTACTTGGGCAAAGACATAAGTTCTATAAAAGAAATAAAGTCATAAAGTTTACTTCTAAATTGTAAAATAAAAAGTGAAGGCTGATACTTGCATTTGAAAATATCAAAAATTATATAAGCCATCTTGAAATGAGATAAAATACCATAAGTCTTCAGGAATACTGAGGAAGTATATGGAAAATAGGGGCAGCAGCTTGCAAGATAATATTTTAATGGGTTTATTAAATCTCATGTCCCTAAGGGACTTTTCTTTGCTCAAGAAAATGTCATGGAGTTGCATGTCTCAGACAGTGTTGATGAACAGTAGAGTTATTCATAGTTTTCTTTATGCAATTACTGTGGTCTGTATGTCAAACAGCCTGCATGTGTTTATGATGGTTTCCTGCCAACGAAGTCAGGCTGCCTTAATATATAAGAACTTGTCTTACTTATATAGTTTTCACACACCAACTCAGAAGAATCCTTAATGTAAAAGAATATTTATGCAGTTATTCAATTAAACTTTGTAAGAAAAAAATGTAGCCATGGATTGAAGGTTAAATGCATAGCTGTAATTCACTTATTAAGCTCCTCTCTTTCTGCTTGCCCTCTTGACAGAGTCAAGAAATTGAATTATGGGAACTAAAATAAATAACGAATATGTTTATTTGAGTGGAAATATGTTGATAATTCACCTTAAATTAGGTAAAATAGAAAATAAGAGAAGGGTACAGAGAAGTACACAAAATAGTTTAGTAGCTTTATGGCTTGAAATGTTTCCAGAGAATACTATTTAAAAGATTTAGCTCCCTGATGTTTGTGAGGAAAAAATTTAATCCAGTAACTTCATTGTTAAGACCTCTGGAATCTTAGACAAATTCAATTTTGAAACTTCTTTCTAACATTTATTAAGTGTATAAAAATTTAACATTAACTAAATTTATTTAAATTTCTCATTTTTATTTTTGCCATTAATAACATGATGGTAATAATGTCCTACCTGACATCATAGTTGGGTAGGTTAATAGAGGTGTATAAAGTCATTGTAACAACACCTGGCACATAGTGAGTTTTCCATAAATGGTTGCTATGATTATTATTAAGATAGTTAATAAGTGAAGTATTAAAATAAATGAGTTTTGCCTTAGTGACCTTCATTTCCCTTTTTATGACTTTTGCTGTCAGTTTCCTGCCCCTCAGTCCTTTCTTCTTGATTACTTCATATTCCTTTCAAGGATACTGATCTCATTACCCTGTAACCAATAAAACATTTCCAATATCCAAAAAATAAATTAAGAAAACAATCCCATTTACAATAGCAACAAAAAGTAATAACCACAACAGCAACAAAAAGGAATAAATTTTCATCAAATATCTGATGTAAAAGGTATGTACACTGAAGGATGTGTAAGATATGTACACTGAAACCTAAAAAAACTTTGATGAAAGAAATTAAGAAGACACAAATAAGTAAAAATATATGAGTGTTCATGGATTATAAGAATTAATGTTGTTAAAATGTCCCTAATACCGAAAGTGACCTACAGATTCAATGCAATCTCTGTCAAAATTACAATGCCATTTTTTAAAGAAGTAGAAAAAAAAATCCTAAAATTCATATGGAATCACAAAAGACCCTGAATAGCCAAAGTAATTCTGGGAAAGAACATAGCTGGAGGCATCACATTTCCTGATTTCAAATTATTTCACAAAGCTATAGTAAACCAAACAGTATGGTACCATTATAAAAACATACATATTGACCAAAGGAACAAAATAAATAGCCCAAAAATAATCTCATGTGTATACAGTCAACTAATTTTTAACAAGGGTGTCAACAATACAAAATCAGGAAAGGACAGTTTTTGCAAGACATAATGTTGGGGAAACTGTATGTCCACATGTAAAAGAATGAAATTGAACCCATATCTTACACACTACACAAAAAGCAACTCTAAATGGATAAATGACTTAAAGTTACGATTTGAAACCATAAAACGTCCAGAAGAAAACAGCAATAAAGGTCCTGGACGTTGGTCAACTATAAAACAGCATGGATGAAACTAACGGGCATTATTCTAAATTAAATAAGTGAATCAATGAAAGACAAATACTCCATGATTCCACCTACATGAGGTATCTAAAATAGTCAAACTCATAGAAGCCAATAATAGAATGGTGGTTGCCAGGGATTAGGGCTGGGGGAAATGGAGTTGCTAATCAACGTGAATAAAATTTCAGTTACACAAGTGAGATTTGTTATACAACATTGAGCTATGCGTAACAATACTATATATATCATGCACTTAAAAATTCTTTAAGAAAGTAAATCTCATTAAAAAATAAATAAATATGATGCCCAAAAACTTTAAAAATGTTTGGAAAAAAATTACTGATGGCAATAAATAATTGCATATGGACAAGGTAGAACAGTGATTTGGAGACTTTAATCTAGGCATGCCACTAAAATGCTAGCGCTAACTAATTCTTAATCTTTAGCAAGTTATTTAACTATCTAATTTCCATTTCTTCATCTATAAATAGGATAACAAAGGTGGGTTATCTGGGACCTACTTTGTCATAAACTTGAGAGTTTATAACTATAGTTTTTTTTTTGTAAATATATGTACAACATAATAATCAGAACAATTCATATAGTGAGTATGCTTTTTTATGATAAATGTTGACATTTTTCAATATTGTTACAAAATACTTTTTGTTTCTAGAAGGATATTTGTAGACCAAGATAGCTCTCAATCTATTGCACAGTTTTAAAGCCAAGTGAGACACATCTTCTAAGATAGAGACCCTGTAAAATACTGGTAGGAAAAAAAAAATGTGACTTTTCAGTCAGCCTAGGAAATACTGAGTGTTTAGTGATATGGGAGTCCTCTATCTGATCCCAGGAAAATCCTAGGATAAACAAATATAGATAGATAATAAGTAGATAATAAGTGGCAATTACTACTAATACTGTTAAAAACTGACTTCTCTTTAATTTATATAAATTTCAGTGATTTATGACATTGTAATATCTTACGTATAAAATTGATGTTGGGACAGTAAGTTTTTTGTATTATGCTTCTGTAACAAATAACCTCGTATTTTCAGTATCTTAATAAATAGCAAAGCCTATTTCTCACCTATATTGTATGTCTGATTCTATAGATTGGTTGTAGATCTGATTTGCAAATCAAGCAGTTTTGATACTATACATGCTGATTTTGTAGCACAGGAAAAGTACAAGGCAGATGGTAGAAACACTGTGACTCTTACTACTTCTATTTGGAGGTTGTGTTTATACATCACACTGCTCATGGACTATGGGCCAAAGTAATTCATGGGGCTAAGTTTAACATCATTAAGTAAAAGAGGTATACTACTTCCTTAAGGGCAACTACAAAGGACATGGCAATATGTGTGTATGATCTTTTCAAACGAAGGGGGATTAATATTCAACAAATAATAACAATCTACTATGATTACTTTTTCCCAACTTAATATTCTTAAGGAGGCACAATTTTAATGGTATCGCATGTATTATTTCAGAGAGATAGATTTTTGTTTATTCACTTAAAAGGTTTACATGTATAATACCTACTTAATTTGGAAATGTGATAATGATGCTAATTTGATAATTGATTCAGATATTTGATGAAAAATTATAGTTCTATATTTAAACTACCGTGTTTCCCCGAAAATAAGACCGAGTCTTATATTAAGTTGTTCTCCAAAAGATACATTAGGGCTTATGTTCAGGGAATGTCATTCGGAAAAATCTTCTAGGGATGATTTTCCAGTTAGGTCTTATTTTAAGGGAAACATGATATTTATATTTCAGGATATTTCTGACACACATTTGTTGTAATTAAAGAAATTTATTTTTCCAGAATCTGAGGGTGCCTTGAATTTTGTACTCTTCAAGTTCTTTAAATGAAAGAAGTAGTGCTTCTTCTTGAGGACGAGGAGTGGGGATTAGAAACAAAGGAGAATTTGACTCAATCTTTGTCTCATTGACTTAAAGAATAAAGTCTAAATAACAGAAAATATTTTCCGAAAACATATGCTATGAGTAAGAAAACAATACATCAAGTTTTCATGAAAATTATTTTAATAAAAATCAGAGTTAGTAATTTAGTTGATGTCTGTGTCCCCCCCCCCTACCCCCCCCCCCCAGGCAAGCTGACAGCACATACCAAGAATTGTAAATATAAGGCTTAATGTGTAAATTTCTAAGCAGAGCATGGCAAGGTAAATGAATGGACTCCATTAATGTCAGTGGAAGCCATGGAGTTAAATCCTTTTGTCATTTGCCTGAAAAATGAAGCCCTAAGCAAGTTTAGCAAATGGCATATTTTTCAAATGGCAAGAGATATAACAGTTTAGTCACGAACCTACTGCTCTTAGTGTTAATGTACTAATTAATTATACCAACTCTTTCCTGCCTAAAGTCATTTTCTAAACAGTTTCTAAGCCACAGCGTCTGGCATAATGAAAATCTAGTTTTTGGTTGGTCTCTTTACCCGGCTCTTTTGATAATGCTTAAACATTATATCCTGTATCAAATGTTTTTCAAAATAACCTCTTCAAAATTTATGACAGTTTTATGATTTGATAGTTTGTATTTTATGATAAAACAAAAATAAGCTGACTGAACATGAAAAATAATAACAACTGAGTGTTTTGGAAAGCCTAAGAAAAGGATTAAATTGAGTTATTTATTAGCTCTAGATCAGGGATCAGCAAACTCTGGTCTGCAGTCTATTTTTAAAATAATGCTTCATTTGTTTATCTATTAGATAATATACCCGCTACTTTCATGCCACAATAGCAGAGTTGAAGGAAAAGAAAAGGGATAAAAAGAAAAGAAGAGAAAACTAAGAAAGAAAAGAAAAGAAAGGAAAGGTTTCTTTTTTCTGTAGGACAAAGATAAGTGGACAAGTTGCTGGAGCTGAGTCATACAGCAATTCTGCAGTTAGGAGTCATGTTTAATTCTCCCCAGATCCCTACCACCCCACAATATTGGAAATTCAGCCTTTTTAATGGGAAGAAGCTTCTACTCTTCCCTTCACTGTACATTGGCTTATTTCAATGAGACACACATGGGTTGTCATCCATCCCTCTGTTCACATTTATCTTTGTTACAATCACAATATTTTGGTTTCTTTGACTTTGGGGTGACACAGAATCTGAGATAAGATAGGATCTTCCATATGACTGGTTTGATAAATGTCTGCTATGAAGAATCACATCTTCCCATATGCAAGGCCAAAGGTGAATTTGGAAGAAAAATAGTGTTAAACTTGATTTTGGCCGTCAGTCAAAACCAAGTTCTTCAATTCAGATCTACTAGTAATATTAAAAATAACTGATGCTTGATTCCTATTGAGTCTCAATCAGATTACTCAGTTGGTGAAAATTTGGGGAGAACAAGAGCGGGAATAATCATCATTCTCTGACTCTTATACCAGCACTTTAACTCCAGCACTCCTGGTGCTAACCAGAAATCTCCCCTGTGTCCCACGCTTGGCAAGGAAGAATTTTACTGCCAAATGACCAATGCTTAGTAAACTCAATGTGTAAGGGAACAAAAATTTTTAAATGCAGAATACAGATATTTCTTTCCCTATGGCACACACTGTCCAACCCAGAAAACATTTTTCTTTCTTTCTTTTTTTTTTAATGGAAGCACTGAGAAGACAGCTACATCTCTCTATTCTGTCACTCTTATCCAGGCCAGGGGACTACTTTGTTTGATCAGAAAGGGAAAATGGCCATTATGAATATACGGCTTAAGCCTGTCTTGTTTCCTTATCATTTGCTTTTCTGCAAATAGAAAAGGTTATCTTACTCTCACTTCCACAAGTTATACAAACCTGGGTCAGGACCCAGAACAGGCCTAGATCCCTTCAGACTCTTTGGGGATCAAGAGCACACTGTGACTGACAAATGAAAAGAAGGTCAGGATTCTCCATGTGGCTGCATTAGAAACCCAGTCTTCTGACTAAAGAATTCCATAGTTTAAAAGTAAAGGATGGCACCACCTCACCCCAGTCAAAACGGCTATCATCAATAAATCAACAAACAACAAATGCTGGTGCGGATGTGGAGAAAAGGGAATGCTAGTGCACGGTTGGTGGGATTGCAGATTAGTGCAGCCACTATGGAAAACAGTATGGAGGTATCTCAGGAATCTGAAAATGGAACTACCCTATGATCCAGTAATTCCACTCCTAGGCATCTACCCGGAGAAATCCAAAACTCCAATTCAAAAATCTGTATGCACTCCTATGTTTATTGCAGCACTTTACACAATAGCCAAGATATGGAAACAACCGAAATGCCCATCAGTAGATGACTGGATTAAGAAGCTGTGGTACATTTATACAATGGAGTATTACGGAGCCATAAAGAAGGAAGAAATCTTATCATTTGCAACCACATGGATGGATCTAGAGAACATTATGTTAAGTGAAATAAGTCAGAAAGAGAAAGACAAGTACCATATGATCTCACTTATATGAGGAATCTAAAGAAAAGAATAAGTGAATGAACTAATCAGAAAGAGTTTTGGGGACAAAAAGGAAAAAAAAACGAGAGTTGTTAGATGGGCGGGGGGGTGGGGATAAGGGGAAAGGTGAAGGGATTAGGAAGCAGCTGGTAACCACAAGATGGCCTCAGGGTTTTTGAAAATTAATTTGGGGAACATATTCAATAATGTTGTAAAGATTTTGTTGGGTATCCGATGTACATGTGTCCTATTTGGGAGACCACCTCAGGGATACTGTGGATGACTGATCATCCAATGCTTGAAACTGACATACTGCCATGCATACATTTTTATCCATGGGATAGGATAAGAGAATGTCTAAGGCAAAAGGGTTCATTTTAAAAGAGATAACCTACAAACACGTGTAACTTTGGCCCAAGATACTATTTTCCCAACCTAGTCATGAAGTCATAACTATGAGAATGGAAAGCAGCCATGTTTCGTGTGCCAAGTAAAATTAAGAGAAAGAGAGAAGATGGGGGGAGAGAAAAAAGGAGAGGAGAAGAGAGGAGAAGAGAGGAGAGGAGAGGAGAGGAGAGGAGAGGAGAGGAGAGGAGAGGAGAGGAGAGGAGAGGAGAGGAGAGGAAAGGGGAGGAGAGGAGAGGAAAAACCACAGTGGAGTTACAAATAGTGCTATAATACCTAAGTGTTGAAGTACTTATTGTCGTTGCCATGTATATCTAATAAGGTCCAAAATACATAAAGGATTTCTTATGTAAACAACCATAGTTATTTTTTGGCCAAATGAAACTGAAGTCCTTATGACTTTTGGTCAAACTTTTTCAGCTGTGATGAGTTTATAAAACAACCTAATCAGACCAATCTCTTGTTTCTGTTCAGAACGTGGCATACGCAGAAGATTCATGACCAGTTTGATAGTAAGTTTTGATATTGTGACACTGGCCAAAAAGGATAAAAGAGATTCTAAACTCTCTAGAAATGTTTAGAGCAATTCATAGGTTTTATAGATACAAAGCAAAGCAGGGATACCTATTACAATATAGGACTTTGAGAAGTGTATATTGTTTTTCTCTATTATACGTAATATTGAGAACACATCATTCATAGTATTGAATACAGCATAAGCTAAGACATACTCTTGGCCCAGTGATTAATATTTATATTGGAGAATTATAATGAACTGGTTCAGAAAGTGTTTAAAATTTAAGGGTATCGGGCAGCAAGCCTTCATTGGCTATAAGAAGAAAACAGTAATTTAAAGATGTAAAAGGCGTTTTATTAAGACATAAAAATAAAAGCAACACAAGTAATCAAAAATAATGGGCTATAAACTAAATGCAGCGGTTGACATCAGTGCTATCAATAGTTGTAATACAGTGTGAAATAAAAATAAAAATCACCACTTGGAAACATAAGACCACGGTTTCTCAGAAGTTACAAAATGAGAATAAACTCTCTTTAAAAGAGAAACCCCAAGTTTAGATGTTAGCTGACTTATATTTTCAACACACCTAATTTCTTTCTAACGATGGAAAACTTGATTTCTATCTATGTCTATATGTAATAATATTCATCGAAAGTAAATGGTGCCAATTTATTGTGACACATATTGCTTTTTATTTTATTCTTATGTTTTCTATTCTTCTATATTGTTTGAATTTTGTATAATGAGAATGCATTACTTCTGTTGAAAAAACATCAGTGATAAAACTCAGCATATACACCAAGATTTAAGTGTTTTATTCTAAACAATAGGAATTCAAAGAATATTCTTTTAACTTTTAATAATTAAAATTCAATGTATTAAAATCATTAATCATGCTGTTATTAAAAACAAAAGAGATTTAATACATATAGGTGTTTAGATACACCATATACTTTATACTTATTAAATACTCATAACAACTCTGTACATAAGAATATTCTTATCCCTATTTTACCAGTTAGAAAACTAAGTCGAGAGAGATAAATATCTCCTCCAAAGTTGCGTACAGATCAGATTAGAACATAGATATGCTTTATTTTGCCCTTGAGATTTTCACTTTGCATTTTCTGCTGAGTAAAGGGACCAATTAATTCAGTCACACTGCAAATCCAGTTGTCTTCTCTGTCCATAGCCTTAGGGCTGTAAAAGCTATTTTGATTTGTATCTCATTTCCAGTAAACAGAATTTCCTTTCTCTTTTATTCATGCTTAATGATAATGTAGAATTAAAGGTGTTTGGGGGAAATATTGAGAAAGGATTTAAGTGTTAGTATTAACTGACGTAGGTGAATAGATCATAAGAAACGTCTAAGTGTGTTTTCATTTATAATGCCTAGAAAAAGTAAGGTTTCTGTGTAGAAGTTAAATATTGTCTTGTCTCATTTGGCATGTGTGAACGATTATAGTTGAGGAATAAGAAATAATTTCAGTTGAAACCCTGTTTTCCAGATGGTTCCTATACCCTATGAGATCAATTTTTCTGCAAAACTTTCTTTATTTTTTTCCCTCAGTATTTTCTTTCTCTTCTACTTTATGAATGACTTTTCTTTATATTTGGTCATTTTTGCTCCTGGAAGGGAAATCACTGTGTTCAGACCTTCTAAATAAAATCAAGTTTGTACTGTTTTGGTTTCAATGAGAGTTAAACCTGAATAGGTTTCCTGTCTATGATTCATAGTCTGTTGAAAAAGAACATAATGTGGAAATAATAATTAATTTCTATACAACATGCTCTGGTCAAGGTTTTCTTGATGTTGTAAGGGAACGAGAGAAAGATAGTAACTGTTTGCAAATTTCCTTTATGTGTTCTAACGGTTCACCCCACCTCTCATCAACAGGAGTTCATGGTTTTTTTTGTTTGTTTTAATTTTCTTTTATTCAACCTATTCAAAATTGCAATTATTTTTAAAATCTGCATTTGAAATGTCATACATCATTCAAAAAATTATCTCTAAATCATCCTTTTTAATTCTGCAGCCTGTGATTTGACCTTTTATAATTTTTCTTTCATCACAAATTAGGAAATGGAAAGGAAAGAGGAAATAGTAAATGCAGGGTAAAAAGGAAATGATAAGAAAATGAACATAAAGAGAAGAAAAAGGAAGAAAGGAGTGAGAAGATAGTGAACTAACTTTTGGTCATCATTGAGTATATGACCCAGGTATGTGCTAAATCATTTCATGTACATTTTTTTAATGGTTGGAGGCACTTTTACTTTGTGATATGTTAATGTAAATGATTTATATTCAATCTTAAGTTATGTATTTTGAAAAAATTCAGATATCTAAGCATATAGTTTTCATTATCTTTTAGTTAAATGTATGATATAGTCATGCATATTGTATATTACATTAAATTATTTAAATGGGCTACTTTATCCACTTTTTATTTCTAAAATACAATTCCCTTCTTATTTTTGACATAATTTGATTTTTAAAGACCTTGTTATTAGATCTTTTTAGTCATTAATGATTTATCTTTTAAAGTATCACAATTTATCATGCATTATATTTATTCTATCACTTTTTCAAATTTTGTTTCATACATTGCTTTTTAAAAATAAACTTAAATACTTTTTTTCTGATAATTAAAATGTTCGAAGATGTGAGTTTTTTTATTTAAATAGAAATTACCTACATTATCTAGATCAGTGTTTCTCAAACTTCCATATGCCCATAAAATATCTGGGAATCATATTAAACACAGACAGTCATTTACCTGTCTAGATGGGGCCTATGTTTCTGCATATGTAACAAACATCAATGTGATGGAGATTCTGCTGCCCAGGGACTGTCCTTTGTGTGGCAAAGATTCTAGACCATCACACATATATATGTGTGTCTGTGTGTATAGTAGCTTCAGGTATACATAACAATGTAATAGTTAGACATTTACACCCCTCACAAAGTGATAACTCCCCTCCCCCAATCTATTACCCCATCTGACATCATATATAGCTGTTACATTTCCATTGATTCTGTTCTCTATGCTGTACTCCATGTCCTATGGCCATACACACACACACACACACACACACACACACACACACACACACACATTTAATTACAGTTGACATTCCATATTATTGAGCTTCAGCTTCAGTAGTACAGTGCAGTGGTCAGTCATCTACACTGTCCATGGAGTGGTTTCCCCTCTAAGACAAGTGCCCATCTGACCCCTTATAAAATCTTTGACATATTTTTTAAATTGTCATTTAGAAGTAATCACTTGTGATTTTTTTTTCTTTTTTGACTTTGTATTCTTCCTTTAGTCAATTGATTTTTAGTAGAGAATTTCTTAATTTTCAGTTGATATTGGATTTGATTTGTCTGGCTATATTTTTGATTAGCAATTTCTCTTTTTCATTTTATGTTACATTATTAGTCATAAAATTCTGTTTTTGTGTAGCAAGTCAGATTTCGTTACAACCAAGTTACTATATATTTTGCAAATAGAAATGCAGAACACCCAGTAATATATGAATTTCAGATATACAACACAATTTTTGGTATCCAATGTCTTAAATATGTATGTAGCCACATTGTGAAATATAGATGATACATTACAGAATTGTATACTTGAAACTTATGTAATTTTACTAACTGTTGTCACACCAATGTATTTTAATAAAACAACATGAAATATGCGTGCAGCAAAAACTCATTTATTGTTTATCTAAAATTTATTCTTAGCTGGTGTCCTATATTTTATCTAGCAAACATACTTTAAGGTTTAAGGTAGATTTAAAATGGTGAGTTATGGACAGCTAAAAATATAAATGTCTTTGTCTTTGTTTTGAAAACATAAAATCCAATCCAAACCTATATATTCTGATTTTAAATATTTGTGTATTCTTTATATCTTTCTTAATTTCTTTTTCACATTACCTAACAAAGGTAATGAAGAATTATAATCTTTTAAAATTGTATATCTGTCAATTTGTAATTATAAGCCTATTTGATCCAGGAGTTTCACACTTCTGTGTTTTTGTTCTTTTTTTTTTCATTTTTTCCATAATATAGGTATGTTTTCAATTTTTAAATACTGAGTTCTATTTCATATAATATTGTACTTATGGTTCTCTTTTTCTTTAGTGTTGTGTATGCTATTGATATGTCTAATGATCTATGATATAACATTCTGAGAGTTTTCAGTTATGTTGCTTCATATGCAGTATAATCATCATTTTAAGGGTATATAAGCCTTTTGACTATTAATGTTGGAATTTGGACAATTTACACATAGAGTTACATTGAACTTATAACCTATATAGTTTATAGTTTTTGTCATCTTGTTTTAATTTTTTTTCTTAATGTTAATGCTTTGCTGTAATTTCATTTCATTAGAGCTTAGGTAAGTATCATATTTGATATCCTTTTACCTTTAAATCGATTGGTAAGGTAAAAACATGTTTTAAACTTAATAATGAGCTATACTTTTTTCTGTGTTTGCCTAATCTCACATAATCAAAAATAATAACTTTGGATTTTACTTTATTCAATATAAGCAAATACTTGTATCCTTCTTGGCTTCAATTAGTAACTCCTTTACCTACCTTTCCCCATCTCTATCAGTTTATGCTAAATTGAAGACCTCTTTCATATATACATATATAGTTTTGAGATGTGATATTTTCTAATATTGTAGCAAATAATATTAAATATTAACAATGACAGTTAATATTGAATAATTATGGTACATAATTTAATTGAATAAATATGGTACATAATTTAAATATATTTAAATATACATACATATATATTTAAATATATACATATAAACATATTTATATATAAATATATATACATATATTTAAATTATGTAGCATTTTTATTCAATAGAGAAAAAATAACTGCCATTGTTAATATTTAACATTATTTGTTACAATATTAGAAAATATCACATCTCAAAACTAAACAGCTACATATACTTCCAATTGATTAATGAAAAGAAAATATCCACCTTGTATATACTCAAATACTTCAGCAGTCACAATGGCTTTTCAATTTTGGTTTGCCAAAGTAATTTTCCTTGGTTCCTTCTCTGAGAGCTTTTAAAAGTACTACAGCATTGCATTTCATCTTATTACATAGAAAACTTGAAGCTACTCTGATTTGTACTGTTGTATTATGCATGCTTTTATCTACTTAGAGGTATAAAATCATAGTTTAACATATTATGACAAAACAAACTATCTATTGACACTGCTCTTCCAATGATCCTTTTAATTGGAATTCAATGACAGTTTAATATCTAAACTAAAAACACATTCTACTGGGTGAATATTTATTCTGTAATACATTTTCATAAAAATTTCATGATTTTTTTGTTCTCTCTTCTACAATATCTTGTATGTCTCCGTATTGAAGTTCCTTGTTTTTCTTATAAGTAATATACAATGTGATAGTACTTTTATGTCTATGTTGTATTGATTGAATTTTATTTGTTGTCAGTTCTGCATTTAACTGCCTCCAACAGTTAGTCTACTGGTATCTTACTCCATTAACATGTTATTTTTTTGGCGTAAAATATGCCTCTATATGTTCAAACTTAGGCAACTGTTTTCCTCTGATACTCATTGAGAACAGAATTAATTCTAGAAATCATTTTGTTCTATTTTTTAGGAGCTGCCTTTAAGAGATAAGTTTATCTCCAAAGACTGATACTTAAAAAAAAAAAAAAAATTAGGCTATAAAGCATTTACATTGGCCTTTACATTTATTTTATTTTATTTTTTTGTCAGTAATGTCTTTAGTTTTAACTAATTGTACTGCAGTAGCTAAAAAATTCCTTTATCTGGTTAATATATTTGCATGCTTATTGAAGGAAAAGAGAATTTCAGAAAAATGTTGGTTAACATGTTGCCATACTGGATATTTGTTATTTACTTCATGTTAAAATAAATACCAAAAAGTAATTAGCAGAGAAGTTCCACCAAGCAGTTCAGTCAGACATTTCATCCTTCCAAAGCTATATGGAGTTACAGTAATGATAGCAAGAAAGAAGGGAAGACCTAGAATATAAGCCTGACCATTTTTATTTTACTTTTACAGGGGCTTTTTTATTCCAGAGATTTCTAACAATTATGAAAGTAATGGCTAGGAGACTGGGGTGTAAGCAGAGTTTTTGCTGGGTTTATCGGATTAAAGGACCAAAACAGAAGTTAGGGCGATTTAAGGAGGCAAGATTCTATTCAACATCCCAGGCTTCTGATTGAAATACCAAAGATGGCTTCTCTGGAAGTAAGAAGAAACTACAAAAATAGACCAGCACTGAGACTCTGGCCCAGTTTATCATTTATACTTCTGATTAGATTATAATGATCCTAGATTAATAGAACTTCTCTGCTAGCTTAATACCAGGAACAAAATCATACATTCTCTGGAGAAAATGGTATCACTAAATAACCAAATTGTCTTCAAAAATATTTATGCTCAATGCTTGAAAACTAATATTAAAAAAAAACAACAAACAACAACAACAACAACAAAAAACTAGTCATAAAAGAAAACAATAATGACAGAAGAGAGAGGGAAGAAGAGGAAAACTAGGAATAGATTTTCAGGAGATTCAAATAATGAAATTATCATAGAAGCTATAAAATCAATATGATTAATATGTGGAAAAGCTTAAAAGACAGAGTGGATAATTTTTCCATACAACATAGAATTGTAAAAAAAGAAGCAACTTGAAAATCTAAAAAAAGACAATATATAAAATTAAGAACTCTATTGATAAGTTTAATAGCAAATTTGACAGAGCTGATATAAGAGTTGGAGAGTTGTAAGATAAGTCAGTAGAATGTATCTAAGCCTAGAGAAACAAAAGGAAGAGAAACAGAAAAGAGCAAAAGAAAACTAGAAGATTTAGTGCAAAGTTCAAAAATAGGTATAATTGAAATGCTAGCGAGGGGCGGGTGAATAGGACTAAAGATATATTTGAAGAGGTAATGGCTAACAATTTCCAAAATGATGAAAACTACCAACCACCATTTAAGAAGCATGTGCTCACACGCACATATACACATGCATACACACACACTGGCCAATTAAGATAAGCATAAAGAATATTTCCCCTAGTTTGTTTTCTCAAGACATCACAGAACATCTTAAAACAAAAATTATAGCCAGAATAACTGAAACACTCATTCAGCCCATTCCTTAATAGAATAGTTCGTCTCAGAATGTTTTTGAAAAATTGCATTTTTCTAATAGTCTCATCAGTAGGGGACATGAGGGGAAATGAAATTTACTTTTCCCATATAAATTACTTTCAAAGAACACATAATTATTTCTCTCATTCACAATAATGATTCTATTACCCCGTGATCACAATGTTTATTAATTTTTTTAATTTAATTTTTAATATATGAAAGAAGCTTTTTCACTTTCAGTTAAGAAGATACATTTAATTTGGAAATAAATGCATCTTAAAACTTCTATGATATTGTTTTTCATCATCCACATCTTTTAAAGAGTTTTAGTCTCACCTTCTACAAACAATTATTTGTAAATATACACACAGTTTATTTTTTTTAATCTTGGAAAGCAAACTTTCATGCAGCCAACATTTCTGCAAAGATATTTACCTGTTTTACAAAAGGCTGTCTTAATTATTATGTATGATACAGTTGAATAGCATTTCTCATCTAGGTTAGGAATTTCAACTGTCACATTAACAGATACAAACTTTTGATTGAATCACAGCTAAGTAGTTTTTTTGTTGTTTATTTTGTTTCTTTATTTTAGAAAATCTAATAAACTGGCAGAGTTCAGAAATTCAGAAGTTATTGAAAAGAAAACAATAAAATTCTTTTGCTCACCCAAGTCTTCTGGAAATTCAGTCAACTCTCCAGACACAACCAATGTTACAAGATTTTTTAATATCATTTCAGAGACATTGCATGTGTGTATGTTGGTATGTGTAATATATATAAAATTTTCCTACTTTTTTACAAATGATATTCTTTAATACATATTCTTCTGTTTCAGTAATGTATTTTTCAAGCATCTCACTGGCTTCTAAGCAACTTGTTATAGTATAATCAAACTGATTAAATTAATCAAATGAAAAGTATACATCATTTCAAGTATCCCTAACATTATAATCACAATTTACAAAATTCTGTGTCCTTTCTTTGTTCATATTCCAAAAAGATCATTTTGTTCCACCATTCACTTTTACTTTCACCGGTTGAGTTTTATAGTAAACTAAATCAGAATACAAGGAGGATGTACAGGTCAAACAGAGATGAGACGGCAGGAATTGCAATTCTCTTTTTAATGTTTCTCATGTAAAATTAAATTTGAATATTAAAGTCAAGATCTGTTGTGAAAGATGTACACTGTCTACTATGAATTTTTGTACATTTTATTTTTGTTTTTACTTGATGATGGTTTACTAACATCAATTTGAATGAATATGTTACTCCTTTACATACATGTTCTTTATAATCTGAAAATACATTATTGTTCTTTATAATACCCTGAATGAAAAATGAGGATGAAGTTAGTGACCTCATAGTCAAAAAAAAAAACTGTAGCTTGAGCAAATTTGAGGATTTTTAAAGTGGCATGGGGATATATGAGTCCATTTTAAAATATTTTTAAAATATATATACTCTGGTAACCTTTTAAATACTTATTATTTCCAAGACTAACTATCCTGGGCATCACATGTGCAAATATTATTAAGGGACTAGTGGAAAAGGATGAAGCCAGCATGTGGCTAGTAGTGTGACATAATGCAAAATATATGCTAACATGTTGAACCAGCCACTCATCTTCAGTATACTTTGCCATGCAGGAAAAAGGAAAGACAAAGTCTCCTGACACCCTAATTTTTAAAAAATATATCAGAAATTCGGGTTATTTGAAATCTTCTGATTTCTGTATGTCTGCCAAAGGACAGCTGATGTTTTGTGACTAGTAATTTAGGGCATGTGGCTTTATATTCTCGTGTCTTGGTGGATTCTCATAACACTCTGCCAAGTCAGGCAAAGGAAAAAACAGAAGATTAGAACCCAAGGCCTAATAAAAGATAAAAGTTCAGCAGTAATTCTCGATGCCTGAATTCTGATTAGTTCTCCCATTTGATTCATCAATTCATATTATTTAATAAAGAGTCCTTTTGATTTCCTTTACTTTGTATGGAAAATTCAACATGAATTTTTTTGTGATTGTTTATTTCCTTTTGTAACAGGTGTTTTTCCTTCATGCTCAGTAGTTATTTCAATTAAACTGTCAGGATATGTTTCACACTTCTCTGAAACTGGCATCTTACAGCTGAGTGTGTACAACATTTTATAAGGGAGTTTGGAGAACTTGCAATGCATATAGAAATATTCTTTTTATCTAAATGCCTTCTAATCTCTAAATAGATAGCACTAAATAAATCCCTAAACAGGTTATAATTTTAAGAAAAGTGAAATAGCTGGTTCTAATTATACCTAGATTTAAAACTCAGTTTCAATGAGGAAAGTAAAGGACATTAAGTTTTGCTTTGTAAGCTCTTCCAGGAATGAATTGCATTGGCCTCTTGAAACGGCTCCCAGTCATCACTTTCAAAGGCACTTAATGGCTGTACTAGATCTAAATCATAACTTACATGTGCATTGATACTTGCTAGCTGTATTAAGGCCTGAGTCAGCACTGACCATGCCTGAACAAGATCAGTTTATTTGGTGGCTTCTACTCAGCTGGAAAAGGGTTGCAGCTTTCACTGTGACTATGAAAAACCACCCTGATAGAGGAGATTCTTCAAATTTACTAGATTGTTGAGTTCTTAGTTGGAGTTTTAGATGAATCCTTAAGAGATTTAAGTCAGAAATTTAAATATGGCTTGTAACAATTAAAAAAAATAATTGTAGAATTTTTTCGGTTTGAAGACAATTGAGAGATAATATAGTCCAATCCCTTACTTTAAAGATAGGACAACCAGACACAGAGCAGGATTACTATTCCAGGTTGTATATCTTGTTAGCAGCCAAGCTGGAATGAGAACACAGGGCTCCAGAATCTAAGGTATATTTGAGGTCCTATACTGTGTTTTTAAGTGCCAGAATGTATTTTTTAGCTATGCTAACATAAAGAGAAAGACCAGAAAAGGTGGGAAGTCAGACTTGGAAATAACATTGAGATTCTTTGTTAGTTTAAGATTTCCTACAAAGTGTTTCACTGAGACTATAATGTTTTCTCTTTTACTGAAAAGCATCAGGAACAACTAATGATTCCACAAAAGAGACAACCAACACAGTTTACAAACAACTACAATAACCTTCCATAAGCAAGGATTCCTTCCTAAAAGACACTTATTTTAATGAATCTTTTGACCCTCTTCTGCATTCAAGCTTCTCTTTTAGATGATGTAGGTGTAAATAGTTCCCATAATATGAAACTTAAATGTTAATAAGGGAAATGACATAGGTGCAAATTATGTTTTTCATTAGGTGTTGTTTAGGTTCAGGATGAAGTGATAATATACTTCTGATTACTATATCAGAATAGGCTCAAGGAGATGATGATATTTTATTTGTCCTTAAACAAAGACATTTTTCCCCCCAATGGGTATAAATGAGGAGATTATTCCCAAAACAATTGTCAATGTATTTTTCAGACACAGGCAGTGACAAAATAAAGGTATGGAGGTGGAGTGGTGGCTATATATCAGGGACATAGATAATAAAAGTAGAATTTGGTTCAAAAGTAGTGTGTTTTGAAGGTTAAGAGTTAAAGATTGTCTTGGTAAATAAAGAAACTTGAGTGACATAATATGACTCTTGGGTATTATAATATAGGAATGAAGAACCATAGGAGATGTTTAAACAGAGAAGTGATACTGATAGAAACAGTGGTCTGCTCAAAGTAACATTTTGGGTTTCTTCAGATAATTACCCAGAAGTGGTATTACTGGGTCTTTTTTTGTCACTTGTTATGGCCTTTGTTTTAAAATTTATTTTGTCTGGTATAAGTATTGCTACCCTAGCTTTTTTTTTTTTCATTTCCATTTTCATGAAATAAGTTTTTCCAACCCTTTACTTTAAGTCTGTGTGTGTTTACTTTCAGTCTGTTTCAATCGCCAGTGAGTAACAAGAACTAGGCAGCATATGTAAGGGTCTTATTTTCTTATCCGTTCAGACACCCTGTGTCTTTTGATTGGAGCATTTAATTCATTTACATTTAAAATAACTATTGATAGATATGTAGTTATTGCCATTTTATTGTTTATATTTTATGCTACTACTACTACTACTACTACTACTACTACTACTATTATTATTATTATTATTATTATTATTATTTTGTCTTAAAGAAGTCCCTCTAAAATTCCTTGTAATACTAGTTTGGTGGTAAAAAAGAGAGAAATATTATATAATCATTGCCATAGATTCAGAAAAAAAAACATTTAATTCAGCACCCATCCATTAAAAAACAAACAAAACACTTTGATCAACTAGGAATAGTAGCAACTATAATTATATATAATTATGTAGCTAGATGATAGATACATAGATAGATAGATAGATAGATAGATAGATAGATAGATAGATAGATAGACAGACAGATAGATAGATAGATACATACATACATACATAGGCAGATATAGATATAGAGATAGATAGATTAGATAGATAGATAGATAGATAGATAGATAGATAGATAGATAGATAGAGATAGAGATGAGTACCTCATAGGGAATGTAGTCAGTGGAATTGTAACAGATTCACATGATGTTAGAGGGATAGTAGATTGGGGGGTTATCACTTTGTGAGGGGTGTACATGTATAACTATTGCATTGTTTTGCACACTTGAAACTAATTTAAAAAAGAAAGTTTTCTCTAACTGATAAAGAACATATGCAAAAACAACTCTTTAATCAGCATCATTCTTATGGTGAAAGTCTGAATTATTCCCCTCTTGCTTTCTGGAACAAGGCAGGAATTCCTGTTTTTACCACTTTTATTCATAGTCTCTTTATACAGTACATAGTTACTTGCTGTTGGCCAGCAAAGAGAAATAAAAGCATTCAAGAGCAAAAAGAAAAAAAAAATGTCTCTACTTGCAGGTGGCATAATTATTTACCTAAAAAAGTCCCAGAAAATCTATGAAATGACTACAAAAACCAATACCGTATTTCCCCGAAACAAGACCTAGCCAGACCATTAGCCCTAATGTGTCTTTTGAAGCAAAAACTAATATAAGACCAAGGCTTATTTTACTATAAAACTGGGTCTTTAATATGACATGATATGATATGATATGATATGACGTGACATGACATGACATGATATATGATATATGATATAATATAGTATAATATAATATAATATAATATAATATAATATAATATAATATTAATTTTTGCTCCAAAAGACACATTAGAGCTGATGGTCCGGCTAGGTCTTATTTTCGGGGAAACACGGTAAGTGAATTCAGCAAGATCAGAGGGTACAGAGTTACTATACAAAATCAGCTATACCATTTTATAGTAACAGCAATCAATTAGAAAATAAAAAGAAAAATGTTTAATTTGTAGTAATTCCTAGAAACATAAAATCTGAGAAATAAATTTCAGAAAAGTCATCAATGATCTGTACACAGATATTGTTGGAGTTTTTCTTGTTTTTTTTTTTTTTTTTTTTTTTTTTTTTTTTTAAGACCTAAATAAGTGGAAGGATATACCGTGCTCGTGGACTGGAAGGCTCAAATTTCCTTACTTATTCACTCCTCATCAATCTATAGTTTCAAATGTCAATCAAAATTGCAGCAGTCTTTTTTGATAAAAATGTCAAGCTTTTTCTGAAATGTGTATAAAAATGAAAAGAGCTGGAGAATACAAAACAGTTTTTTAAATAAAGAAAAAGTGGAAGGTCTTACCGTATCTGATTTGAAAACCTACTATAAAGACACATGATTAAAACACTGATATTGGTGAAAAGACAGATGTAAAAATCAATATAACAGAGAATTCACAAATAGTTGGCAAGGGAATTCAATGCGAGAAAGAAAGTTGTTTTTTTATGTTTGTTTATTTGCTTTTTTAACTTATTAGGGTGATATTGGTTACTAAAATTGTATGTTTCTACTGTACAATTCTATAATACATCTTCTATTTATTGCATTGTGTTCAACTCCCAAAGTCAGTTCTCCTTCCATCACCATATATTTAACCCCTTTTTCCCTCTTCTACCACCCACTTCCTCTCTTACCCTCTGGTAAACACTAAACTATTGTGTGTGTCTATGAGTTTTTGTTTCTTTGTGTGTTTGTCTTGTTTGTCTGTTGCTTTCAGTTTTGTATCCCACATATGAGAGAAGTCATATGGTTCTCAAATTTTTCTGTCTGACTTATTTTGCTTAGAACCATAATCTCAAGATGCATCTGTGTTGTCACAAATGGCAATATTTCATCTTTTCTTATGGCCAAGTAATATTCCATTGTATATATGTACCACCTCTTCTTCTTTGATTTTTCCATGTCTTGGCCACCGTGAATAATGCTGCAATGAATACACGGGTATATTTATCTTTATGCATGAATGTTTTCAGATTTTTTGGGTACCCAGAAGAGGGATTGCTGGATCATATGGTGTGGGGACAAAGCCCCAAAAAGCAGTTTCCAGGCTCTCGGCCTCACATAGAAAGGTGCTGGCTCGGGTAGTAAATGGCCATCAACTGTTATCAGATGACCATCAGCTGTGACTAGCTGGCCGTCAGCTGTAACCCGTAAGCCATTGGGCACTAATATAACTGCTGTGGCTATGCTAGCAGAAGAAATGGGGGCTAGCAAGAGCAGATTGCAGAGAGGCGGATGCCGCCTGTGAGAATATAGTGATATGACTCCCCTACTTATGGCTCCGTGGGTGTTCCTGTTTGGCCTCACCATGTCCTGCGTTCTTATGTGGGGAGCCGGAGCAGGGACCCCGCAGACCGCCCAGCACAACACATGGCGTAGTCGGCAGAATACGGTGCTGGACAAAGCTCTCCGATGGGCAGTGGAGCAGTTTGTGCGTATGAAAGCTCAGTCTGAGGAAGACCAGGAGGAGCAGCTGCCTGAGAGCTCGATCCCCGTGGAGGGGTGGAAAGATGTGGATGGTTCCCCAACCAGCAGAGGCCGGAAAAAGCGAAGGTCGTTGCCACCCTGTGGGCTGGGAACTGCTTGCTGAGGCAGCCTGGATGCGGGACTTGTCCCAGGAGGAAACGCTTGGTGAGTCCTCCGTGGGAGATGAGGGTGAGGTCAAGGTCATCCCTCACCCTCAGGACAGCCCTGGCGAATGACTATGGACTATGGGGAATTGCCTTCCATCCCTAATTTAATGGACCACTTGACTGTTTGTTTGGGAGTGGAACTGGCGGATGTTTGCTTTTGTGTCTTGACTGGCTGCCATTGAGAATATGTAAGAACCTTGACTGTGAGCCTCTGTTGTTCCCCGAGAGGCCCAGAAAGAGAGTGGCAGTGCCCTGAGAGCCCTGACTGTGTCCAGGAAGTCTGGCTGAGCCCAGAGAGAGTGGCAGTGCCCTGAGAGCCCTGACTGTGTCCAGGAAGTCTGGCTGTGTCCAGAGAGAGTGGCAGTGCCCTGAGAGCCCTGACTGTGTCCAGGAAGTCTGGCTGTGTCCAGAGAGAGTGGCAGTGCCCTGAGAGCCCTGGCTGAGTCCAGGAAGTCTGGCTGAGCCCAGAGAGAGTGGCAGTGCCCTGAGAGGCCTTGGCTGTGCCCGGGGAGACAAGTGGTACCTTAAGAAGCCCAGGAAGTCTCGCTGTGCCCAGAAGTACGAGGGTGGTGCCCTGAGAAAACCTGGCTGTGCCCGGGGAGACAGGTGGTACCCTAAGAAGCCCAGGAAATCTGGCTGTGCCCAGAAGTACTGGTGGTGCCCTGAGAAATCCTGGCTGTGCCCTGTGAGACAGGTGGTACCCTAAGAAGCCCAGGAAGTCTGCCTGTGCCCAGAGGTACTGGGGTGGTGCCCTGAGAAACCCTGGCTGTACTCAGAGAGCCTGGCTGTGTCCAGGATATTGCATTCACCTCCAGGCTCCTCGCACAGGGCCCCTCATGGAAGATGCTTGTCGCGTACATTGTGAGGCCAGACCCTATAGGGGTGGAGTGTGGGGGCAAAAGCCCAAAAAGCAGTTTCCAGGCTCTCAGCCTCACATAGAAAGGTGCTGGCTCGGGTAGTAAATGGCCATCAACTGTGATCAGATGACTATCAGCTGTGGCTAGTTGGCCGTCAGCTGTAACCCGTAAGCCATTGGCCACTAATATAACTGCTGTGGCTACACTAGCAGAAGAAATGGGGGCTAGCAAGAGCGGATTGCAGAGAGGCAGATGCCGCCTGTGAGAATATAGTAATATGACTCCCCTACTTATGGCTCCGTGGGTGTTCCTGTTTGGCCTCACCATGTCCTGCGTTCTTATGTGGGGAACAGGAGCAAAGACCCCGCCTGACACCCTGCATGACATATGGTAATTCTGTTTTAATTATTTTAGGAACCTCCATACTGTTTTCCACTAGTGGCTGTACGAATTTACATTCCCACCGGCAGAGAATGAAGGTTCCTTTTTGTCCACAACCTATCCAACACTTGGGATTGCTTGTTTTATTGATAATAGCCATTTTAACAGGTGTGAAGTGGTATCTCATTTTGGTTTTGATTTTCATTTCCCTAACAGCTAATGAAGTTCAACATTTTTTCATATACCTGTTGACAACTTCTTGGAGGAAGTGTCTGTTTAATTCCTCTGACTGTTTTTTAGTTGGATTCTTTGTAGGTTTTTTTTTGTAGAATTGTATGAGTTCTTTATATATTTTGGATATTAGCCTCTTATCAGAAGAAAGTCTGCTAACAAATGGTGCTGGGTTTACTGGGTATACTTATGGAAATAATTGTGTATTTACATATAGTGTGATCAAACAATACTGTGGATTAAAAAAAATGTATTACAGTAAAAAACACATTAGCTTCAAACACACTTATCCCATCTGTCGTGCAGGGTCTCTGGTCCCACTCCCCGCCAAAGAACGCAGGACACGGTAAGGCCAAAAAGGAACACCCACGGAGCCATAGATAGGGGAATCAAACCAATATATTCTCGCTGGTGGCTGGGCTGGAGACACAGGAAGCAGGATCTACATAATCTGCCTAACAGCAGTCCGCGCTTGCCAGCCACCATCTTCTTGCTAGCCCCAATTCCTTTTTCCTGCTAGCGTAGCCACAGCCGTTATATTAGTGGCCAATGGCCTACGGGTTACAGCTGACGGCCAACTAGCCACAGCTGCTGGCATCTGATCACAGTTGATGGCCATTTACTACCCGAGCCAGCACCTTTCTATGTGAGGCCGAGAGCCTGGAAACTGTTTTTTGGGGTTTTGTCCCCACACCATCATTCTTGCCACTTTCTGAAGCAGTTCTGAAAGTCCTCTTTCGTGAACATCTGTGTGTGTGTGTGTGTGTGTGTGTGTGTGTGTGTGTGTGTAATAACTTTAGCTAGATCACAATGAACTAGAACTAAAGGAAAACAAAACTATAAAATCATTTTTTTTTGTATATTGGTTATTTCTCTTTTTTTTAAAGATTTTTTTATTGGGGAAAGGGAACAGGACTTTATTGGGGAACAGTGTGTACTTCCAGGCCTTTTTTTCCAAGTCAAGTTGTTGTCCTTTCAATCTTAGTTGTGGAGGGGGCCGGTCAACTTCAAGTTGTTGTCCTTTAAGTCTTAGTTGTGGAGGGCACAGCGCAGCTCCAGGTCCAGTTGCCATTTCTAGTTGTAGCGGGCACAGCCCAACTTTGTTTTATTCTTAAATTTATAGGAATGTCTTTCAAGTTTTAGCGTTACCATAGTCTTCATTATAGATTTAGATAAAAAAAAGAAAATGAAAAACCTGTGTTGTGTTGTAGAAATTCATTTACATCACTTTGTTTTCTAATATGTTTATATAAATATCTATTCACCAATAAGGAATGGTTTTGTGTGCATCTATAGAGATGATAAACAGTTTTTCACTTTAGATTTTAATGTAATGAATTATATTAATGGATTATCTATTATGAATCTTACTTATTTTTGATAAGTCCATTCACTATCTAATAATTTTCTGGAATATTTTTGCATTAATGTTTCTGTATGGGTTTATGTTCTTTGCTGGTACTGTGTTTATCTGTGTTTGGTGCTGAGATTACACATAAATTATATATTCTTGTAATCTGAGTTGATCCCTTCTCTCCACACAATTGTTTATTTTTAATGGAGCTACTGCAGTATTTAAAGTGAGGGAGTAGAATTATCAGATTTGAATTTCATAAAGGTCCTTAAGATATCAGAGTGGAGACTGAATTTTAAGGCAATAATGTAGTTAAAGTCCAGAAGAGCAGTTAAGAGAGTAAGGCTTCTTCTTCTTCTTCTTCTTTTTTTTCTTTTCAGAGTATAAATATAAGTGATGAAGTAGCAGAAATAGAGATAAGGATTTAAGAGTGGTCAGTGAGATAAGGTGAGATCCACAGACATAGGAGCCATTAGATATGTGGGGTAAGTTTACAAGTTTCTGGTTTGGGAAACTCTATATAAAGCCATTGTTTAGATAGGGAGTGTAGGGCGAAACCAAAGGGCATGAAAATGGTCATGATCATATTAATGCGCTTGTGATAACTGGCAGTCATTTAGAATTTAAAGGCATAGGAGAATGTAATTTTCAATATTCCTGTCTGAAAGAGACCTGAGATCATGGTTGTAGCTATAGAGATAGACAAAAATATTTTACTTTTCATTTTGGTAGAAAACAAAAATTCCATGAATTGAAAGTATTATAGCAGGGGAGCTGTGAAAAGTATGGTTTAGGCTTCATTTTTATTTGTTGTACTAGAAGCTTGTTGCATTTCTTCTTACCAAGGCTATTTCAATCATTGTACAAGTGGTTCCAAATCTGTGACCTCAAAATTATGGAGTTTAAGGAATCATACAAATTCCTTGCAGCAGAGTGATAACAGCTGGTAACTGGACTGCAGTTTGACCTCCGTACTGACATTCTTGGCTATCAAACAAAAGAGGTTATCTTAATAGACTAACTAGCACAAATGTGATAGGCTTTTCTTTTGCGGACCAGATGTGCAATTCAGGTTAGAAGTAGTTTTGGAGAATATAAAGGACTCCAGTATAAAAGGTAAATATAAATGCATGATCTAGTTTAGGATTCTCTGTACCTTTGTAGACTAGTAGCTATCCCCCCAGGATTGTAATGTCGGCATGGAGATAGAGCTGAGCCTAAGAACAGGCTGATAAAAAGCTTTTGTTAAATGGATTTACCCTTTTATGTAAAAAGAACCTAGTTCCTGTCTTTACAGAAAATGTAGCCAAGTAATCCTTGTTCTGTGCAACTGAACATTAATGCTTTATTCTTCAGATTTCACCTGCAGGAGTATCATGTAAGTCCCTTTCATTCCCCAAAGTGGCTGCTATGGAAACGAGTCCTGATGCTTGACAGAGGAGGAAAGCTAGCTGCACTGCGCTTACACAGAGGGGAAATTTTTACAAGACTTCCAATTGTATGTGGAGCCAAAAAAGAAGGGACTGGGAATTACACTTCACAGAAAATCTACGGAGGAGTTTGCTAATTCAGCTTTGCTAGCTATACTTTTTCAAGGCCCTTAATTAAAAGTGAGCTTTAGGGTACTAGCAGAGAAGTCAGATTTGCGGGGAGCCTGAGGGGCTTGTAAATTGGCTGCTTTTTGCAAACTGCTTTCACTCTTTTAGTTCAAGAGGGGAAGAATTAATGACTGTGTGGTAGAATAAATGCTCCCCTAGTGGCTTGAAAGAAGAGATTTGCCTTATGAAAGCTCTAAGATTACATATACAGGGAGTATTGGCTTCGGAAAAAGTTAGGTTTGCTGTGAAAAGTTACACTAGATTATAGCGCTGTGCCTTGCTTTGTAGTCACATGACTAGTTTTGTCTGCCACCTGCCTTTTACTGTACCTGCATAATTTGGAGTTTACCAGACACATTTATCAGGTCTATGTTTAAAAGTCTATGTCAAATTATACTGTAGACAGCAGAAGTTATCTAAATGTCCTAAGAAACAGGGGGTTTTCTTGAAATTCCAAGTCTTAGAATCCATTTCCCTTGGATAGCGCAGCTTTGGTTTAAAATCTAGTCATATTAATATTTATAAACCATGCTTCCAAGACTCCCACCTGTTTTTTGATATAATGGATCTCTAGCCTCTTTTGATGAAACAAAGTCTAAACCTAAAGGAAAGTTTAAAAGAGTTTTTTTGAACCAAGGGCTGAGGATCAGGCCCAGAAGCAAAATCTCAAAGGATTGAGAAAATGCTGAAGGTAATCACAATTTTTCAGTTTGTTTCATACATTTAGAATCAAAGGAAGAAATACAGGGAGGTTAAATGGAATTCATTGGTGATAGAATAAGGAGGTGGGGGAAAGTGAATGGGGAAATCTCTAGGATTGGATCAAAAGTAAAATGAAGAGTTCATACACATTGGCGAGTACAGGATAGTTAACATGCAATACAACAGGTAGAAATGGTGTGCAGGCAACAAGATAAAAATGAGGACTTTCAGTATCATGGTGCTCTGGTGTCAACAGGTCTGTTTTTCAAGGTCTGGAAAAGAACAGTACTCTGATGTTTTAAGGGTATGTTATCCTAGATGCACAAGAACAATAGACAGGGCTCCCTTGAGGCAAAGATTAACATTTTTATTAAGGAAGCAATAGGCCTGGGATGTGACTCCCCTGCCAATTAGTAATTAATGATTAAAGCATCCTGTGTGGTTACTTCTGGTCATTGAGTTTGTCAGGCCTACCATGTAGCCCACGGAGCTTGTCGGGTCTTCTATGCAGACCCCTTTGCATTCACACTTCAAGCAACATCTTACATGTGCCAATAAACAATGGCTGTATACTCTCATATCAGTTCACTCATACTCACTCCTGAAGTGAACTATCAGGTCACTCCTGGCCTGCTTTCAAGATGTCCTTGAAAAGCACTTATGGCAGGGTATCTTTTTGGCTAACCTTGGTGCCTAGAATCTGGGTACTTTGCACCTGGTTTTGTCTTTGCTGACAGGTACCAGTGCCCTTCAGAGTCCCAAAGAGTCAAAGTAAAATTGAGAAGCCTAAGAGAAGCTGGCGTGGCAAAACCTCTTCTTGATCCATACAAAAGTGAAGAGAATGGTTCTTCTCTCTTGAGTTCCGTTTATATACAAATACATAATAAACTTGATCGGAAGCAGTTAACACTGCTTGGTGTTTATCCAGCCTTCTTCTGTGTTCTCTCATACATAATCTTATTTAGTCTTTACAACAGCCCTGTGAGGCAGGGTTTTAGGCACTGTGAGCATGGGTTCAGAGAGAAGGGATGTGTTCCTTACTCTTACGACTCTCCTTTATCTTCTCTCTCCAGAATGTCCTGGGTGTAAAGAGTTCTCTCCACTCTAACTGCAATGGAAATTTAATATCTGCCAGCATTGCTCAACTCGAATATCTCTGCTTTGTTCTAACCCCATAGTATCTGCTCTGGATTTCCTCTTACATGCTTCTTCCTTGAGCATGCATAGCTCAATTTTTAGCATAGGATTCTTAGGGGAACCCCCACACGTTCTTCTGGAAACTAGTCTCTGCACAATTCTCTCCTTCATACTTGTCCTCACGTTGCAGCCCCTTTATCAGTCCTGACCTCTGATATTTGCTGCCTCAGCTCAGCAGGATTGCAGCAAGCAGTTGGTTAGGAAATTTTCCCTAAGCAGATAACCTCACTAATAATCAGACTCATCTTGAGAGTTTCCCTTTTACCCAGGATTGCAGCCTAGGTAAGCTTATTTGTCAATGCCTCAAAGCAGTTACCTCATATATTTTGTCTATTTTATAATTGTTTTTGTTGCTGTTGTTGTTGTTAGTCCAGTACCAGTTAGTCTTTCTTGTCTGGAGCTATAGTTTTTTGTTGTTTTTTTTTCCAGAGTAAGAAATGATTTTATTGTAATATTTTTTCCACGAAATTATGGACAGAATGAAAGGTACCAGTTGGGTAATATCTACAATTCTTCTTCATTTTATTATGTTAACATTTCTGTACTAGATGCAAATGTCACTTGGATGTTTTTAAAAGGATATTTCTGTATACTGTGTTTAATCACTCAAAGGACAGGGTCTGAATATATGCCTTGTACATTGCTTGAATTCCATATCTTGGTACAGGATCCCAGCACAAAAGACACTTAATAATATTTAGTGATTAATTAATTGAATGTATAAGTAAATTATTCTCAAAATGTTTCAATGTAAAATTAATCTTAATATTATAAATTCTGTAGCTATTCTTTGGAGAAAATATTTTCTTTTTTCTGAATGGTAGGATTGTCTACTAAGATTATAGACTGAGAAATGCAGAAATTAGAGTTTAGTATCAGAAAAACATTTGGAACTTTTTCTATGGTAAAGAATTACATGGTAAAGAAGGCTGAGGGCACTATGGTAGCTAGAACAATTTAAAATAAGAGAAATAGAGGCTTTATATCATATTTTCATATTGATATGGTATTTTGAATAACACTAATGGCATCTTTTTTATTGATATAGCTTCCACTCACAATGTCTAAATGTAGAGCCCAATTCCAAATATTCCTGGGTTTGCTTAATCCCAGACTTAGATTTCCTTAAAACCTATGTGACTTGCTCAAGGACATAAGGTAAGAAAGATTGGGCTAGGACTGGAAATAATTATGTGGAGGTATTGAAAATGTATGTGCATATCAAAATTATTCTGCAAAATTAGAGGTATTAAACTTGCAAAAGAAATAACAGTGGCTGTGTTGTCAAATTTAACAAGGCAAATATCACTCGTACAGTACCTAAGAATGAAGAATCTTTGGAAAGATTTATGCATTGAACATTATATTTTTGAACTGTATTATCTGATTCAATTGTATTTATAACAGACTTTTTAAAGAGTCTTTGAAATAAAGGAAAAAATATTGAAATTAGCGTTGGAGAAACAGGTTTGAAATTTGGTTGTTTCATGAGTTTTGTATGACATTATTTTTTTTGTGACGTTAAGCAAACTTAAAAACATTGCTTTAGTGTTACTTCATGTTTAATATGAGTCTTAAGACTTAAATACAATAATAAATATGAGAAAACCTAATAGATTTGTTCAACATATGTTTATAGAATGCATAAGTTAAAGTATATGATATATACATGAAAAGCAATTCAAAAGTTAAATTCTTAATATTACTTATTTTGAATGTCTGTAAAAAAATTTGATATATCTTAGAGCAAATGTTTCAAATTTATGAACAAAATAGAGGAGAGAGTATTATATCAACCAGTGAATTATTTTTGTGTTGAATATTTGTAAGATATAATGATCTAATCTAAATTTAAGCATTTTCCTGGGCAAGTCTCCATTTTCCTTTTTAAATCCATAATCACAAAAATTCATTCTGCTAAAGTGTAGTTAGTATCTGTTATCTCAGAGTTCATCTTCAAATGGTCTTCTAGTGGTGGTGATATCAGAATGTTAGGGCTTTTGCTCCTGATGATTTCAACAAGAGTAAAGCAGCGGTATCAATAAATCTGTTCAAATGTTACTATCACATAAATAGTGAAAAAAATACCTCAAATGTAATATCTTGATTATATGAAAGATTTAAACAGAAATATTAAACTGCTGAAGTAATTTCTAAAAAATAATGTTAGCCAATATGAAAATGAAAGGAAAAATATAGTCTACAGAGAAGTAAACTTAAAAAAATAAGAAGGGTGGTAGCAAGAAAAACTCACTAAAATATTTCAGTTACTTTCTTGACTTGCATTTAATCATTTTGCTTACAAAGGCTCTTTAAAAGGCTACATACAACCAGAGCTTTAATTAACATTTTTATGAAGTATTTGCTTTTGTTATCTTTATACAGTCCCGACAAATTTTCTTTTCCTACACAAAGCAAGTTTTAATCACATAAACTAGCAGGAGGGAACATCGTGATATTTCATTCAATATGCTGATTATATTAACCCTCAATTAAATTAAATGAAGTTACTCCTCTGCTCCAGACATTACGGTGGCTTTCCATTATCACTGATAGGAAAAGACAAAATCCTCAAAGTAGCTTGCAGATCTCTATACACACATTTTCCCATTGGGCATGAGAGAACTTTTTGCAATAAAGGTTATCTTCATGAAGTACTCGTATGGTCACATAGGTAAAATTCAGCAAAAAATTTTCAAAACACATTTATGTTATACTTTAAATGGGGGTGTTGTATTATATACATTATATAATATCTTAATAAAGTTGAGTAGACAGAATAGAGGAGAAAGAGGAAAACAAGTAACAGTAGGAGGAGGAACCCATCAAACTCAAAAACAATGTATTTGGTCTTCCTCATGAAAAGTAAAACCCTATTTTTTATTCAGAGATTTTTGAATGACAACGAAGGGGTGTAGATCAACTTATAATTAATATTGTAGATAATTTAGAAATTATAAGAAATTATAAAGAAAATCAAGTCACACAGTAACAAACTAAATTTAGTGTGTATTACTTTAATTTTTTTCAGTGCTTTTATTTTCTGTGGTTGCAATGATACTAAATCTATCCTATGTTCTGCTCCTTTCTCCTTAATTTTAGGATTTTTATATCAATCAAAATGAACAGAGGAGCACAGTTCTGAAGGACTCTTAACATCCAGCCCTGGATGTCAGCTCTACAAAATAAAATACAGTTTGCAATCTGACCACTCAGTAATTATTGAGATCCACTTAATAATCATGAGTAAGTCTTCTCCAGTTAAAACCACTGGCTTATATCTCACTTTACTGTGATATAAGCACTGGAGGCTAATTTCAATCAACAGTAATATGAACTTCTGACTTGGGTCTAATGCAAAATTTCTGTTACAGTCTGTTTGGAGGGTCAGTCTCGTCCTTAGATTTTTCTCAAAAATTTATCCTTAAAAGTCTGAGTTGTTACCCGAGTCTAAAAGGAAATCCTCTTAGACTTACTAGCAGGTATAATAGTGGAGAAAGAACTTAGGAAAAATATATGCTCACTCTTCTCTCTATACTATATTGCCAGGACAGCACATCTGTAACATTTTCAGCTATGATATGTCCCGTTGGATTCATGCACATACTGGAAAAAAAATACCTCATAATCTAGCAATTATCATGATAGAGTTTAACTTTTATTAATTTTTCCTAAAATTTCTAAAGTAAATCTTTAAATTCTCAATGTATTTTTCTTAAGAATAATTTCTGACATGATGTAAACACATAATTAAACTTTTGTTTTTCAAAAATAATGAGTGAATTTTATGCTATATTCTGGTGATGAATTTTACTAGAAAAATTCATCTTATTTAGGATGTAAATGAGAGAAACAATAGGAGTTACTGCTAAATTGACTTATTTAAGAGATCTTATCTAATTGTCATTGATTGCTCCCTTGCGTTTCTAGTGATTAAGTATGTCTAATTATTTATCGATTATTTGGAAAATCACACTTAAGTTTCCTCTGAGAAAAACAATAATAGAGAAAGAAAGGAAGTTCCTCAGAATAATAAATAAACAAATAAGAGGGAGAGAGTTTTGAAATGCTTAAACTCATAAAAATGGAATAAAATTTTCATCCATATTAAAACTATATATTTTGCTGTCCAAGTACAATGGAAGAAAAGAAGTCACTTTTCTAAGGTGATAGTACCTCTGTTAATAGTGTATCAAAAGACTTCTGCAAAATTGGGAGCCCTGTCTTTGTAAATTTTTATTGCCTATGACATTGATGTTTCAGGTATATCTACCCTGTATCAGAAACTATTTTAGGAAGAGGTAGAACTACAGTAAGAAAAATAAGTCTGTGCCATCAAGTAGCTTACATTCTTCCTCAGGAGATTTCTGTAAAAGCTAATTTACAAGACCAGTGCTCTAACCCCTGAGCAAAAGGGCGTCTGTAAAATCCAATTTAAATAGTAGCAAGTAGCAGAGCTAGAATGTGAACCTAGATCTTCCAATTCCTAATCTCTTTCTCCCTATATTTTAGAGTCATATAGTCAACCCATTGACTATATGCACATAAAGGCATTTCCAAAGGGTGTGGATACAGACAGGTCATGAATTCAGGCAATAAAGCAGTCCATTGACTACCCCAGTTCCCTTCCCCCCAATTGTGAAACAAGGAGTTCTCTGTTCAGTCATTTAAGGTCTATCACATCATATGAAAAAACTAATATATCTCTTAAAACAATCTAGTATGAATAACTGGAATTGAATCATAAACATCTTAGTAAACTATTTCTTTATAATTTTTGGTACTGCTTAGAATAACATTTCTACCTACAGCCCATACTTAATAAATATTTGTTGGGTTAACTTTCTGATTGTGTTATATTGTTAGAAGGCCATGGGGTATATGAAAAGAGAACTAACTGGATATTTAGGAAATTGAGTGATTTCTTTGCTTCTAATTAGTTTTATGGACATAGGTAAATCTCTTAAATTTTCTGAATCTCAATTTATTTACATTCAAATGAAAAGCTGTGTCACATCAGTGGTTATCAAAGTATACTATGCAAATAAATCAAGCTGGGAAACTTATTAAAATGCATATTCTGAGGCTCTTTTTTTCTTGAAAACTGACTCTCTAGGATTTAGATGCAGCCTAGGTATCTGCAAATGAAATAATCACCTGAAGTGATAGTATCTCAGAATATCTGTGGCAACAGTTAGAAAAACTGAATTAGATGTTCCCTGAAAGTCTTTCCTAATTCTAAAATGCTATGATTTAAAATTCACAAAGAAAAAAGCATTGTGAAACCATCACTAATCTAAATGTAATTAATGCTTCATTGCAATTTCTTTAGTAAAGTATTTTTAATTAACAAGCTTTATATCTTAAGAGCAATTTTGGTTCACAGCAGAATTGAGGAGAAAATACACAGATTTCTCATATACTCCCTGTTTCTACACAAGCCCAACCTCCCCCATTATTAACATCCCCATCCACTGTGGTGCATTTGTTACAACTGATGAACCTACAATGGCATATTATCACTTAAAAATCCATAGTTTAAGTTCCATGCTATGGTTTTTGACAAATGTATAATTACATGTACCTACCATTTTACCCTATAGTTTCACTGTCCTAAAACAGTCCTTTCTGCTCTGAATCAATAATCTAGATGTAATTAAAGCTTCATTGCAATTCCATTAGTAAACTTTAAAAAATGAATCACACTTTAAGTGTATCTTAAGTTTCTCTTACACGTTGGCACCAAACAGTGAACTCTATAATGTTTTAGTCTGTGTGTTTTAAAAGTTATGCAAGGGCTTGATACTCCTAATTAACCTACATTATATCTTATCATGTAATAAGTTCTATGTAGAATTTGAAATCAGATGATGAAGTCAATTCACTAAGACTTAATACATCACCTGCTCACCATTTTAAGTTTTCACCGTGTTTCCCTGAAAATAAGACCAGGTCTTATATTAAGTTTTACTCCAAAAGACTCATTAGGGCTTATGTTCAGTGGATGTTCTCCTGGAATATCATGTAGGCCTTATTTTCAGGTTAGGTCTTATTTGGGGGAAATACGTAGCTATAGAAATTTAAATAACACCAAAAAAGAACAACTGTCATTTATTTTATTTTTTTCACATAAAGAAATTATTTTTAGTCTTCAAATTTTTCTCAGGTGTTCTATAAATTTTTTTTCAATTTTTCTAAGAAATGACATCCAGTGTGTTCTGATTGATAATTGATAACTTTAGCTTAGAGTTTGCTAATTTTGAAGGTTACAGAGGTCCAGTAGCTTGCCCATGGCTCCTAATCCATTTTTATCCAGCTCTGGCTATCAGCTGGACACGTCACATCTTGTTTGAAAAACAACAGTTTTAAGTTATCTTTGATTCTTCTTTTGATAATATTGGCAAATACATAAGCCATCAGGAAACGGGATATCTATCTATAAGTAAAATAAGTCTCTAGTATTCTCTCATCACTTTCTTTCATTTTCATATGCTGTTCTTTCCCCCATTTTACTTCTTATTGCCATACTGTAAGGAAGTTTATATAATCTAAAATTTAACCTAAGGATATTAAAGATACTTAAGATTTGTTTAGGATTCTAAGAAAATATAGTATTTTTGACAGCTTTCTCATAATAGTAAGATTATTGGCTGATATTCTGTAATTATGGCCTAAGTATACTCACATGAATAATGAGAATTTGGACTCTGCTATCTTTTATAGTGAAAGCACACTGTTTTGAACAGCTGGTTCTAGAATCAGACTGCCTTCTGTTCATTTCTTAGTTCCATCGCTTGATTGCTTTTTTACACTTGGGTAAATTATTTTCATCCTCTTTGATTCAGTTTCCTCATCAGTATAAAGGACATGATCATTATAGTACATATCTCATAAGGTTCTCTGGACATTAAGTTAGTTAGAATACATAAAACTTTGCCTGTCATATCATTTTATAAATTGTAGCTGTTATTATTAATTTATTTAAAAGTTAAGCAAACACATAGTTTGTTGTTTTGTAAGTTACAATAATTCACTATGTAATTTGAGGTAAATTTATCATTTAGTTAAATTTACCTCAAATTAGTTGAATATAGGGTTTTGGATATCTTCTGAAGTACAGATTACAATTAAATTGCTAACTATAAAAGGTTACTAAAGGTGTTTGTTCTATGTGAGTATTCTATTGTCAGTGTATCCTGGTTTTCAATGTTAGCTGCGTCCCTCTAAAAAAAGTTGAACTCAGCCTTTATTTTAAAAGTGCTTTAAACATTTCACTGAAATAATTTAATATATTGGTATTAATGGAATTCTCATGATACAGAAGAATAAATGGGCTGCTAAGAATATTGAAAGAATTAGGGAGCTGTGAATTTAAAGTGCCCTCTTCAACTTTTCTCAGACATTATAAATGTAACCATTAATATGCAGTTTGCTACTAAAGTTCAGCATACTTGAAAGATATTTTTTTCTTTAATGATTTAGAAATGGCGGTTACAATATCTTGAAAGAACAGTCATATATATATATATATATGTATATATATATATACATATATATATATATATGTATACGTGTGTGTGTATGTTATGAAAGCACTCCAGAATCATAACAGATTATTTTTCCTATAGCACTAAATTACATTTTTAACATAACAGCAAAGAAAATTGGCATACAGAGTTGGTGTAGAAGGCTCAGTAAATATTAGAATGGATTTTGGAAGTCTTTCCAGTATACAATTGATAAGTATCTATTAGGTTGCTTGTGGAGAATATAATATATTAAGACATTACCTTAATAATAATCACTACTTATTAAATATACACTGTATGTGAAACTACAGGTGTATTACATTATAATCTTATCTAATATCTCAAAAACGAGTGCTTAGTTGTCTTCTAGAGTTAACATCAGCACTACCCCCATCTAAATTTTTCTCAGCTTCAAAAAGTACCAGGGACTAAGTGTCACTGAATTCACTTACATGTATGTTCTGACCTAAAATCCTAAATGAGAAATCCTGTCTGAGACGTAAACAGCAGGAAAAAGACCATTATTCTCCAGAGACAATTGCCCCCAGAAAGATTCAAGGTTCCATGCAGCATTCAGGTGAGGTTTTTTTTTTTTTTAATTAATTTATTTATTAGTTTCAGGTGTACAAAACAAGGTAATACTTAGACGTTCATCATTTATATCCCTCATACTGTGAACCCCCCTCCCCCCATCCACTATCCCTCCGACCTCACACTGAACCATCACATTATATATATAAAATTATAGTTGGCATTCATTAATGTTTAGCTTCTGATGTACAATGCCATGATCAGGTATCCACAGTATCACAGCAAAGGAAACCATCAATAAAACAAAAAGGGATCCTACTCTATGGGAAAAGATATTTGCCAATGATATATCTGATAAGGGATTAATATCACAAATCTATAAAAAACTTACTCAACTCAACTCCAAAAAAACAAACAACCCAATTAAGAAATGGGCAGAGGACTTGGGGAGACATTTCTCTAAGAAGGACATACAGAAGGCAAGAAGACATATGAAGAAATGCTCAACCTCACTAACCATCAGAGAAATGCAAATAAAAACCACAATGAGATACCACCTCACTCCAGTCAAAATGGCTATTATTAATAAATCAACAAACAACAAATGCTGGCGCGGATGTGGAGAAAAGGGAACGCTAGTGCACTGTTGGTGGGACTGCAGATTAGTGCAGCCACTATGGAAAACAGTATGCAGGTGAGGTTTTTAGAAGAGCCTGCCTCAGAGCTGCAGGCTGAGACCCTGTAGAGAAGCTTTCCCAGAGATGCTGAAACTTACCATGGCTCTGGGCTGAGTGATCATAGTCAATATCTGTGCTATTGACTGACCCTGGTGATGGGGGCTTCCCTGACTTTCATGCCCTCAGACTTTACATTAGTTGCTGAAGCATGTAAACCCTTCCTACTAGTGACACATAAGGTGGCTTCTCTTTTCTTGATTGAGAATTGAGTGATACAGCCTGATGAAGATCATCAGAGCATTATTCCCTTTTTTACATATCAGGGGTGTTAAGCTCCAAGAGTTCAGATAACATGTCTCCAAATCATACAACTAACACATGACTATGCTGAGATGTGTTCCCAATTTATTCAAAGATGATTTTGCCCAGTGAAGAAAAGTTCAGCCATTAAATTTTGGGGTTGTTTCTAATATTAGTGTGTCTTATACTATATTCATCTATATTGCATCTATTGTTAAGCACAAAGAGAAAAACAAGACTATATATGACAGCCACAAATACTAACATAAATTTTGTTCAGTATAAATTTGTTCTATATCTAATAGATGGGCAGCTTTAAAAAATAATTGTATTATATAAACTTAATACATGCTCAGTTTTGTCATCTCAGTTTCCCTAAGCTGACAGAGTTTACCTGCCTGGTGGGCCCTGAGCCTGTTAGGATATGAAGACCCTTAAATCAGACAGCAGCCAGGGCAGGGACCCTGGGACCAGACACATGAATATTAAGAATTTTGCATAAAATAATTTAAAGACCAGCAGCTTAATTCCTCAAGAAGGGTAACAGAATGAATAAGATTGTGCTTAAGGAAGTTAAGAGGCAAAGAACACAATTCTATGGAAGAGGGCAAATGGGACTCAATCAACTCTTAATTTATGTTTTGAGACACCTTATTTTTCCAAGACTTTATTCAATTCTTGGAAGCCTCTTTGAGTGAAGGCCTCACCTCTCTCAGGCAAAAATCAATAATCCCTTCTCTACAACATTATTGATTATATTCCCCAAACTGTCTTTCATATCCCCATGGCAATATTGTGGCTACCGTTGTGAACTTTCTAATCCCCTCACCTCTTCCTCATCCTCACTCCCTCTCATCTAGCAACAATCTGTTTTTTTCTCTAAATAGCTGAGATTATTTCTGCTTAGTTTTCTCATTTATTTTGTTCCTTAGATTCTATATATAAGTGAGATTATATGGCATTTGTCTTTCCCCATCTGATATTTCACTTAGCATAATAGACTCTAGGTCCATCCACATCGTTGTGAACAGTAAGATTTTGTTCTTCTTTATGGCCGAGTAATACTCCATTTTATAAATGTACCACAGTTTTTTAATCCACTTGTTTACTGATGGGCATTTGGGTTGTCTCCATGTCTTGTAAAGATTTTGTAGGGTGTCAGATGGATACTTGTCTTATTAGGGAGACCACTTCATGGACTGTGTTGATGTCTGTTCAGGTACGGTTACACCTGAAGCTAAAGCTGAATAATATTGAATGTCAACTATAATTATATATGGATGTGGATGTGGAGTACAGCATAGGGAATAGAGACAATGGTATTATAACAGCTATATATGATGTCAGAGGAGTAGGAGATTGGGGATTGGGGGAGGGGGTTATCACTTTGTGAGGGGTATAAATGTCTATTACATTGTTTTGTACACCTGAAACTAATAAATGTAAAATAAAATAAAATTGAAATGAGGGAAAACAAAAACAAAAAAATAATATGAATAATAATCCCTTATCTAACTCCATTATCACCTTATGCATGTCTTCATTTCAAACATTTTTTTCCTTGAGGCAGGTGGAAAGATATAATATATTTAGCTTTGGAATGTTGAGAATATACATAGCACATGAAACATTGTAGATACTTACTAAACAATCATGATAATGATAACATTATTTCTCACTCAATATTTTGAAGAATGATACCAGGACCAACAAAGAAAACTGTATCTGTGATAGATGTAATTATTCAGAGATGAAGAATTGAGCCATCTAGAAAAGGCTGCCTTGTGATTTCTGGATCTTCTCTAGCTGTTGCTAGAGAAGTTCTGAGGCACAGGCACCAGAGGCTCCAAATGTCCTTTGATAGAGCTAGCCAGGGGTGTCCAAACTGCAGCCCGTGGGCCAACTGCGGCCCTCGATCCATTGTTAATTGGTCTGCAGCAAATTCCAAAAATATATTTAGTTTACTTAAATAAACCAGGTGAGGCAATACGTACTTCATCTCGAGTGAGTGGCCCGGCTGTATGTGTATTTTACCGCATATGGCCCTTGCATATTGACAAAAGTTTGGACACCCCTGAGCTAGACCAAAGGAAGCAGTCTGAGTACCAAAAAATAAAGGGGAGTATCCACAACACAAAACAAACAAAAAAGCCAATGAGAGACACTGAGTGGCCTCTCCCAGCCAACCTAGTTTTGCATGAGTTACGCCACTGCTCAGGAGGGGACTATGAATGAGCTGGAGATTAGTGTAAAACAAATACATCAGTGGAATATGAGAGATTTGAAATACAAGAAATTCCAAGTTGGGATTCAAGTCAGAGAGATTTGATTTCCTAAGGACAAATGAAGGATGGGAAACAAAGATCATTCTAGTCTCTGAAAGAATTTATTTAAGATTTGAATTATGTTCTTTTTAAATATTTGGTAGATTTTCCTAGTGAAATCCTCTGATTGTGGAGTTTTCACTGTGGTAAAATACTAACTTGATATCTGTACAAAGTATAAGATTATATGTTACTGGTTTGTTTTTATATGTTCATTTTTGGAATATGTTTGCACACAATATCTTATTCTCTTCTTGTCTGCTGGGTCTAAAGTGAATCAATGAATGTTCTTTATTCCTGATGTCAGTAATATGATCTCTATTTTATTAGTCTTTCCAAAGTTTTATCAATTTTATTGGTCTTTGCAAAAAGCTAATATTTAACCTTGTTAATCCTCTTTTATATATTTTTTAAATTTTATTTATTTCTGTTCTACCCTTTATTATTTATATTTTAATTGCTTTGTGTTTATTTTACTGTACCTAATTTTTTAATATTTTATTTTTCTTCAATAACTAAAATACACTGTTCAGTAACTATTAAATTCTGCCACTGTGATTGTTAATTTGTCTACTCTTTTGTAGTTTTAGCAATTCTTGCTTTGTATACTTTGAAGCCATGTATTTGGAGATAGATGATAGATGATAGATAGATAGATAGATAGATAGATAGATAGATAGATAGACAGATAGATAGACAGATTTGTTGTATTTCCCTGATAAATTAAACATTTCATTTTTGTGAAATAGCCTGTATTATTTCTTGCAATGCTTTTTAACCTTTATATCTGAAAGGAAGAAATACATATACATATATATATATACACACACACACACATATATATATCAAAATACATATATATATATATCAAATATATATCAATGTATATATACACACAAACACACACACACACACACATATATATATATATATCTCATATGTATATATCAAAATTGATCTCCATGGACAAAAATGGGTCATAGCATCTCTCTATTTAGACAACTTTCCTTCTTTATTTTATATCCAACGTAATTGAAAGTGACATTTCCAACATCCAATTATATTTGTTGTTGTTATTGTTCCTTCTCATTTGTGATACTGAGTGGTAAGCTTTCTATGTTCTCTAACAAAACTATTATGAAATAGGAAGCATGCATGGCATAAAGAACATAGAAGCTCATAATTTTATTCTCTCCTGTGATTACAATTTATATAAGCTAATAAGTAATACATCTTTTGGATATGAACAGTCTAAATCCTGTATTGTGCTAGCTGTCCTTGTTATTGTTAACATAACAAATAATAAAAATCCAGTGCTCACAGATAAAGAAAAGGTTGCTACCTGGAATGGACTCTATCTTAGCTCATCAGAAATAAATAACACTGACTGAAGTCCTAACATTATCTTGGATCTCACGAAACGTTTATCTATCCATAATAATGGTTGTGCTGATTAAATTATATAGCCTCATTTTTTTAACCTGATGAAAAAACAAATTTTTAGAATGTTATTAGAAGTCATATTTTAAAGATTCCAGCAAAGGAAGTAACCCTAAATGGAAAATTCATGTGTATTTTTTTTCGTTGGAAAATAAAAAGTAAGTTAAAAAATATAAAATGGGGAGACTTCGACAAACTTTGTGAGTCCTTGGGACAGAGACTATCTCTAGCTTCTCCCACAACTTAATTATTCTATGAATTAGAACAACTTTATTTTTTGCCCTAACTCAATCAACCATTTTTTTCTTAAAGATATAAAACGAAAAGAATCAGTAGGAATAATACTGAGTTTCTATGACTTCTCATTTGGCAATCATGACTGCTTGGCTCACTGATTTTTAACAATTTAAATGTATATAAATCAAAATGTACAGCTGACATGAATCTCAGTATTTGTTAGGGAATCTGCAGAGGGCTCCTTATTGAATTTAAGAATTCATGGAGAATGGGAAAGTGCTATAAGTATTGTGGCCTGAAAACAGAAAATAGCCTATGCAGGTTGAATTAATCGTGTCACTGACTTATTAGACCAGTTTCTTTAAACTACATAATCTGAAATGTGAAGGAGTAAATCTGGGTAATGTACACATGGTATATATATATATATATATATATATATATATATATATATATATATATATATATACGATTCTAACAATTAAGTCCGTGAACTTGTTGCAGCAATGTTGCTAACCTTTTTTGATATCAGAGGGATTACTCACTATGAATTTGTACCAACTGGACAGTTAACCAAATTTACTGTTTGGAAGTGCTGAAAAGGCTCAGTGAAAAACTAAGACAAAAACGACCTGGACTTATAGCCAACAATTCATGGCTCTTGCATCACGACAATGCACGAGCTCACAGGACACTGTCTGTGAGGGAGTTTATAGCCAGTAAACAAATAATTGTATTGGAACACCCTCCCTGCTCACCTGATCTGGCCCCCCAATGACTTCTTTCTTTACCTGAAGATAAAGGAAATATTGACAAGAAGACATTTTGATAACAGTCAGGACATTAAGGGTAATATGACAACAGTACTGATAGCCATTCCAGAAAAAAAGTTCCAAAATTGGTTTGAGAGGTGGACTAGGCACTGGCATCAGTGTATAGCTTCCCAAGGGGAATACTTCAAAGGTGACTGAAGGAACAGAATCCCAGAGAGCAGTTTCCAGGCTCTCGGCCTCACATGGAAAAGTACTGGCTGTTACTAGATGGCCATCAGCTGTAACCAGTTGGCCATTAGTCACTATTTTCTATGTAACTGCCTTCACTACACTAGCAAGTGTGTATTGTGGTTAGCAAGTGCAGGTTGTAGATGGTGCGGATATTGTGGATCCTACTTCCCGCCCGGCCTAGTACAGGAAGACCCCTTGTTGGGGTATTATTGGTGGATGTTTGCTTCTTGTGTCTTGACCGGCCGCCATCAAGAATATAACAGTATGAACCACCTACCTGTGCCTCCATTGGTTTTCCTTTTTGGCCTCATCATGTCTTGCGTTCACCTGCCGGAAGCAGGAGCTGAGACCCTGCATTACAATGACCATAGTGATATTCAGCAATGAGGTATGTAGCACTTTTTCTAGGATGAGTTCTCAAGCTTAATTTTTTGAGTTCGTATTTGAAGAACACATGTAGACACTTTCACTCCTGATGAGCTCTGCTCACCAATACTAAGAATCAAACCATCAACCTTGTGTTTCAGCTGGAATCCATGTGATTCTTCCTGTAGCTAATGTACCTCTGACTTAGTAAAAAATTGCTCCATGTTTTGCATTGGATGAAAATCCAACCCCCAATGTGCACCAGGGTAATCCTAAACTAATAATGATCTCACACAAGGGTAGCAAAAGACAGCCTCCTAGTCTAACAGTCTGACCAACTTTCTGGGGCAATTGTTCTCTTGAGTCCTCACTGGATCAGTATTTTGTTCTATCAAAGATCAGACCGAGGCTGGTCTTAAGTATTTTGCCCTGCCCTATCCTGTTACCTCCCCTACCCTTCTCCAGCTCTCCCTCAGTTAATCATGTAAATAAGAATCTGCATCTCAGCTCAGCTTCTAGGTAATGCTGGTTCCCTGCCTTTCCCCCTCATACTAGAGTCTCTCCCTTGGGAACATGACAAGCTCTCTAATCCCCTGAGAACTGTAACCACTACTTACACTTACCATTTTCTCTTCAGAGGCCTGGAGTTCAGATCCTGGGGACTTATCGCCCATCACCATGCTTTCCTTTGTGTTTCTCTGACACTTTGCTTCTGGATTCTAAGTTATGACTTGGTATTTGTTTTACATCATGAGTTTGGGAAAAGGGGAATAGACTAACAGAGCCTTAGTCCAGAGGAGGAGATTTAAAAAAAAAAAAAAAAACACACAAAAAAAATTTCAAATTCTAGTATGTTCTCTCGAAAGATTTCTATGGCTATAATATTGAAATGATTATTGATGTAGAAATTACAATATAAATTTAGTCATAGAGATTGCTATGTGTCTACTTATTTTCCATCTATGGTAGATATCACATACTGTGAAGGGTGCTTTCCTTTTACTTAGCTTCATGTGGACTATATGTTACAATCACATACTAAATATCTTGTTTCCTTACTGACACCATTTGTCTTTGTTTTTAATTAGAAAGTCTTTTCTTATAGTTAAACTTAGAAAGGATTCAGAGAAATTACCCCTCTGGAATTCTTTTTTTTTCTCACTGTGTGCAGTCTTTTCTGTACATGACATAAGGACTTATCCACCATATAGCATTGTGTTGTGTAGCTGCAGTTGTGCTTTCTTCTGTTCTTGCTTTGTTTAAATCCAGGATGCAAACATTTATAGTAAGTTAATTTGAGTCAATGTAAGCAATTTGTAGCCAATAGTTTTGTTGTTGTTGTTGTTGTTTTTCCCCCCAAAATTGATATAATTTGTGTGAAGAAGTAGATAGGAGAATAAGCCAACATTTGAGTAAAATAAAGGGTTCAAAGCCATTGGAGGCAGCCCTAGAATGGGTGACCCTAATGTCCCTTCCAACTCTGAGATTCTGTTTTTCTCTAAATTGATAGGGAATAAAATAGTGAAGAGTCAAAGCGGTACAGAATTGTTATTTTTGAGTTAAATAAAAACTCAACAGTTTCATCTTTTATGGTCCTGAAAAATCGGAGATTTGGTGACATTTAAGTTTGACAAAAATCTCTTAAATTTTTTTATATTTCTCTGTGTTAATTTTTTTTAGCTTACCTCAATTTCCAGAAGAACCCAGAATGTTTCTGATTACTTGTCACTTAAGAAATAGTGTGCTTTTAAAGAGCGAGTTGGTGTTTTCAAAGCTCTTTACTAATCATGTTGGGTTTTTTTTTGAGACAGGAATTCGCATTTCATCAGTTCTCCCTGTAATGAAATTATCATTCTTGCTTATATAACTTGGTTATCCATGAAAATTTTTAAATCCATGTAGTTAGACACCTCCCCTTTTTTGTTAAGCCACAGTTACTTCCACACTTATTTTCCTTTTTAAAATTAACAAAACTGAGATACAAGCAGGTTAAGTGACTTTGTAAAAAGCCATAATGAAATGATAATGAGTAACAACATCCAATTCATTACTTCCAGTCATACATCAAGGTACTTTCTAGGATTAAAATGTAAAAGACTAAATTCACGTAGGTTTTAAATTAGGCAAAATACATATAAAGTATATTTTAGGTATATAAAATGGGAATAATTTTAGTGTATGTGCTGCTGAAGCGAGCACAAAAGTGGGAATAATTCTTTTGCATTGTGAAACTTCTAAAGTTTAATTTCCATTTCTCACACAGTATTTTGTTCTATAAATAAATGTGTAGCACGAAAGAAAAAAGGACACTGAAGATATAGCAAACTAAGTAACTTTTTATATAAAATATTATAAGCATAACATTACCTACAACCAACATATTATAGCAAGAGTAAAAATGTTAAAAATATTAAACTATTTTATAGTTTAGAAAATCATTTTTACATTTTACTCGTTCAATGAAATGTTTGTGATATAGGTATTATTTTTCTCCTTTCCTCTTCTTTTTTTTTTTTTTCTTTAAAGTTGATTGGGGCGACAATTGTTAGTAAAGTTACATAGATTTCAGGTGTACAATTCTGTAATACATTATCTATATCTCACATTGTGTGTTCACCACCCAGACTCAATTCTCTTTCCATCACCATATATTAGACCCTGTTTACCCTCTTCTAGAGCCCCGTTCTTACCCTTCGGTAACACCTAAACTATTGTCTGTGTCTATGAGTTATTGTACTATCAGTTGTTGGTCTTGTTCTTTTGTTGTTTTCGGTTTATTTGCCACATATCAGTGATATCATATGGTTCTCTACTTTTTCTGTCTGATTTATTTCGCTTAGCATTATAATCTCAATATATATCCTGTTGTCACAAATGGTCCTATTTCATCTTTTCTTACCGCCAAATAGCATTCCATTGTGTATATATACCACAACTTCTTTATCCATTCATCTATCAAAGGACATTTTGGTTGTTTCCATGTCTTGGCCACTGTAATTAAAGCTGCAAGGAACATTGGAGAACATGTGTCTTTATGGATAAATGTTTTCAGATTTTTTGGGTATATACCCAGGAGAGGGATTGCTGGGTCATATGGTAATTCTATTCGTAATTTTTTGAGGAACCTCCACACTGCCTTCCATAGCTGCTGCACCAGTCTGCATTCCCACCAACAGTGCATGAGGGTTCGTTTTTCTCCACAGCCTCTCCAACACTTGTTACTATTTGTCTTATTGATGATAGCCATTCTAACTTGGGGAGGTGATATCTCCCTGTGTTTTTTATTTGCATTTCTCTGATGATTAGTGATGTTGAGCATTTTTTCATGTATATTTGCTATTTGTATGTCCTGTTTGGAGAAATATCTCTTCAGGTCCTCTTCAGGAAATGTCCTTTTCAGGTTCAATTGGGTTTTTTTTTTTTGTTTTTGAGTTGTATGAGTTCCTTGTATATTTTGGATATTAGCCCTTTATTGGAGGCACTGTTTGCAAAAATCTTCTCCCATTCAGTTTATTGTCTTGTTATTTTGTCTATGCTTTATTTTGCTGTGCAGAAGCTTTTAGGTTTGATATAGTCCCATTCATTTATTTTAGCTTTTAATTCCCTTGACTTTAGAGTCAAATTCATAAAATGCTCTTTGAACCGAAGTTCCTTAAGTTTAGTATCTATGTTTTATTCTATGCAGTTTATTGTTTCAGGTCTTATGCTTAAGTCTCTGATCCATTTTGAATTAATTTTGGTACATGGTGACAGATAGCAATCCAATTTCATTCTTTTGCATGTGGCTTTCCAATTCTGCCAGCACCATTTATTAAAGAGGCTGCCTTTTCTCCATTGTATGTTTTTTGCTTCTTCATCAAAAATTATCTGTCCATATTTATGTGGGTTTATTTCTGGGTTCTCAATTCTATTCCATTGGTCTGTGTGTCTTTTTTTCTGCCAATACCATGCTGTTTTGATTATTGTAGTCCTGTAGTACAAGCTAAAGTCAGGAAGTCAGGGAGAGCAATACCCTCCAGTATTGTTTTTTTTTTTCTTAAGATTGCTTTGGCTATTTGGGGTCTTTTGTGGTTCCATACAAATCTGATGATTTTTTGTTCTATTTCTTTAAAAAATGCCATTGGGATTTTGATGGGGATTGCATTAAATTTGTATATTGCTTTGGGTAATATGGCCATTTTAACTATGTTGATTCTTCCAATCCATGAGCACGAAAGATCTTTCCATTTCTCTGTGTCTTCTTCAATTTCTTTCAAAAATGTCTTATAGTTTTCAGCATATAGGTCTTTCACATCCTTGGTTAAGTTTATTCCTAGGTATTTTATTCTTTTTGTTCTAATTGCAAGAGGATTTTTTTTCTTTCTCTGAGATTTCATTGTTAATATATAGGAATGCAATGGACTTTTGTATGTTGATTTTGTAGCCAACTTTACTGTATTCATTTATTGTTTCTAATAGCTTTTTGGTGGAGTCTTTAGAGTTTTCTATATATAGCATCATGTCATCTGCAAAGAGTGACAGTTTACCTGCTTCATTCCTATTTGAATGCCTTTTATTTCCTTATCTTGCCTGATTGCTCTGGTGAGGACTTCCAACACTATGTTGAAAAGCAGAGGTGATAGGGGACAGCTCTGTCATGTTCCTGTCATAGAGAAAAGGGCTTCAGTTTCTCACCATTAACTACGGTATTAGCTGAGGGTTTGTTATATATGGCCTTTATTATGTTAAGGTATTTTCCTTCTATACCTATTTTATTAAGTGGTTTAATCACAAATGATGTTGTTCCTTTCCACTTCTGTAGATTAGAAATTAAAAACTCAGAATAGTTAAGAGACTGGCATGAAGTTACATGACATCACAGTCACATTCAGGTTTTCTCATTTATCCATGAATTTATTCATTAAAAAATGTATTTATTGAGCACCAATAATGTCTCAAGGAATGAACTAAGTATTTGAGGTTACAAGAACACTATGTCTTATCTTTTTGAAATATACCTAACTGTTCAGATATTATAGAACTTGGAGGATAGTATTTTTTTCTTCCCACAATTAGTCTTCAGAAAAGTCATGAAGAAAATATTTGCAAAACTAAATCAAAATCACAATGAGGTATCACCTCACACCTGCTAGAATGGCTCTCATTAACAAGACAAATAATAACAAGAGTTGGAAAGGCTGTGGAGAAAAAGGAACCCTCATACACTGTTGGTGGGAATGCAGACTGGTGCAGCTGTTATGGAAGGCAGTGTGGAGGGTCCTCAAAAAATTAAGAATAGAATTACCATATGACCCAGCACTCCCTCTCCTGGATATCTACCAAAAATTCTGAAAACATTTATCCGTAAAGATATATGTACTCTGATGTCCATAGCAGCATTATTTATGGTGGCCAAGATATGGAAACAAGCAAAGTGTCCTTCGATAGACGATTGGATAAAGATGTGGTATATATACACAATGGAATACTACTCTGCCATAAGAAAAGATGAAATACTGCCATTTGCGACAACATAGATGGATCTTGAGATTATTATGCTAAGAGAACTAAGTCATACAGAAAAGGTTGAAAACCATATGATTTCATTCATATGTGAAAGCAACAAAGGAACAAGACAAACAAAAGAAGAAGACAAAGAAACAAAAACTCAATAGACACAGACAACAGTTTAGTGGTTACCACAGGGGAAAGGGGCAAGGGATGTGGTAGAAAAGGAAAAAGGAGGTCAAATATATGGCGATGGAAAGAGAACTGACTCTGGGTGGTGAGTACACAATGTGATATATAGATGATGTATTATAGAATGGTACACTTGAAACCTATGTAATTTTACTAACCATTGTTATCCCAATACATGTAATTAAAAAGAAAAAAATTTTAAATGATAAAAAAAAAAAAAATATTTGCAAAACTGAAATAATATGAGAATTAATCCACTACTCTTCCTCATGGTCAGGGCCACTGCCTAATCCATGACTTCATTATCATCAACACATGACCTATTGAACAGACTCCTAATTTGTTTTCTTGCTTCATTTCTATCTCCTATGCAATTCAGTTTTCACTGACAGCTCAGTTATATTAATTTTTGAGATATTAATACAATTATAGCACTTCCCTACCCTTGATATCATCCATTATATCAAAAATAAGTCTCAAATTCATTATCACAGAACGATTTAAACTCATTGCACAATAATCCCAATCAACCCTCCAATACTTTCCTGAAAGAATTGAAGTTGACTTATTGTGATACATATTTTGACTTCAATGGCAGAAACTGAACCCTAATATTCTCTTTTCTGAATCTCAGTCAAGATAAAAATATGTTAGATTAGAATGTTGTGTTAAATAAAGTTTTTCAAATGCTCTCCAATTAAGTGATATTTACTCCCTTTATCTTGTCTTATAAAATAAATAGCAAAGTCTTAATGCCAATGAAGGATACTGGATTTCTATCTAGCTTTTATTTGAGACACATTGTAATTTGTGATTTATATTGATTTTATATGTTTATGTTTTTTTTAATATTTGTATTCACTTGCATCAATAATAATTGACAGGTAAACAGAATAGAATTTTCTATTAATAGGTAAATTTAAATTATGATATACTCTACAAAATCAATAATAAGTAAAAGTAGCTTATTAGTTGTCTACATGTAGGCTAAAACCAGATTGATTGGCATCAGATCTTTCTTTTTTTCAGTAAATAATTAGCTAAAGCAGAACCTCTTGCTTGTATGAATTTTGTACTAATTTGTTTAATGAGAAGTAATGTCATCTTTTAACATTATCACCCCTAATGGGAGGGGAGTTTTGTCATAAAAACAGTAATGAATTTATGCTCATTCTAGCAATATTAGCATAAGGAATGGTTGAGGTTTCCTGCACGGAAGATTCTGAAAGAGACCTAAAAGTATTTCCAGTAAGGAACACAATTGCCTCCTAATCAAAGCAATAGGAATGGCAGCACTGGGAAATCATACGTGTATTGTGTTCGGAAGACCAGGTCACTTTTTTTTGCAACCTGAGCCTGAGACTTTGCCTAAAATTAATTACTTGCTTAGCTTTCTGACTTTCTTTATCTTACCTTCTCCACCCCATACCCATCTTCCCTTTTCATGTTGGATACTGAAGAAATGCATGCAAACTTTGTGCTACCACATTGTACAATCATATTCGAGGTGTGAGTTTTTCGATATGGATCCAAGTTTCTAAATGGTATATACTGACTCGTATATATGGAGACACAACTCAGAAATTGCAAGGCCATCAGAGAAACACACATTACCTATCTATGTGTGGGTAGGCAACAATGTACAATTTAATTTTCAGAGCTACATCTTTCATGGTAATTGAAAATGTACCATGAATATTGAGTTTACAACTAAAACAGTGTCCGGTACTTAATAACACTAAATTAATGTTTTTGTTACTATTATTGGAAAAGTTCATCACGAGGGTATGACCACCACTTGACCAATGAGCTGGACCTGGGCAATTGGAGGCTCCTCACCCCTCCCTTGTCCTTGGAATACATATTCTTCCCACTGTTCCCACTGTGAGAGCCATTATCAAGGACACGGACTGAGAGAGCAATGTGTTGTTGAAACCATCTTTCTGGTATATGTTAACATATTGAACCCAGTTAAGGCTTCTATATAAACTTTTAAGATTCTGGCGGGCAGGTACAGAGATCTACTCTCTTACAGCCACCCAAGACAAGCTTCCTATGTAAGTTTCCTTGCTTTCTAAAATTTTCATCTACCAATCTGGATTGGTCTGCATCTTTATTTGGTCTTTCTTTGCCCTCTGTGTAACTGGGCCAGTTTCAGATTTTACCCAAGGAATTCCTGAGTTTTTGAACCAAAAATTCTTTTTATCTGTATCATTATCATCATCAGTTATATTAATATCCTTAAAAAGCATTAAATAAAATTGACTATATATGTGGATGAACTATTCAAACAAGTGGTAACCTGTGCTTTTTCTCCCCCTGAAATTTTTTCCTCCTGAAAGATTTTACTGCACAAATCTTTCAGCATATAAATCTCATTATTACCTACAAATTGTGATTAATTGGTATGTTATTTGATTTAGGCAAAGCTAGAAGTGACTGGACACTTGCAGTGCATTAAACCAGTGGCTGGTTGGAAAAATCCCAAGATGATTTTCTGCAGAAGGAGAGAGCTTCTGGTCACTACCAGGTAAGCTTCTACAAAATAATAATATGTAAAATGAAGTCACTTTCTACTGTGAAATTTCTGGGGATATTTTGTGTGTTGGTTTTCACAGGGAAGATAAAAATATTTACAATGATCTTGGACACTACAATTTTTTATTCTGAACTTATTACTACATGATCAAAATTTTGAACAGAGTTATTTAAAAAGTTTTTCATATTTAGGTAGTCAAACATCTGGCTTATTTCTTAGAGAGTTTCTTATAAGACTGCCAGGGTATCTTCCACTTCACCCAACATACAAGTGTTCTGTTGAATCACTACAAGTACAAATTCCTCATTTCAGCCCCAACAGTATCTATGGCAGCTGCACATTCCATTGTCATTGATCAAAATCCAAAGCAAAGAATAACCCCTGGTAATTGCTTACTTATTCAATTTGCTTTCTGACTCAATGTTCTAGTGAGATTCTTTTTGAAAGGTCAGCAACTTGTCTCCAATTCATTGCATTAAATATGAGAAAAGAAAGAAATTTTATATTATTTAATAAGGACAAGATACATAATCACAAAGTGAAAAGTGTTAATATCCATTCTTACTCAAAATGAATTGCAGCATTTTTCATCTTTTATCAGAACTATAATTGGCATTTTAATAAGAGTATCTTATAAAGCAACTGCATGATAAAGGAGACAATAGCTAGCAAGAATCCCCATTGTTCAAGAACCATTTTTATCATATGAAAAGGAAAAAGGATTAAAATAGGTTATTAAATGATAATTTTATACATTTGAAATCAGTTGTAAAAGAAGCTTTTTGTAGTTGCAGCAGACCAAGAAGTCACTGAGAATGTGGACTCTTATTAACAAGCTGTACATAAATTTGAATGAGTTAATAGGATTTTATTCATGTGCCAGTTTATTCCTTTTCCTGCACAATCTCATTTCTATTTTCATCTCAAAATCAAGCTTCTGCTCCAGCTAGTACTAGTTAGTAACTCTGTAATGATTAAGGTTTACATCATGGCTCAGCCACTTAGCTACACAATTATTATCAAGTTACTTATCCTGACTGAGCATAAGTTTTCTTATAGATAAAATGGGATAATGAAATGCACTCTAGTACCTATTTCATAAAGTTGTAGTGATCATTAAGTAATTCATGCACAATGTTTGCATAGGACTGGTTATGTAATCAGTGATCATAAAGATGAAAGCATAGTTATTCCATAATTGTGTCCTTTTTCAAAATTTTCCTCTGTGCTTATGAGGAAATAGAAACGGTGTCCTTGAATCTTCTCTACTCTTCTCCATTCATGCGCATGTGTCCAGCTCCTCTCTGATCAGTCCTGTGAGTTTGTATTATCAATATTATACACTTTGCATTTTTAAACTCTTTCCTCTTTATTGGGATGATTTCTTTTCAAAGAAACATTTACCTGTTCCTTCATATGATAATTTTTGAAATGTTTATTTTTTTTTTGAGTCTCAGTTCTTGTTGGCAATCTGAGTATAGCTATGAAATATTTTCTGAAAAAAATATATGTATATGGGAGTGATATATACACACACACACACACACACACACATATATAGTGTGACACACACACATATGTGTGTGTATATATATATATATATATATATATATATATATATATATATTTCATATACACAAGGTGCCAAGAATGTATATACATTTTAAGAAAGGGAAACTATTAAAATTATAATACTCAATATATACTGATAACAAAAGATGGATACAAGTCACGTTTGAAGTCTGCAATTACAAGAGGTGCTCAAAGTGGTTACCATCAGCATCCAGACACTTCTGATTATGGTTAACTAGTGCTTGAGCAATGTTGACCAAAATGTCCGCTTGTATACATTTTTTGGCACCCTATATGTATATATTGTTATATAGGTGTACATATACATTTCACATCCAATTTCATGGGAGTTCATAAGCTAAATCCAATCTTTAGTCCATCTAGAAATCATCTAGGAGGTCCATGAACCCAGCCTTAAATATCTCTGGATTTCTAGAAATTTCAAACTGACACACACTTGATTCTCCACTGGAAGACTCCACTTTCTCTTTGCACAAGATTACAGAAATATTTATATGTTGTATTAAACACTTGGAAACTTAACATGAAGCTAAATTGAGACAAGAAAAGTGGAACAGATATTAGCATGGAAGGAGGGGAGGCTGGTATCCTGTAAGCGGACTATGGGATATATCAGGACATGAAAACATAGCAAGTGCAGGTATTATAATATCGTGGACAAGTTTAAGGTAAGTGAAAAAGAGGATATATCAGTACCTTGTTTGGGATAGAAGTACAAAGAGGGATTCACCATGTGTGCCCACCAGAGGAAATGGACTGGTTTGGGGAATGCTTGTGTGCATGATGTATGAGGGAAGCGTAATCAGGGCAGTGAGAGGTGAGCATATGTAATTAACTCTCTGTTTCTGTATATTGGGCCAAGTCAGCAGATTGCAACTTTGCGTTCAACATTTGGTGGGCTAATTTAAAAGGGAGCTATCAGTGGAACTTTCCAAGACTGTTAATTCTTTGGCATATCAAAATAGGTCTATTGTTGAAGATGTTCGCTACAAGAGATTAATGAAGCAAATGTCATCTCTGATTGTTTCTTTTGTCTGGCATAGAAACCAGCACATAATAAATGATTGGCAATTATTTGTTGAGTAGTTTTACTAACTAGACCTGTGTCTATGCAAAAACCTGGACAAATCCTCTATACACTAGCAAAAGTTGTTCAGCGTATTTCAGCTTTACAAGGACTTTTCTCATCAAAGAGAGGTACAGGCTTTTTGGAAATCAGTGTAGGAAAGACAGTGAGGAGCCAGAGGGAGTGATGGAGTCAAGTGTCCCTATGTGTAATGCACTCATGTGGAAAATTAACTGTTCACCATCTAGGTCATTAGAATGACTTGGGAAGACTCAGATAGGCTTTCTGATTAGGCTGCTCTGGTAGGAATTCAGAAGCTTCAATTTTGTTACTATCTTTCTGCCTTTTGACCTTTAAAAAAAGTAATTTCAGATCTCATTTTCTCTGGCTCTTAAATAGAATCATACTTGTCCATAAGTCAATTTTAAGGTACTTGGATGAATGATGTTATACATCTTTAAATGCAATTCTCTACTGATTTACTGGAAGATATATATTTTTTTATTTGGAGAGTGTCTTATATAATTCATTAGCCCTTATTATATAAAAACTCTAAAATAGACTACTAGTAGAATCTCCCCTTTGCCAATATGTAAACTGAACAATAGAAGTACAAATAGAAGGCTCAGAAATCAGAATCTCAAAAATTGTATACCCAAAATTATATATCCAAATTTTATCTCCAAAGTGACAGTGGATAAAGAACTTGGATAAATCACAAAACTGAACCATAGATAAAGTATAATAATGTCTACCACCTAATTTGGGCTTATAATAACAATAGTTAACACAAAACAATGATTATTTGCAGGCACTGTTCTAAGTGTTTTACATATATTAATATTAATTCAGGTATGCTCACAACAACCCTGTAATGTATATACTTTTATTGTCTTGTGCACTTGAGGAATCTGAGACGCAAAATAATTACCTAATACACTTGAGATGGATAAGTGGCAGAGCTAAGATTTGAATCTGGGAAAATGGATTCAGAATCTGGGCGCATACCACTTTAGTACACATTGTGTATCTAGTTGGATAACTTTTTTTTTTTTGGGGATAACTTTTTATAACCATTGTTAGGTCACAAACCCAAAATTTATCTCTTCTCAAACATTACCTACCAACTTACTTCAACTATTTTAAAAATTGGTTAAAAATCTTTTGTTTTTTAATACACAAAGTAACATTTAAGTTCTGCAATGTGTAAGGAACTAAGTTTTACATTGGTTGGATAAAAAGATGAGTAAGACATTGTTGGGTTCTTGCTATTTTCTACATTCTAAACATTAACAGAAGACCCCAGTATCAATATGAAAAGGACAAAATAGTACAGATAGATATATCCTATTAAAAATTCCCCAAGTTATCCCATTGGACAAGACTTATTGACTGATATGATTATACAGGCTATGACCTGAACACTATGAAATAAATAATAGTTGCATAAAGATTTGTTTTGTTTTCTTCTTGTGTAAGAGTAAGTGTTTTAGCTATTTTCTTGAGCTCCACTTAACTCTCGCATACACCTTAAGCAAAATACTCGGAGAGTACGTAATACTTTGCATTTTGGAAATAATCAATGATAAGCAAAATATTTTATTGTTGATGTGTTAAGAGGTGATTCAAATGACAGTTGACACAAAACACTTGTAAACAATCAGTGTAGAGTCGAACAATTTAGAAAGAGAATGTGTATTCAGACTCACAATTCCCACCCAGTTGCTGATCACAATCACAGGTCATTCCCCCAGTCAAAGTTTGGTCTCATACTCTGAGGCAACTTGCTGATAGACTTAAAGGAGTCTTTACTCATGTGAACACATCTCAACAAGTTCTTGTAAATTTGTATCTTAAATGAGTCCATGAATATCCTTTTATAAAATGCTTGTAGATTTGAAAAATATATATATGTTCTAACCATAATGCATGGCTCAGAGTGCTTCATAAACCATATTTTCTAAATCACTTTAGCAGATGAGAAGTCCTGCTTCAATGTAAAACAATACATTATTTCTCTTCTGGTTACTTTTGTATAGAATCAAAAATAGTTTGAAGAAATAACTTCACCCTTTTTTTTTAAATCCACACATACTGTATACATGATTCTGTATTACAAATTGTGCGAAACTACATTGGTTGGCTTTCCATCTTGAAATCTTTAGGGTGGAGAAAAAAAACCTTCTCAACTTGTCTTTTTTCCCCCCTGCAAATTGTATATCACTATTTCTTTGAAATTATATTCAACTAGCTAGAAATGAAGTATGACCAATAAATTAACTAAAATTACATGCATATTTGTCTGTCAGTAGCTACGATTTGTGTTTAGGGTGCTACCTATGTAGTCTGGATGTATTGATGGTTGGCTTCTAGAGGAACATGACAGACTGAGTACCACAATTTTTAAGCAACTTAAATTGCAATGTGAGACAAGCACTGGTTTTTCTAGGATAAAATGCCATATGGTAGATGGCCAGTTAATCTGTTACTTAAATTATAGATTAATCCATACAGCGTAATACAACGGAAATGGAAACCTTTTATTCTCAATGTGGTTCATTTATGATGTGAGAGTACAGGTTGCAGGGGTTGAACTTAGTAATATAAAGGTAAAAATCAGCAAGAAGCACCTCATGTCTGCTTTCCTTTAATAAATTCATATTTAGAAAAACACAAAGTGCCATTTTAAAATACTCAGTGCCTATACATAGGCTAATCTAATAAGACAATTAGGAGTAGTAGATATAGGAATGTAATTAAAATAAATAGTAAAAGCTCTCTGGGTACCTATCATGGAAGACAAGCTTAATTTTACAAAGAATGAATGGGATAAAACCTATGTTACAGGACAAAACAAAAGAGCCATATGGTCTGAATTCTCTAAACTGGCTTGCATAAGTTGAAGTAAATGTTTATTTCCACTCTGTGAATAAGGACATGTCAGAATTTTCAATGCTGCATGGGAAAAGTGACATACCTTTTACCTTCTATTTGATGTTACAACTTCATGTCAGTGGAATAGAGAGATATGCCTTTTGTGGATTTCCTGTGATAGAATGAACACTATAAACAATACTAACACAGAAGTTCAAGCTGATTCTTTATATTTCTTAGCTATTTCCACCATTGCAACTTAACAGATATTGTTTGTTTGTTTTTCTGATTGGATTGTACTAGCCTCTCAAAGATAATATATCAATGTTCCCAATTTGTTCTTTGAATGGGTATATTGAGCAATGTTCCATCAACTACCCTTATTCATAAAGGCAAAAATAAAGTTACCACTTCATACAATATATAATATTTTTCTTTAGTAAAGAGCCAATGTTGTAGGGCTTCTGACAGACCTCATGCTTCTTTGCTAGTTGTATTTTCTTTTAAAAGAACATAACGTGCCAGTTGTGTTTTCTTTTATAAGATGGCTCAGCAAAAATCTCTTCAAGAGCGCTTCTTTGCTGTGCTACAAATATAAAGAGTGATTCTGCACCCAGAATGGGCATGCTCAATACAGCTTTCTTAAATGTATTCTGTTAGCAGTTATGAAAACTTATACGAGCTTAATACATCTGTGTTCAAGTCCAGTTCTTCCACTTAAAGCTATATAACATAGGCTCATATTTCTCATCTGCATATAATGGACAATGATACTTAAATAAGTCATGACGATAGGATGATCAAATGTAGTAATATACAAGAACATAGTCTTGATTATTCTAAAGTGCTGTAGAAATATAGAATATTATTATCCAGGATATAAATTTAGCTACATAAGTGCCCTTTTTAAATTCTACATTTAATTATATTTTATAAAATGCTTTGTATTATACAAATTAATTCTTCTATGAGCTGTTTTTATTCATGTACACTTAAAGGTTTAAGTTTTCTAATAGTTAAGCATCACTCAAGTCTCCCAATTTTTTTACTGAGTCAGGAACTAGTAAATTATATGTATTCATTTTTGCCACAAATTTTGTATGTGCAAAAGCAACATCAACAATGATATTTACCAAGATTGTTTGTGATTGTGAAGGGCCCAAATATTTGTTGAATTGTTTTTCAAAACTATAAATTTGTTCTTAAAAAGTGTTAGTAAGTTTCTCACTCATACAATAAAACAAGCATGAATACAGAGGTACAATATCTTGAAACATCGTCTTAAAGAATTATTTTTTCACCTCCTAAAAACTATTAACAAAATAAGACAAGTCAATGGTTACTTCAGAAAATAGGGCATTCTGAAAAATAGGCATAGTCATTTACTTCTTTCTGTGTTTCAGGTAAATTTAAAAATGGCCATTTGGTGTCTTTTCTTGACAGTACACAAGAAAGCAGTTGGAATCTCTTATTCTACTCAATGGGGTATTAACTTTAGAGCTACCTATCTTTGAGAACAGTACTTGAATTGAACCATTCAATTAGTTGGGGTTTAACTTTGGGTTTCAATTCAGTACTGAAGGAATGCATTCAGGCAGAAAGCCAATTTAGGTCTTACAGGTATCTTGTTCTTAGAACTAGTAAACCTGCAGCCATATGCAAAGTTCTGTTTTTTTTCACTGTATTGAAAAGCACAGTATAAATAAAATGAATAAAAATGTGTTCTGTTATGTTTTATTACTATTTCCCTGATATCACACACACATACAATTAAATTATCGATGGCAAATAATTACTGGGGAAGCTATTTTTCTTCCCACCCTTTATCCTACCTCAATACTTAGGACTCCTCACTATATTAACTGCTTTGGTGTATCTTCCCAAAGAATAACACCTGAGTCAGCTCCATCCGACCTTTTCATTACCTGTCTATCCAAGTATGCCTCCTATTCTATGTGTAAAGGAAAAAAAATGATATTTTTAAGACTGGACTCAAACATTATAATTTCCTAAAGATCACCAACATGAATTCTGATAATATGACAGACAAATCAATGCAATGTCCTTGGGCAGTAGGATATATGTCCTTCAAATCTTAATTCATATGTTGACACATATATTAAAAGCCATTATCTTATCTCCTCCTCTACACATTGTCCTATTTGCCCCTCCAGACCCGTTTTTCATTTTGATTGTGCCTCTGCAAGTTATTCTTTATGCACTGCATCAAGCAGTTTCTTTGATATCTGCCTTTTGGTTGGATTTGCTCAATGGAAGGCAACTGCAGGAAATTAGATAAAGAAACAGAGTAAGATCAGAATATTTATTATCTATTTCCTCACTGCTGGGCTACAGTCAGGTCCCTCAACCAAAGGTCACAACTCCTGCTGGACAGTCAGAGGACAGTTCTTTTGAATTCTGGTGACATCGCCTATTGCCTATGGGAAGCAACAGCTCTTCTGCTAGTTCTGAGGTATTTCACTGTCCCTTGTTGGTTTCCAATAATCTTTCACGCACCTCTGAGTATCTCTTCATTGAACTCTACCACCTGTTGTAATGACACTGACTAACATAATAGGGTGTTGAAAAACAAAAAAAAAAATCAGAGACTACCTCTTGGAATAATGAGAAAAAAATAAGTTTTAATCTACCTAGATTGTGTTTTTATAGATCTTTACCTGAATGTTTTCTTACTTTCTTAATCTTTGTTTTTCAATTTTAAAAAAAATAAGAAATTAAGAAATGGCATGTACAAAATTAGTGTCAAAGATGCAAAATATGAATAAAAAGTGAAAGTACCATTTAACTACTTGCATTCTCTCTAATGACATCCCACTTTGCCCTGGCACTTTTACCCAGAAAGAGCTACTGTTATTGTGGAGATAGATAGATAGATAGATAGATAGATAGATAGATAATTCATTTTTCATTTTTCTGTTAAGAACTTATTGCAAGCTTTATGGCTTAAAACACTTATTATCTCAAGTTAGTTTAGCGCAGAAGTACAGACACGAGTTTCTATTCAAGATCTCAAAATAGTGAAATCAAGATGTCAGCCAAACTGTATTCTCATCTGGATGCTCAACTAGAGTAGGATCTGAATCCAACCCTCCTCTGGTTGTTGGCAGAATTCATGTCCTTGCTTCTTGAAAGCCAGTAATGAAGAGAGAGAGAAAGAGAGGGAGAGAGTCTTTGTATGGCTTTGAGTCCCTGACCTCTAGAACCTCTTTAAAAGTGTTCCCCTGATTTTGTCAGGCCCACCACATATAATCTGTTTTTTATTATATTAAAGTCACTCATTATATTAAACTCTAGTCACAGTTGAGCATTTAAAACATTTTTATGAGTCATATGTAATTTCTTATTTATTACTCAAGTAATTCATGTTAATTTCAGGTAAAATGCTCATAATGAAACAAACATGTTTTTAAATTGTCCTAATTTTTTTCATTGAAAATAAACATGGTTAACATAAAAATGTCTGCCAGACATTTTTCTAAGCATACATAAAATCTATTCAATTTTTAAAACATAAATAGTATCATAAAATACATTCCTAAACAGAAATATATAGTTTTATGTCAATACAGATCTGTACCCTCATTTTTAGTGTTTATATAGTATTATATGAATGTGCCAAAATTTTATATCTAATTTCCTTAGGTGTGGAAATATTGAAGTTTTCAACACTTACTTTTCTACTCAGTGCTGACGTGTGTGTGTGTATTTGTGTGTGCATGTGTGCTTCCTTGGGATAAAGTCCTAAAAGTAGTCACACTTTTAAAGGTATTGTATCTATATTGTCAACTTTCCATTTGGAAAGGTTGTATCATTTTGAACTCATAAGCCATAAGCAATAATTTCCTTGTTCAAAATTCTCTAATTTTTGCCAATCTAAGGATGAAAAATCATATCTCATTTCCTTAATTTGCATCTCTTTGACTACTCTTGTGTTTGAGCACTTTTCCTAAGTTAGGTATTTGTTTGTCTTTTTTGTTTAATATTTGTTCCTGCCCCAATTTGATTTTTGTATAAGAAAAAATAAATATTTATTCCATTGACGTAGAGGGAAGCTCTAACAATATAACTGTCTAAAAATGCTGTCATATTTTGCAAATATGTTTCCCTGTTTGAGTATGTCATTTAACTTGTTTATCGATTTTTGTTTTGCTTGTTTTGCTTGTTTGTTTTTTGCATGGATGATTTTGACCACAGTTAAATTGTGTAATAGATATTTTATGTTTTTTGCCATTTATCTTGTAATTTCTTTTCCCTGCCAAGATTATGTATTTACATATATATTTTTGTGTGTATATATATATATATATATATATATATATACACATTTTTTTTCATGTGTGTGCATATATTCCCCTTTCACTCATAATTTCAAGGCTCTAATCACTCACTTAATTTTGTTTATGTCATATATGATTTTTTCTTGATTTTGTATGGGTATAATTCATTTATCAATATAAACACACACTCATTATAATGTGTTCTAAATATGCATGTGCAACTTACTTTTCTTTCCCTAGTACTTTTAGTCATTTTTCTATGTCAATGCATATAGAACTGTTTTTAATCACTATATACTATTTTTTTAAATTAATTTTATTGGGGTGACAATTGTTAGTAAATTTACATAGATTTCAGGTGTACAATTCTGTATTACATCGTCTATAAATCCCATTGCGTGTTCACCACCCAGAGTCAGTTCTCCTTCCATCACCATATATTTGATCCCCTTTACCCTCATCACCCACCCCCCACCCCCTTACCCTCTGGTAACCACTAAATTATTGTCTGTGTCTATGAGTTTTTGTTTCTCATTTGTTTGTCTTATTTTTTTTGGTTTATATACCACATATCAGTGAAATCATAGGGTTCTCTGCTTTTTCTGTCTGACTTATTTCACTTAGCATTATTCTCTCGAGATCCATCCATGTTGTCACAAATGCTCCTATATCATCTTTCCTTTGTATAATGCATTCATCATAGTTTATTTATCCATTTGCCTGTTAACATTTAAATAGCTCCCAGTTCTTTGTTACTGTGTATTTATATGTGTTGGTGGTTTCTATTTGGTAGAATCAATTTGTAGAGTGAATTCTTTTTTTGGAAAACATCTACAAATATATGTTGCACTCTATTAATAGTTGATATTTAGAGTGCGGTTTTGATGGCAGTTTTTTCACACATTATGAATTCTTTATATTTTTCCATTTTCAAATACATTTTTATGTAACAAAAATAAAATTAAAAAACAATTATGGAGAGACTCCAAATAAAGATAGTGATTAAATACATCTATTTAATACACCTCTGACTCAAAATCATGTTAAAGCAAAAAAAAAGAGATTGTCTTAAACTCATGAACATGCAATGATAGAGCAGGAGAGAAGATAAGAAGAACAAGAAAATAATAACTGAGAAAGATGAAAAGGATATTGAAGTGTAACTAATTCAGCAGATCTGATGAAGCCAAATCACATATCAATACAAGGAAAAACTAAAGAGCTATAAAATTTAGTAGTATATCCCACGAGAGGTCAAAAATTGGTGATACCTCCTTCTACAAGGAATATGCATGAGTGTGTGTGTGTGTGTGTGTGTGTGTGTAAAGGTAGAGAACTGGTTTAAGAAGTCCAACTTCCAATGCCCACAGTCTGAGGTTGATCTTCCCCTGCCCTGCCTCAGGGGATTAATTACTAGTTTTAATAAAAATACTGTCTGAAGTGATGGATATTATGAATAATTTACAATAGTGATACTGTACTGAAACCAGATGGTTCTTTCACTTTTGCAATATAAAACACTTTCAAAATTTTACTTTACATGCAATTTGTTGAAGGAAGATTTATAGTTAAAATAAAATAATTGAATATGCTATAAACTAGGTACAGTAACATGGCTAAATTCATATTTTATGGTATATTTGCATAGAAATAAGTTAACTCCAAAAGATAATTTTACTTAAAAATATTACATTTGAAGTCATAATTCACCAATCATTATAACTGAACTGAGTTAAAAGAAAATATTTGTTTCTTATGTAATATTTAAAATAATACGTATTAACAGGTATAATTCTGATATAGCATTTATTTTTATTAACATTGTATTTTGAAATAATTTTAAAGAAGAGTTGCAAAAATAGAACACAGATGTACCATTTACCTTTTACTAAGCTTTCTCTAATGTTAACTTAAATAACCTTAGTCCAATTACTAAGAGTAGGAAATTAACATTGCGACAAAGTTAAGTAGTAGTTAATGTAGTTAACTAAACCACAGACCTGATGTGAATTTCACCGGTTTCCATCTCTCTCTGTTCCAGGAACCATTCCTACATTGTACGTATATTTCCTTCGTGTCTTCCAACCTGTGACGGTTCCTCATTCTTTATTTGTATTTTAGTATCTTAACCTTTTTGAAGACTAATGGTTTGTGCCTTTTGTAGTCTTGTTTTTCAGTTTGGATTTGGCTAATATGTTCTCATAATAAGAAATTAGTTATACAGTTTGGCAAGTATGCCACCAAAACAACACTGTGCCTTCTCATGCGTCAGGAGGTACATATCTGTATGTTTTCTGACTAGTGATGTTAATGAACCTTGATTACTTGGTTAGGTGGTGTCTGTCTGGTTTTCCCACTGCAAAGTTAATGTTGTTGTTGTTGTTTTGTTTTTTTCTTTTATAACTAATAAATATCTTAGGGACATATTTTAGAATATGTAAAAATCCCATTTCTTCTCAAATATTTGTCCACTGATTTTAGCATCAATCAGTAGATCTTGTCTGCAACAATTATTTCTGTGTTGTTTGCCTAATGGTGAATTTCCTGTTTTCCTTTCTCCTCTATATTTATTAATTAAAATTATTCTCTAAGGAGGATTTTCCCTTCTCATTCATTTATTTGTTGAATTATTTATTTTATCAGGTCCAGGGATATTTATTTCATTCTATAGATTAAAATACATTATTATTAGCATTTATTTATTTATTTTTATTCAAAATGCTCTAATTCTAACCATGAGGAGCTCTTTCAGGTTCACTTAGGTGTTCTTTCAACCTGTGCCTCTCCTTTTGGGGGCACCTCCTTCCTATCTATCTGAACCATAAGATGTTCCAGGCTGATGTATTTTTTCTGCCTCAGCCTTGGATTCAACCACTTCTCCAAGGAGACAGTGTTGGTCAGGGTTCTCTAGATAAACAAAGCCACTGGGGTATGTTGGTGGGGTGGGGATGGGAGGGGATATAGAATGATAAAAACTTATTTCAAGGAATTAACTCATACAATCATGGGGCTAGCAGATCTGAAATTTGCCTGACAGGCGCACCGTCTAGAGTCCAAAGACAGACTCCTTGCAGAATATCCTCTTTCTCAGGAGACCTCAATCTTTTTTTCTTAAGGTCTTCAATTTATTGGATAAGGGCCACCCACTTTATGGAGAGTTACCTGCATAACTAAAAGTCTACTATTTTAAGTGTTAATCTCATATTTGAAAAAAGACCTTCATAAGAACATCTAGACTGATATTTGATCAAGCATCTAGGTACTTCTGACACATAAAATTTTCCGTCACAGGGCCCCAATTTCTTTTATTGGAGAATACTTCAAAACCAAGATCTGGGTGCTAAGTATACTCATTGCTACTGGGAAATCATTGCCTCTTGGTTGGCAGAGCTGAAAACTATATGCATGTATATATAGTAAGCCCAGGTACACACACACCTTTCTCTCTGTCCCTATCATTTACCAACTATCATTTATCTACTTGAATGAATTAATACTTTACACTTCTAATTCCAATCCAATGCCATTTGGTTTATTTTAACCTTCCCCTTTCCTTATTTGTAACCTTTTTTCTCCAACATTGATTAACCTGATCCTCATACATACAATACATGTACTTACTTGTTCAACTCCATTATAAACATAAAGTCATTTTAGAATTACTCACTCATACCCCATGAAAAACAACTTTATTAATTATATTGTAGTACATGTATACAGTTTCTTATGTCTTCAGCTTTACAGTATATCATCATTATTTTTCAATGCTATTTAGGTTAGTTTTTTTTCTTCCTTACCACTTGCGATGTGGTTGTTATTCATTGGCAATTCAGTTATCTTTCTTCGTTCATTTTTATTATCTTTTTGGTGGTATGCCATTTTTAATTCATTATTAAAAATAGTTACGTAATAAAAATAGATATTTTAGATTTAAATTTCTTTATTAAAAACTTTCAAAAAATATGTATTAACTTCTAAGTATCAAATATGAGTTTCATTTCAAATTTTTGATAAGCTCTGTCCCTTATGCGGAGGGGAGATATTTAAGGGAACTAAGTCACTGACCTTGATTAGAACATAGATTTTGTTATCCCCTTTTCTAGAAGGTGCCAATTCTCAGGACACTCAATTCAGAATCAATAAAACTCATTTTTGTGATTAAAAAAAAATAGGAAAATTGCTAGCTAGTTGCTTAAAACTTTGATGATAGCTCTCAACTCTCTGAGACATCTGGTTTGTTAAACTGACTTTGCATTAGTTTTTTTTGTTTGTTTGTTTGTTTTTTGTTGTTTTTTTTTAATCTGGTGAGAGTTTTCCACAGAACACTGAAACTATATAAAAATGCTACCCAAAGTTTACTTTGATTCAACAATGATCCTTGATCGTATTTATTAAAATAGGTTTGACTTCAGACAAATTACTAGCAGTTCTTCTATAGAAATCACATTAAATCAGTAAATATTAACATTTTTAAAACTTTAATACCTGTAACATAAGGTAAATCTACTGTGTGGTTTCATTTATATGATATTCTAGAAAAGATAAAATTATAGGGTTAGAAACAGATTCCTGTTTATAGGACTAGGATCAACTTGAAGTGGGCACAAGGGAATTTTTGCTGGAATGGAAATGTTCTATATCATGATATCAATGACAGTTACATGAATGTGTACATTGTCAAAGCCCATCAAACAAAACACTTTAAAAGGGTAAATCTTTTTTAATGTAATTATATTTTAATTAAGAAAGGATGCATGGTTCACAGAGTACAAAGGCTAAAGTATGGTATTGGAAAGGAAGGTTTAATGTTAGCATTTATAAAGAAGATAATGGAATTGTAGATGACTCCACAGTATGTAGTGTCCGAGCAAAAAGACTGATTTGATCTTAGGCTTTTTCAAAAGAGGATACTGTTCAGATCAAGGGGAAGTTACTCCTAATTTGTGGGGGCTGAGCTGATGATAACTAAATTATTCAGTTTAATTCTGAGTGCAACTGTTTAAAAAGACTTTAAAGAAATATCACCAAATATGGCCTAGAGATCGTATATCCTCATTACTCAAAATATGGTCTGAGGACCAACAGCATTAGCAACAGTTGGGAGCTTGTTAAAAATTCAGAAGCTCGGGCCCTAATTTATAAGATTTAAAGATTCTTTTGACTGCAGGAAGGACACAACTTAAAGACACTGGGGTAGATGGTAGGCAGAACCTTGTGACTTACAGCTTCAAAGAAGGAAAGGCAGGTGTGGCACAGTTTATGGAAGGCAAGCAGGGTAGAGTTAGCTAGGTTCCTTGTAGATTGGCTTATTTGCATAATTTTAACAGGCTCCAGGGCTGTCCATACTTACCCTAAGCAGCCCAGTGTGATTAGGGCAGACGCATAATGGCCCAGAATGGGAAAAACCCATTAATAGAAGTGGTTGGGATGTGGATTTAACTAGCTGCTCATGAAGGGGAACCCACCTTCAAGTCAGGGCCACAAAATTAGATCAAGTTAGCATTTTAAAAAGCAAAAACTACATTACAGTTGATGCCTTGATATTGTGAAAAATAATGTAAATGGAACCACTCCAAAATGGAGTCAAAGCTGTAATGCCAGAGTAATTGCCTAGCATGTTTTACTCCTCCAACCTTTGGAATGTTAAAATGGGCAAAATGTCTTTTGAACTGGGCCCACAGCAGCACTGTATTCCAAATAACTGTTTGCAAAGATAATAAGAAGGCAGATATTATAACTAGGGACTGAACATTAAAGACATTCTTTAGAATTAGCATCACTATGTTAACATATCTGCACCTATGGAAATTCCTTCCTTCTATTCATGTAATTGTCCCCCTTCCTTTTCTGATAAATACCCCTTGCTTTCACCTTCTAATGGGAACACTGTGTGGGTTTCTGCCTGAATCAGTGCTCCCAGAATAGCTATTATTTTGTATCGATCACAAATAAATGTTTGCTGCTTTCTGCTTCAGCCTTTTCTTTTTAGGTTAACATGTCTTAAACTCAATTTTCAGCCTGAGTATTTGGGGTATCTGAGTAGCCCAAATAGCAGAGAGAACTTTTAGAGAGTAAAGCATAAGTTGCTCTAAACAAAGGCAAAAACATTTTATTATGAGAATAAAATAGATGAACACAAGTAGAAGTATAAAGTCTTTGTAGGCCAACCAACAAACTAGTTTTCCATTTACATGGCATTAACTAAGAAAATAGGTCTAAATTTTTTGCATCTCTTACAATATATTTGTGGAGTTGTAAAATGTGTTTAAAGTATGACTTGTATTTTTATGGTATCAATACATTGACACAACTCTTGGATTAAGGTTGAAGGTCTTAGAGCTTCATTGTTGGAAGGTCTAAACTGATAGTTCAGTAAGGCACATATACTGTGTTCATGGAAGAATTAACTTTAAAATGTCCATACTACCTAATGCATCTATAGATTCATTGTAATCCCTATCAAAATGCTAATTACAATTTTTACAGAACTAGAATAAATAATCCTAAACTTCATATGGAACCACAAAAGACCCCAAATAGCCACAGCAACCTTGAGAAAAAGAATAAAGATGGAGGTGTCACAATACCTGATTTCAAACTATATTACAAAAACATTGTAATCAGAACAGCATGGTACTGGCTTAAAACAGACACAATAGACAAATGGAACAGAATAGAGAGCCCAGAAATAAAACCACACTTATATGGTAAGTAATCTATGACAAAGGAGGCAAGAATGGGGTAAAGACAATCCATTCAATAAATGATTGCGGGACAACTAAACAGACACATGCAAAAAAATGAAACTAGACCACTTTTTTACACCATATACAAGAATAACCTCAAAATAGATTAAACACTTAATGCAAGACCCATAAGACATAATGTAAGACATAACCCTCCTAAAAGAAATCACAGGCAGTAAACTCTCTGACATTGCTCTTAGTAATATATACACTGGGATACTGATCTCCAAGAGTGCAACCTACAGCACCCTGAGGGCCACATGCAGTTAGCTGCTGACAGAAGTAAAGGATATAGTAGCACAGAATACAAGTGGGCTCCAGCTACCACCACCTGAGCAATATCAACAATGAAACTGGAGTGTCAGTTCTCTACTGTGGGGGTGTTCAACCAACACCTTTTTCCATAGGAGTCACCTGAAATATGGACAAACCACAGTTCTGTCCCAAATAATAATTTAAATATACTGACGCTGAAGAAGTGATGAGTCCCTTTGTAAGATTTAGAGATTTGTTTGATATCAGGACACAACACACTGACATTGGGATAGATAAAAGGCAGAACTCTTTGTTACTTACAGCTCCAAATGAGAGAAGGCTGCCAGCTGGGTCACAGAGGGGTTGCCTCTGGGAACAGGGTAGCAGGAAGTTAGAACCATATGGGGCTACTGTCGTTCAGTTGGGGTTAGTGAGGTTTCTTGGCTTCCCTGTAAATTGGTATATTTGAATAATTTCCTAGATTCTGGGTAATGGGTGTTGTCCCTAATTGTATGACACTTGGCCCCAGGTCCATTAGGGCAGATACATTTTTATACCTGAGGTATAAAAATCTATAATGAAATGGTTGGGTGTGGACTTAATTAGTTGCTCAAGACCTCTAGCTAGGACCTCTAAGTTAGGTCATTGATAAAACAAATAACTGTATCACATGCCTCATCCAGGTCTATTGAATCAAAATCTTCATTTTGATATCTCCAGATGTCAACGCACATTCAAGTTTGAGAAGCACTGCCTTAAGCAATGCCTTTTCAAAAATAGTAGAACATGGCAAATGTTTAATTTGGAAAAGAAAAAATTTGAGATGGATAATGTAAAATGAGTCAAAAATATATTTTTAAAATCTAAATATATGAGGGCTCTCATGATGTGGTTGGCCCCCTAGGAAAGAAAAAGAAATAGTTACTAGAACTTGAAGAATACAGATTTTGTTGAAATAAGATCATGATCAACTTACTGTATTATTTGGTGACCTGCTTTATGGAAGACTTGTACATCTTCATACTGTTTAATTTAGAGATGGCCATATAACTTGCTCTGGCCATAGATGCATGGAAGAAAAAGACATTTGTTATCTCCTTGTGGAAACTTTAAGTAGTGAATATTTCACCATGTTTTCTTTCCTTTTTTCTGGGTTCATAGAAATATATGTCAACAACATAGAGCTTTCAACAGTCTATGTACAACAAGGACCATATAATAAATAGTGTCTTGCTGGCCACAGATATATAGTGTGGGCAAGAAACATTTTTAAGAACAATTTTTTGTTGGTGGTATTTGCTTCTTTCTTTCTTTTAAGCCTCCGAAATTTAGAGGGTATTTGTTACTACTGTAGCATAACCAAGGGTGACCTGACTGACACAATGAGGAACTTTCTGAAATAAGAAATATACAAACATGTAATGCATTTTCTTCTGAGAATGGAAACAAGGTTTTGTATTCAATTACACATGAATTTAACTCCCAACTCCATTGGAACCAACCAATCACATGTATGTTATTTACCATCTCATGGGTATTTGATAAATGTTACTTTTCTTCCATTAATGCAGTGGTTTTCCAATAGTCCCATGGTGCCTTAGGAATCATGGTATACCTCTGAAAAGATGCTAAGGTAGAGATCCAGGTCAGACCAGTGCCACCCTAATTGAATATTTTTGCATATTTTAGCACCATTAATACTTAGCTGACTAAAAACCTTCAATGAGACATAGAATGTAAAAAACCAAAAAAACAAAAACAAAAAAAAAGCAATGCTCTAGAGAATTCCTTGTGAATGGAAATGTTTTATACACTTCAGTTGAGTATAGTCAATTATAGCAAGGGAGGCAAGAGGTCCTATTATTTAATTAGTAATTGTTCCATCTTTTACTCTCAAAAGTTCACCAGTTTAAACAATAAATTATATTATCACCCTAATAAAAGTTGAGTATAATAACATTATGAATAAATGATAATAATATTAATAATTAAATAGTTGACATTTACTTAAGAGTTCACAATGTAATACAGATTTCTTCCCTCTTTTAAAAGTGACTCTTTTTCATCTGATGAGTAAATGGATGACATTTACTTTAAAATACATTTAAACTTTGATATTCTCTTATAATATAAACACTAGAAATAACCTAGGGTAATTCAACATCTTTAGAGGATTAAGAAACTATCACTGCTAAAAGTAATAAATTTTGATAGCACCAAATAAACAGAAGCCATGAAAAACAGAAAGATGTTGAATTATACATCATTTTCATATGTGAAAGCATTATGTGGTTCTAATAGAGAAGATGTATATTGTAAGAATGTGGATTTCCACCAAGTTCAAAGATCTTTAGAGTTTTGGGGAAAAGTCAATTACATAACTTAAGAACAACATAAAAACCTGAAACCAAAAAAAGTCCTGGAAGAAAACATAAGCAATAAACTCTCTGAAATTACTCTTAGTGACATTTTTTTTTCTTCTGTTATATCTTTTTGAGCAAGGGAAACAAAAAGAAATAAACAAGAGGGACTACATCAAATTAAAAGGTTTTGTACAGCAAAGGAAACCAACAACAAAACAAAAATACAGCCTACTAAATGGGAGAAGATATTCGCCAATGATACATTTGATAAAGGGTTAATATCCAATATCCAAAATTTATAAAAAAGTCATACAACTGAAAAATAGACACACAACAACAACAACAAAGAAAACAATCCAATTTAAAAAATGGGCAGAGAACCTGAATAGACATTTCTCCAAAGAAGACATATAGTTGCCCAATAGAAATATGAAAAGGTGCTCGACATTACTAATCAGAAAAGTGCAAAGTAAAACCACAATAAGATATCACCTCACACCTGTCAGGATGGCTGTCTGTCATCAATAAATCAACAAACTACAAGTGTTGGCGAGGATGTGGAGAAAAGGAAACCCTCGTACACTGTTGGTGGGATTGCAATTTTGTGCAGCTACTATGGAAAACAGTTTGGGGTTTCCACAAAAAAACTAAATATAAAACTGCATTATGACCCAGCAATTTCAATTCTCACTGTTTACCCAAAGAAAACCAAAACACTAATTCAAAAAGATATGTGCACCCCTGTGTTCATTGCAGCACTATTTATAATAGCCAAGATAAGGAATCCACCCAAGTGCCATGTGTGTGTGTGTGTGTGTATATATATATATATATATATATATATATATATATATATATATATACACACATATATATATATCCTTGTGGAAAATTTAAGTAATGAATATTTCACCATGTTTTCTTTCCTTTTTTCTGGGATCATAGAAATAGATGTCAACAACACAGAGCTTTCAACAGTCTATGTACAATAAGGACTATATAATACATAGTGTCTTGCTGGCCATGGATATATAGTATGGACAAGAAACATTTTTAAAAACATTTTTTAAAAACCAAAAAATATACACACATTTTAAGGAAGAAAAAACTGTATTAAAATTGTAATAATATATACCAATAACAAAAGATGAATACAAGTCATGTGTATACATTTTTTGGCACCCCTAGTATAAACAATGAAATATTACTCTGCCAAAAAAGGATGAATCTTAACCATTTACAACAATATGGATGGTATTATGCTAAGAGAAATAAGTCAGGCAGAGAAAGACAAATACCATATGATCTCATTTATATGTGAAACCTAAAGAACAAAATAAATGAACAAAGAAAACAGAAACAAACTCATAGTTACAGAGAACAAACTCATGGTTTCCAGAGGGGAGGGTGGTTGGGGAGCTGGGTGAAAAACGTAAGGGATTAAGAAATACAAATTTGTAGTTGCAAAATAGTCATGGGGATGCAAATACAGCATAGAGAATATAGTCAATGATGTTGCAACAACTGTGTATAGTGCCAGGGGTGTACTAGACTAATCCAGGGGGGATCACTGCATAAATTATATAAGTGTATAACCACTATGCTCTATATCTGAAACTAATATAAAATAATACTGAATGTGAACTATAACTGAAATCAATCAATCAAACAATCAATCAATCAATCAATCATTTAAAAAGAGAACAACAAAAATATCACAGCCAAGAGCCAGATCCATCAGTCACCAGTTAGATATTCTAATATGACTTAAAATATAGATCCTAAATCTCAGCGATGTGTTGAAAATCACCACTTCCATCTTTTTAAAGTAGAGTAACTGACAACTATAAATACGGTTCACATGTATCATCTGTGTTATAATCAAGGGTTCAGTTTCATCCTAGCCAATAGTTCCAGTTCTAGAGTACTCAGAAAATCGAAATAGCAGCTCCAAAAATGTTGCTTAAGGCAGCAGCCCTTCAAGTTATGTAGGCTTATATAATTGTGGTATTAGTGGTAAGCAATTTAACATTTATGACATTTAGAATCATTTACAGAAAACTTAATTGACTTCAAATTAATATTTTGTATTAGTAAATCTAAGCATAAATATTTATATTTTAACTATATAGGACAATTTTACCTTTGGGAAAATGATTTCAATATGCAACTCAATTTCAAACATATAGTTGGGAGTTTAGATTTTAAATTGAAAGCTTCCTAAATTTATAAACAGTATTATAGTGTTTAAGATAATTTAGAATCACCCTACTAAAGGTTTATGTGTTACAATTTTAAGAATCATCTAAGTGTCTACAAAGGTTTATCAACTAAATAATGGAGGAACCTTAAAAGGAAATCAAGTACTAATATTGCAAAGTCTCTGATTAGTCTACATACGCAATCTAGCATAGTTTAAGTACCTCACATTGCCATTTAAATTATGTTAGCCAGTAAAAACAAATTTAGAAAATCCATCCTTTTGTAAGCATCTCTGTCTCGGGGGGAAAGACAATAATCAAAATTAGCCCCAAAGATATCAGTGTGCATTTTTCTAAGCAGCCACACATTAATCCTGTTTTCTGATAACTTCTAACGTTACTTTTCAAGTGTGAAAATAATGGCATGTGACCACATAATGAAGTTTAAGTATTTAAATATAATCATAAGTGAGACAGAATACTAGCCTCTTGTGAACAATAGGGATTTGGAGTAAATTTAATCTTCTTCATGTAGAACATTATCACTATATTTTATGAACAGAAATAGAGAATTTTCAAGGATTTTCAAACCCAAAATGCAACCCAGTAGGAAGTGTCTAAAGCTCAGACACTGAATTCTTATCTGATGGAAAGTTTAATCATACAATCAGTGTTTTATGAACAAAAATGCTAGTGAGCCGTGTGTTCCTGGGGAGAATATTTTCATGGCTCAGTGATGATACTTAGTAAGTGAAAAATCACTGAGGCATAAACTAAGAAGAAAGTTTGTGAAATAAAACATTCAGCTGTTTTTACAAGATATTGGGCAATGCAAATTATTTTGTCTTACCATTGTGATTTTTTTTTAAGCTTGCTGATGCCTATGTAATGGCCCAGGAGAGTAATATAACTTGTATTTGTGTGTGCTTTTCATCCCCTGGAGTTTCGTTATACTTATTTCCATACTTTAAGTCACTGTGCCTCAGTATTGCATATGGCTTTTAGAAAAAGAAGAGTCTGGGGCTGGAGAAAATAATGGCACATTCTTTACTTTTTTTTCTTTTTTAAGGTGAGGACAAAGTGTTAAAGTCCTAGCTCTGTGTGGGGTATTATAAACATCCACAGAGCACTGGGGCAGGGATATTGACATTTAAACTTTCTCATAGTTTCTGCATGAGATTTCTGTAATTCACTATAAACAGAGCCTCCCCACCTGCCACAGAGCTCTATAGGGATGAGTTATTTTGGTTGTGCCCAGTATTCTTGGATGGTGACTTCCCTGATTCTAGAAAATACAATGGAACAATCAAAAGAAATACATTTTTGCCTTGGAAGAGTGAAAGTAGTGAGGTTAAAAAATTAAAGAATGAATGTGAATATGAATATGAATATAGGGGTAGTCTGGTCAGACAAGATGCCACTTACTCAGGGGAAAAATCAAATAATTCAAGAATCGGTTGCCTCTTTCTAAGTAGATCAATGGCTGTGTGAACCCGATACTAGTGGAATGTACCACTGAATCTCCTTTTGGTTTAGGGCTTTCTCTCTTTTATTTTGTTATCCTAATTTTGCCTATTCTATGAATTCTGGGGTCTAGGCTTCCCCAGTGGGTAAGGAGCACCACATGAGATCTGATACCAAAAGCAGAATCTGTGTCAAGTTCCTCAGCAAAATGTGTCTGTCATTGTCTCCTCGAATCTAAGCCAGTTCACTTCATTTCAAAACAGTTCATCTAAGTGTGATAGACAGGGATATGTGCCACCCAGTTCTCCTTCAAAAAAAGGACTGCTCTGCTGCAGGAATGTAGTCAGCAGAGAGCCTCCACAGTCAGCACTTTTATGATCAGCCTTCTGTTTATATATAAAAGTCTTATTTTTAAAAAGTACCATATTTGGTGTTTGTCTTAATATTTTACAGAAGAGTTCTAAAATAGTAACCATAAGCTTATTTTAGGGAAAAACAAAAACCTTTGAAAATCATTTATCTGTAGTATAACATAGGAGTGGAGTCTATATATCTTTACCTAGAAACACTTTTTAATTTCAGTGCCCCTAATGAGTTGGTTATCATCACTAGAATTATATTATTTGTTTGTTTACTTCTTTCTCTCCTCCCACCCTCCCTCACACATAATGGAATGTAAGCTTTAGGAGAGTAGAGACTGTTTTTGCTGCATTACTGTCAGCTGCAGACAACAGCCTCACCAGAGGTCGTGACTTTCCCTGGGTATCCCGTATTGGCAGAATGAGAAGGCTGTGGTATAAATGCACAGTCATTTCAGCTCAAAATAGGGCAACTCTGATAAACAATGCTTGCTCCAGAACTCTCCTGCAGGTGACCAATTCTTTGTAGAACCTACATTACAGTTACATTTCTTCCTCTGCCCCATCCTGCTTCCTCACTTTTTCTTTCACAGGTGTTGATCCCTAATAAGTACCTTTCACCCAAAACTTCATCTTAGCATATGCTACCTGAGCACTCTAACTTATGATACCAACTAGTTCCTGTTAAAATATTGTTAGCAAGTAATGGCTTAATATGCTATTGCTTGTGGGTATATTGTAGTTGAAGAAGAGATGCCTGAAAACGCAAACACTTAACCCAAAAACAGTCATTGTAAAACCCTAGAATTTTCATAACTTGTTAGGCTAAAAGTTTTTGCAAGTGTTTGGGGGGCAAGTAAGTCTTCCTAGGGTCATTTTAATGGATCTCCTTAGGACACTACTCACTCTTCATCAATCGTTTTATCAGTACAGATAGAATGAGAAAACACTAAATTAATTCTGTATGAAAAGAGAAATGATTTCTGTTTTGATAGCATATATAACCATTTTAAAACCAACAACGTGTCAGATGCTGTATTAATAAATGAATAAATGAATGAATAAGTGAAGAGAGGAAGAGAGGAAGAAAGCAAGAAAGGAAGGAAGAAAGAAAGAAGGGAAGGAAGGAAGGAAGGAAGGAAGGAAGGAAGGAAGGAAGGAAGGAAGGAAGGAAGGAAGGAAGGAAGGAAGGAAGGAAGGAAGGAAAGAAAGAAAGAAAGAAAGAAAGAAAGAAAGAAAGAAAGAAAGAAAGAAAGAAAGAAAGAAAGAAAGAAAGAAAGAAAGAAAGAAGCAAAGCAAAGGCATAAGTCCAAATATTTCTGAACTTTAAAACCTGTGATTCTGGGGTGGGAGGGTAAGGAAAGGATGAAATTTGGAAAGAGGAAATGATGCTGATGTCATCACTACATATACACTAGTTGGGAGCAGAGACACAATAGAAAGAAAGAAAGAAAGCTGAGGTGCCTAAGAGAATTTCATGACGATTCATTTCCTTTGAAAGTGCGCTAACCAACGTCAAATACTCCATAAAATTATTGTTGCATGAAGTTTGGCATAAAATAACATAAATCAAATATTTTAACTTGGGTTCTCTATTTATAAACTAAAATTTCTAAGAAGGTAGAAAAGATCAATAAAGTCCTATCAAGACCTGTGGTAATAACTGACTAAAAATGTGAACAGAAGCTTACTTAGCATTTTCACATACTTACTGAGTCTCTAAAATAGCATGTGAAATACAAAGACACGTTACCTTGATAGCTTTTATTATTTGTATGCAGTCAAGGTTTTCAGGTATCTAGTGATAAACTCCTAAAGGCAACACACATCTTGATGGTTGCCTTGGCAACTGAGCATAACCAACCACGGAAACATTTTCGGTATGACAGCAGCACTGTCAGTGATGAACAGTCCCAGTTTGACACAGGAATAAAATTGGCACATTGAACCTGTGCCTGTATAAGATAGGCACAAGCAAATGCTGCAGTGGGATGTGCCCTAAAATTCTACTTGTAACAAAAATCATTACTACTTAAAAAAATGACACTAGTTGCCAGGGAATGTTTAATATTCCATTGCACACTGAGTTCTCATAGGGTTAAAGCTTTAGTTGATCTGCCATCACCTTTAAAATAATATTGGATGGTCTCACTCAATTGAGTCTAGGCACACAGATGACATTTCTAATGGGGCTTTCAGGGCACTATAAAACTCTTAGTAAAGTGCTCCAGGAATGCCTTTAAAATAAATGGACATAGAGATGTGGTAAAAGGCGGAAGCTTGATTCATTGATCTTATCTATTAAGCAGGTGTGGAGAACTAAGAAACTGAGAACACTTCGGTCTTCCTCATGCCCCTTCAACTGTATCACATAGCTGTTTCCAACTCCCTTGATTTGTGAGGCTGAGTTTAAGTTGATGAACTTCTGGGCAAATGAATTGGAATGTTGTTTTATACAGTCCAGACAATATCCTACATACTGGGTTTCGCACACAGGATAGATAATTCAGTGCATGGATAATATCTTGAACCAGATTCCAACGCTATTAGATTATTTCAGTACATACAGGCGGCTGAATTGCAACCACACTATATTAGTGTATTTGCTCAAAAATAGTCCATTTGCTTAGGCTGAATAAATATGGACATATATATTCTAAAAACAATATATACTGTATATTTATTGCATTGAATCACTGGGCACTGTTTGAGGTAGTGATACTGTGTGACCTCAGGCCTGACTTCCAAGGCTGGGCTGGGTATCCCTTTTCTGTCTGCTTGAAGAACCCTATGTTATGTATCACATTATTTTGTCAATTTTGTATACTTATTCCTTCTTTTAACTGAAGACTCTTTGAGAATAGTCATCTTATATGTACAAATGTAGTATATTCCCAGGTCTATCCAGTAGCTGTGTTAGAGTAAGTATAAAGTAAATATTTTTGACAGATCATTAAAATGGTAGAGAGCATGTGTGAATTATAATGGGTTGGGCCTTTGGGAGGTGCTTAGATCATGAGGAAAGAGCCCTTATCATGGTATTAGTGCCTTAAGAAAGTGGCCTCACAGAGATCCTTATCCCCTCCCATTTTATTTAAAGATAAAATGAGAAGTTTTTAACCTGGTAAGGGCCCTCCATGCTGACACCCTGATCTTGGAATTCCAGGTTTTAGAACTGTGAGAAATAAGTGTTTGTTGTTTCTAAGCCCTCTAGTCTGTGATATTTTGTAATAGCAGCCAGAACAGAATAAGACATACCCACGAGTGGGATTGCTGATCATATTTCTATGATCTACATTTCATTTTCTGAGTAAACCCTATACTGTTTTCCATAATGACTGTAACAATTTATATTCCCACCAAAAGAGGGTTTTCTTTTCTCCACATCCTCACCAACACTTGTTACCTTCTATCTTTTTGATAATAGCCATTCTAACAGGTAGGAGGTGATATCTCAGTGTGGTTTTGATTTGCATTTTCCAGTAACTACTGATATTGAGCATCTTTTCATATACCTATTGGCCCTGTTTATGTCTTCTTTGAGAAATGTCTATTTAGCTCACTCATAGAAGCAGAGAGTAGAATAATGGTTGCTGGGGGTTGGAGGTGGGGAAAATAGGGAAATGTTGGTCAAAGAGTACAGAGTTTCAGAATAAAGGATGAGTAAGTTTGGGAGAGCTAATGCACAGCGTGGTGACTATAGTTAAAGATACTTTATTGTACACTTGAAATTTGCAGCATAAGAGAGTAAATTTTAATTTTTTTCACCAAAATATAAATAAATAAAATTATATGAAATGATGGACATGTTAATCAGCTTGATTGTTGTGATCATTTCACATTATATACATATAGCAAAACTTCACATTGTATACCTTGAATATATGCATTTTTAATGTATCAATTATACCTCAGTAAAGAAGGGGGGGAAATCCTACCAATAATCTGATCATCTGTTTGAAAAGAAAATGGATAGATACATTACTTGACCTTTTCTCTTTTTTTCATAGAATAATATTGACTTGGAAGGTATCATTTGGTCTTAATTTTAAAAGTCCCATTGCACTTAAGATAAATATTATATTTATATTTTAAATGAGTAAACTGAGACTCCAGAAGGTATATGTGAATATACCTTCTATATGTGAATATACTAGCACTACGTAAAATCTGGACAAAAATCCATGTTTCCTTTCTCTTTGAGATTCCTCAAAGACTCCACAAATAACATTTCATCTCAGAAAAGGAATTTAACACTTTTATGAATTCCATTTGAGTTGCTAGAAAATGCTATATTATTCATAGTATTTTTAAATGAAAGGAGAGTGTAATGATTTAAGATGATTCATATATAGTAGCAACAACAGAATAGTTGCATGATAAAAAGATGCTATTGTTTATATCAAGCTATTGTTCTGTGAAAAAGTGTAAAAGACTTTTGGAAATGTTTATTAAAAAAGAAACAATAAATTCTGGCATGTACTTTATCCCTGTTGTAGGTGACATTGTTTGTATGCGTAATGGGCTTTCTACTTGAAGACATTTCATAGGTAATCTTAGATCATTCTTGTATTAGAAGCTTATCTTTATGTTTTTATCTATTGTATTTTCTCCTAGAAATCTGTGCAGTTTCTTTCGTGGGAAAATATCTTCTAATTTGATGAGCTAGGAAGCTGTATACTAGGTCTCTCTACAAACATGCATGGTAAACATTTATTTAAAATTATGTCAAAAAGACAAAAGAAATGTCATACGTTTAAAAAAAATTATAAGATGACCTTTTGAAACAAGGCTAACAATCTCATGTCAAGATGCATAAATGATATAGCTAACATCATTTCTCATTTGTCATTATCTATAGCCACACAAATGACATTTGTATTTGAAAAGGTCAGGATGGATGATGTAATTTCTTACTAAGATTAACACATACTATAATTTAAATTAGATATTTTACAATTGCATTATTGAAATTTTTTAATGGCCATTGGGGATAGTTGATAATACTTGCATCTGAAATTTTCCCATTCTAAAATTATACTGGTCTTGTGTAATTGTCTATGATTTAGAGTGGTGAAAATTTTAGGTCTCAGAACTTTTCTTCAAGTCATATTTTGGGCCTGCATAAAATTATTTCTGGGCTCACCTCCGAAGAACCTACTTTGAAAATATCCTGACAAACTCATATCCTGGTCAGTTGATTGTTAAAAATATATGGATCTGCAGTGTGCAAATTTCCTTCCGTAACACACCAGTTAGCACATATTATTTTGTGTGTTACTCATCTCTATAGTTGTAGCATGAAAGTAGCTGTAAAAAAATAAACAAATGTATGTTTCTGTGTTCCAATATAACTTTACTTACAAAACTGATGGCTAGATGGTCTGTAGTTTGACTCCTGATAGAAGATCAGAGCTATGCAATTTGCATAAAAATTACTTTGAAATCGTAATGTGAAAATTACCAAATAATTTTTTGTAAACAACATTATCCATGGGACTTTCATAGAAGGAAAGGCAGCCCATTTCACCAGCTTCCTATTTACCTAAGCCTTTTCTGAAGAAAATAGTATTTTCATGCAATATTATTAGGTAGTTTTGTAGTTAAAATGAATTTGGGAAATATTGGATTAAAATATCATACTAGGTTTTTCTGGAGCAGGACTTAAAGTAAATTTTAGGATAACAAAGTGCACCACGAATCTTCAAAGTGTGAAAGGTGAGTGTTTCTAAACTTATTTAGTGTGTGAGCGTCTTTCTTCACTTTTTTTTCTTTTTAAACAAAACGCTTTTCAATGTCCCAGCATTGTCTTTGGGACACAGTTTGTGAGAAAATTAACTTTAGTTTAATTTGTGAAGGAGTAGGTAATGATTTGTTTAATTATTTAAAACATTATTTTAGCACTTTTTATTGTTTCGTTATAGAATTGGCAACTATCCATGTTAGTTTTTAAGAAAACTGTGAATTACCTCAATATATGTTATGTAAATCTTTACTGCCTTTAAGGGATATTTGGATTTAAGATAAAATAGAAAAAAGGTAAGAAAAAACGTTGTCATCAGACTGCTCATGAAAAATTCACAAGTAGAGGTATAACTATCCTAACCTGCCAAAGACCTCACAATTAACACTTCTACATTATGATGCTCTTGGGCATTTAAGTAATACAATTATCAGACACCTTTTTCACTGCAGCCTGTGAGTAAAAACAATTTTATTGATATATAAAAGTAACATGAATTAATGAAACTATACCCAGAAATATTTAAATAAGTGTTCCTTATGTTAACTCAGTCCTCAAACTTTTAATTGCTTTAATACATAATTTCAGACAGTTTTATCTCATATAATAATATTTCTCTTAACAATTTTTCATCGTTACGACTCTTTTATAGGTATTCTACTTTTGGAAAACAACTTTTAAAAATATACATAATGGCATTTTATACAAAAGACACTAAATGACGTGTAACATATGATACTTCAACATTAAAAATTCAGTTAAAGACACAGACACAATTTTTTCCACACAATCCTCTTCATTCAGTGACTATCACATGGAATAAATTTGAATCACATGTCATATTTGAATAAATCCACAACAGTTCGCTTTGAATACTTAATCAAGGATAAGGAATACATAGGGAGTATCTTCTATAACTTTAGTCTTTTGCACATGTGAGCCATTTCCACATATTTTGAAATTCTTCTACTTTTATTTTCCCTTTTTTGCTCAACTTATTTTTAAGTGCATTTTAAATTCAATATACCCAAAATTTCTTAAATTGTTGAAAAATGCAATGAAGAAAATAGAACAAAATAAAACTGCACTTTTTTAATGAATGATTTTTTTCATATCCCTATCCAGCATCCGCCACCCACTGTCAGCCTGTCTCTTCCTCTTTGGTGATTATAACACAGCATCATTATATTACATATTATACACAAACTGTATGTTTATGTTTAAATTCTTCTTTATAAATATAAACTTGTTTTCCAGGATTAAATTGCATGCTTCCTTTTATTAAAATTGTTTGAATTTCCTTGGTTAGGATGGAATGTGTCATATTTTCCCATACAATTCATTAAAATTTTTCTATTTTTAGAAATTTCTGTTTTTTATTGATTGGCAGAAGAAGGTATTAAAATCATTAAATTGAGGGATAAATGTGACATGTTTCATTTTTATTAATGTCTGTCAAATATCCCCAGTTAAATTTACATTCTTAGAATGCAGAAATCATGTTTCATAGTTCTCATATGTTCCAAAGGACATAGTATTATACTGGATATCTGGTAGACTGATGGGATGATTAAACTTCCTCAGGTCACACAGCTTGTGAACCTCTCTTCTGGCTCATATATTTGAGTATTTTTATTTAGGGAAAATAATATCTCTACAGGCCTCCTTTATTAAAGAGTTGTTGGAAATTACAATAACAGAAATAACATGCAGTAAGTACAAGAGGTATGTCCAGGGCACTTAATTGTACGTTTCTACCCTGGTGGTTACTAATAATATTATCATTAACAATTTAGTTAACTTTTCTGAACGTCACTTTTCTAATTTTTTTAAATGATAAAAATAGAACCAATTTTTCAATATCACAGTGAAGATTATGTGAGATAATGAAAGTCACAGGTAGAGGGAAAATTTAGCATGTTTCCATGTTCAAAATGGACATCTCAAGCAGAAATTAACCAATGAGTACACACACACACACACACACACACACACACACACACACACACACACACATTAAGCAAGTGAAGAAACAGCAAATAAAGTATCAGGATATGCAAGAGGGGAAATTATCTTTAACTAAGGGTGTCCAAGGAAAAGGAGGTGGTATAAAAGTGAGCATTGCCTTTGTCACCGCTGACTCCAAGCGGTCTGCTTGCCTGCGGACATCCAAGCAAAAAGGAAACAGGAATAGAAGTTTGTAACAAAGAAAGCAAGGGTTTATTTGAGGATTTGGTACCATGTCAGGAGACAAAGATGAGCTAGTTCTCTCAAAAACTTGGCTCCCCATGGCCTCTAATGGTTACATTATACAAGGGAAAAAATCATCAATCATGGTTGCTACAGAAGCTTGGGCTGGGGATGATGCTACTGATTGGTTGGGGCTAAAGCAATTGATCATGGCTTCAGGTCCTGGTGTCAGTCATTGCATTGTTTGGTCAGGTCTCCAGGGGGTGCTATCTGCAGGACTGTTTTGTTTTCAGGAGTCCAGAGCTGAAACATAACTGAGGTTAAGGTGTTAACTTTGTTGTATTGGACACTTACTCATTGTTTGTGGTTTAGTTATTATATTTTAGTCATGAAACTTTATTATTTCATGAAGCTTTATTCTTAAGTGAATTTGGTGTTGACCAGAGCCCAATACTTTAAGGGCTTAATGATTAAAAGGAGTGGACATATAGTGTAAGCATAGGTAGGAGAGTCTGGGGAAAGAATGCAAGTGAGTTATAGTTCTATCGGGATAAGCAAAGCAAACTTGGATTAAAGCAGAATGCATGCTAAAGAAATGAAGCTCATGTATGTTTACACCTTGTGGACTGTTTTAAGTAGAAATCAATGAAACATATACCCCGTTAAAGGAATATGTGTGTCAAGGCAGACATGTTATAAGTACAGAGAAAGACACATTAGGGAAGATAAATTGTGTTTGGCAAATGACAAGAACTTGTTTTTAAGAATTTATAAAAGGAAGTTTACATAGATCTGAGCTGATATTAGTACTATCATAATTTTTAGATTTTTATTTGATAACGGAGAAAATGGATGGTACCTGCTTCCAGGCAGTAGAATTTCTAGCACGTAATGATTATCTGGATGGGTACGCATTAATGGAAAGTAAAATTGAAGTGAAGTTTTCTTGAAGGTTGCCTGGGTTATATGTGATGCTAATAACAGAAATAGAGAACAGTAATAAGGGCAGATTTTAATCGCAGAACTGGAAAAACAAAGATTAATAAAGAATATCACAAATAGACCTGGGAAATAAAATAATTTAAATCAAACATATAATCTGAGTAAAATCACACATTAAGACTTGCCTGTGTTTTAATTGACTGAGGTCCTTTAATTACGAACACATTTTGTGATATCAAGTTTATTAACGAAATGATGTAGGAATAAAAAAAGCAGAATGAAGCCTCGATTAGATGTTGATCTCAGGAGCTATATGACCATCTACTGTTTCCATCTTATTCTGTTTTGCTAATTATAATAGGATAAGAGCAGCTTTTTAAACATTCTAATTCTGGAAGAAGTTTAAAAAACAAAAATTGTACAGATGAACTCCCATATTATTTAATTCATTTTCCCTATCATTTATAAAGATCCAGATTACTTACTGAAGGATTCAGAGTATGCTCTCCAAACCCTGGGTTGCTAATCTTATCAAACAGTGATTTAAAAACTATCTTATTTTCTTGTAGAACATACCACAGTATGTGGTGATAAGGTACAGAAAATCTTTAGCTTTAAGAGAATTCAGAAATCCTATCTACCCTCTCAGGATTCCTTAGGCAGTTTTTCAATCCTTTTCCCAGGTTTTATAACTTTGATGCATTTACTAAAAGACCTAGGTTAAAAATGGATCAATCTCTTTAGAGATTGAAAACCCAAAAAAGAAAAAAGAAAACTTGGAAGAACCTAAATCATAAACAAAAACAACAGTATATGAAGTTACTTTATTGAAATACTTTTTAAGATACTATTTGCAAAATGCACTAGTAAGCCAAATCAAAATGTTCACTCTATAAAATTTGGAAGCTATAAAGAAGTCTTATGATGTGCATGATAGCATCAAGAAAATGTCTTTCCCAAAATTGTTGGGCTTTTGCATATATCCATGCAAAAAATGAAAAACAAAATATAAAAAATAAGCTATGAATTACCAAATATACAACTCAACAGTAAAAAAAAAAAAAGAAAAAAAAGCAGATAAAAAAACCTAATAACCCTATTTAAACATGGACAAGAGACTTAAACAGACATTTATTCAAGGAAGACCAACAAGTACACGAAAAGGTGCTCAATATCACTAATCACAAGAAAAATGCAAATCAAAACCACAAAGAACTATCACGTCATACCTATTAAGTTATTATCAAAAAACAAGAGATGAGTGTTAGCCAGGAAGTGGAGAAACTGGAAGATTTGTACACTGTTGATGGGAATGCTAACTGGTGTAGCCACTATGGAGAACAATATGGGGATTCCTAAAAAAATTAAAAATAGAACTACCATATGCTCAAGGAATCAATCCTACTTCTGGGTGTATATCCAAAATAATTAAAATCAGGATCATGAAGAAATATTAGCATTCTCATGTTTATTGCAGCACTATTGACAATAGCAAAGATGTGGAAATAACCTAAAGGTTCATCAGTGGATGAATGAATAAAGATAACGTGGTATACATATAATTGAATATTATTCAGCCTGAAAAAGAAGGAAATCCTACCATTTGCTACAACATGGATGAAAATTAAAAGCATTATGCCAAGTGAAATAAGCCAGTGATAGAAGGACAGATACTGCATGATTCCTCTATATGAGGTATCTAAAATAGGAAAATTCATAGAATCGAAGAGTGGGGTGATAATTCCCAGGAGCTGGGTAACCAGCAGGGGTAAGGGAGGAGTTGCAAATTAAAGGGCATAAAATCTTAGTACACAAGATGAGTAAGTTCCAGAGATCTGCTGTATAACATTGTACCTATAGTCAACAGTACTGTATTGTACACTTAAAACTGTGTTAAAAGGGAAGATTTCATGTTAAGTGTTCTAACCAAATAAAATCATTTTTAAAAAAGGAGTTACCAAATAAATATCCCTGCTTCACCATAAATAGCATATATGCTGCACACTCTTTTAAAGTGGTTAGACTTTTGAGCTATTTAAATATTTTTTTAAAATATGTTAGACTAGGTCCAAAATATGCAGTAATACTAACACTGATAACTGAAATATATACAGCTGTTAAATAGTATAAAACATTTTTTTAGCTCTATGCTTATCAACATTTTTTTCAATTCATGCCCTCCTTGGTAAAATATAGAAACCTTGTTACTTACCTGAATTTTATATTCTAAAACAATTGTTTCTTTAGAATTCCCTAAACGTTATTTTTCTTTGAATCAAACATTCCTCTCTGAATCTTTTCCCCTCTTGAGAGATTAGGATATAACTCTGTAGGAGATGGTCTTCTCACAGAAGAACTTCACCGATTTAATTGATGGAATAGTAAGTTAATTAAGGAAAGGCTATAAGGTTAATACGCAAAATTCAATGGTATTTTTATGTAACAGCAATAAAAAATGAAAATGAAATATAATTATTTAAAAAACAATTACAAACATAAAATACTTAGGAAACATTTAATAAAGGATATGCAATATATCTACAAAAGAAATATAAAATATTAGTGAGATAATTTGTAGAACATCCAAGTAAAACAGAAACAATACGATGTGCTCATTGATTAGAGGATTCAATATGTTTGAGATGTGTATCTCCATCAAATTGATTTAAGGATACAAAGAAACTGCCATCAAAATCCCAGCAGCTTTGTGTGGGTATGTGTGAACATGTGTGTATCTGTGTGCATGCGCTTGTACACATCTGAAAATTCACATGCTAGTTAAAAATGTATTTGAAAATGCAAAGGACATACAATAGCCAAGCCATTTTGGGGAGAAAAAAAACAACACACAAGATGGAGAATTTAAACTACTGACTTCAAGGCAGAGAATAATTAAAATAAGATTAAAAGGACAGAATATAGAGTCAAGAAATATACACACACATACATAGTCATTTGATCTTGAACAAGATAACAATGTAATTAAATCTTTACATTTATCTATCTGTAGATAGATAAATAATGCTGTACCAATAAATAATGCGGAACAACTAGATATATTTCTATCTTGATGATTGCCTAACAGCATATTGAAAACAAAACTAAACAAAAAACAACTTGTAATAAATTATAGACCTAAAGGCAAAAACTAAAAACCCTAAACTTGTACAAGAAAACATAGAAAAAAAATCTTGATAACCTTTGGATTGACAAAGTTTTCTTAAATAACACACATACATGTACACCCCATAAAAAGAAAGTGGATAAATTTGATTACAATGAAATTTAATTCTCCTACTCATGTAACACTATAAAGCCAAAACACTGGAAGCCACAGAGTGACAGAATATATTCACAATTCATATATCAAACAAAAGAGTTTCAAATGTAACACATAAAGAACTCTAATAATTCAATAATAAAATCAACAAGCCCTCAGATGTATAAAAAAGACTTGAAAAGACATTTCATAAAAGATTTATGAATTTCCAATAAGCTCATTGAATGAAGCTTCACTTAAATAGTAATAAGAGAAGAGCAAATTAAAAACATTTTGAAATATCACTAAACACCTGCCTCAATTTACAACTGACAATATCAAGTACTGGTGAGGAAGTGGAACAAATAAGACTCACATACGCAGCTCAGAGTGTAAAATTATACAAGCACATTGGAAAGTAAGTTGGGTAGATACTGCAAAGTCAAAACACGCTTAACATATGAACCAGCAATTCCCTCTTAGTTATTTTCCCAAGAGAAATGAAACATTCTCCACACAGAGATTTTACATGAATTTCACTGAAGCTGTATCTGTAATAGCCCTTAGCTGGAGTTAGAAATGTCCATTATCAGCAAAGTATTGAAAGAACACCAGAACCTCTCATCACTTATCAAAATATCAAAAACATCATTCTAACTAAAATGTGGTTAGATGGTTTCCTAAGGCAGAGGGTGATGGAGAAAACAAATGCAAAGTGGTACAATGGAGCTTTCTGGAAAGATGGAATTGTTATAAATATCAAGTGGAGTGATTACGCAAACATTTACATTTGTCAAAACTCATCGAATTATACTTGTATGGTTAAAAAGTGTGCTTTTTGTAGGAGTAAAATATATTGATATAAACACTAGAGAAATATGAATTAAGTGCTATATAACTTTGAAATGAGGAAATTTTGTAACTATGAGTTAAAATCTAGATACGAAAAGAAAAGAATTGGTAATTTTGACTTCATGAAACTGAAAAAAAATACATGGCAGACAGGAGCATCATGAGCAAAGTAAATAAGAACTGGAGAAAAATAAATTACTAATGGCAATACCTTTCTGTCTGTCTACTATCATCTACCTATCTATCTGTCTATTATCTATCTATTATCTATTATCTACCTATTATCTATCTATTATCTATCATCTATCTATCTATCTATCTATCTATCTATCTATCTATCTATCTATCTTTCCATGTTTCACGCCCTGTCTCTCATCTGCTTACATAAAGATATGTTATATAAATGTTATCAGAGTGTTCAGAAGTAAATATAAATGAAATGCACCTTGATTACATGAAAGATGCTCAACTTTATTTAAAAAGAAAATAATTTCAAATTGTACTGTGCAGAGATACAACTTCTCATCTATCATGTTGGCAGAAGTCCCAGACTGAAAACATATGCATGTTGCTATGGGGACTAAACACCCTAACACATTTCTGTGAGGAATGCAAGATTGGCAACACCTATGGAATTGAATTTGAGAATATCTAGCAAAATTACCTATACATTTATGCTTTGATACAGTGACATACAGGAATTTTGTCCCATGACATACTCACAAAAACATGGAGAGACTTGCACAGGGCTCTTCACTGTAGATTTTCTGTAACCTACATTCACCAATAAGGAACAGTGTGAATACAGTGGTATCCAAACGCTATGAGGTAATCTCAAGGATCTATTTTAGGATGGAAAAAGACAAGAAGGAAGAAAGGAAGGAAGGAAAGAAGGAAGGAAGGAAGGAAAAAAGGAGAAAAGCAGAAAAATTCTGTACCATGAATTATTATTGTTTATATTTCAAAATATAAGAGACAATGAAAAAACATTTTTTAAATGGTTACTTACATGAGGAAGGAGAAAATAGGGTGCAGAAGCCAGAGAGGGGCTATATGTTTCTAAATAAATCTTCACTTGTGAATTTGACTTTATTACCTGTAAATATATATATATTCATATATATATATACCTGTAAATAAATATATAAATATATATATATTCATATATATAAATATATATATATGAATACATAAATATATATATATATATATATTTACATATATATATATATATGAATACATAAAATTGCGTAGACTATTATAAGATTCTAAAGTCAAATATAGATGTAAAAATTAAGATGCATGTATCCAAATTTACTTTTTAAAAATTAACAGCAAAGCAAATAAATCATCATGTGTATCAATGTGGTAGATTAGTCTCAGAAAAGAATATTTCAAATATTTTAAGATACAGTAATTTGTACATTTCCTAATAAGAAATATTTTAATGACAAATAACTGAAAAAAAGCAGTATTTTCTTCTTCTTTTGCAAACATCTGCTCAGCTATTTTATACCTTTTGCATTTCCAAGTAAATTTTTGAATTATCGCATGTGCACATGCACACAAACACAAACATGGGATCATGGGATCTTGATGGCATTTCATTTTATCTTCACCTTTCACTGTATCAATGCCTTCTTCCATAAGTAATTTCAAATTTTTTAATTATTTAAAATTTATAAACTGTTTTCATAATCTTAATTTTTTCATAAAATTAATATGTTTAATGTACCATTTTCATCATTAGAGAAATAGATGCAAGCAAAATCAAACAAATTAAATATAAAACCCTGTATTCCTAAATACAATTTAGAAACATAAGTATGAATTCAGGGTATATTTTCTCTAAAATCAACAAAAAATAGCAGCAAAGACCACCCATAAACCAGATTGTGGTATCTGAATACTATTTTCAATAACAGATACAAAGATCTATGGAAAAAGATGGCTGATTCCAGTAATGAAAAAAAACATGCAAGATGAGCCTGTAACATGATGAATCAGAATGCAAGACAGCTATCAGAAACTACTGGGGTTGTATCCTTTGGACCCAGGAATCAATGTAAAGAAATTACTATTGGCCAAAACGGTAATATTAGGTAAACAATGAAAATAATAGTCTTGGACTTAAGTCCGATCAAAGACATTTAAATCTAAATAGATTGCAGACCAACACTAAACAAAAACAAAAACAAAACTAATTTGTGGCTTTCCTGAAAATTAGTAAATATACAATAATAATCATTTTTGTTACCCTACTTACATTGAATACACTCTTACCTCAGGGCATTAAAACAGTTAAGGAAGAAATATTTCTTTTTAAGCAAAAAAATTCTATAATAAATTAAGAAATAATTGAATTAATACATCACAATTTTACAAGTCCCAGCAAAATAATAAAAAGAAAAACAACATGGTTTATTTACCAGCAACCAAAAAAAAAAAAAAAATACGTGGAATACAAAAAGTTTAGGAGTAAAAAATGAGATCAGAAGATACTTAAATATATAGCAATCATATAAAATGATAGTTCTTGCTTAGGTCCTTTTTCAAACAATCCACTTTTTGACAGCCAGGAAAGCTTGAATTCTTGCTGATATTTGAGGATAGTAAGCAATTATTTTTAGTTTTCTTTAAAGATATGATCATAGAATCACCTTTATGTTAAAAAATAATCTTTTAGAGATAAACACTGAACTATTCACAGTTGAAATGAAATTGGAGACTGGGCTCTACTTAAACATAATACCATGCCAGGGAGGAGTAGGAATGGGAAAGGAACAATGACATAATAATTACTGAAATTAGATGATGTGTGTATTGAAATGGGGAACTCTACTGTATCCTCTCTATATTTGTATGTATTTGAAATTTTCCATAATATTCCTTAAAGCATTCTTTCTCCTGTAGAATACAATAAACTGTTCTCTGTAATTCCCCACTGTACATACAGATAGGGATGTAGATCAAATGTTCTAGTTTTCTATAACATGTAAATAGGTATATCATGAATAATTTTATAAATTCTAATTTTGGCATTATTTATATTTGGGGGCAGTATTAAAGTTTTTATAAAGAATATAGTGAGTGTACTAGAAGAAACAAGAGCTTCTTTTCTGGCTGGGTACAGTGAACTTTATTGATGGTGAGGTATTGCTCCCTCAGCCCCTCTCCTTCTTCATGGAGTCGGGAATGGAAACTGGAGTTCAGAAGATTCTCAGTGTGTTGGGGAATCATTCGGGAAAAGGACTCCCCAGTAGCTGAGGACCTCTCCTCCCCTTGCTGGGGCTGGTGATCCAGCAGACTCTTACTCCTTGGAGGTCATATGGACCATGAGGTCCACCACCCTGTTGTTGTAGCTAAACACATTGTCATATCACAAATGAGCTTGACAAAGTGGTCATTGAGGGCAATGCCAGCCCCAGGGTCAAAGGTGGAAGAGTGGATGCCACTGTAAAAGTCACAGGAAATGACCTGGTCCTTAGTATAGCCCAGGATGCCCTTAAGGGGGCCCTCTGATGCCTGCTTCACCACTTTCTTGATGTCATTGTATTTGACAGTTGTCTTCAGACAGCAGGTCAGATCCACAACCAACATGCTGAGGGTCGGGATATGGAGGGCCATACCAGTGAGCTTCCCATTCAGCTCAGGGATGACCTTGCCCACAGCCTTAGCAGAGCCAATAGAAGCAGGGATGATGTTCTGGGAAGCCCCTCAGCCATCACTCCTCCGCCAAAGTTTCCCAGAAGGACCATCCATGGTCTTCTGGGTAGCAGTGATGGCATGGACTGTGGTCATGAGTCCCTCCACGATGCCAAAATTGTCATGGATGACTTTGGCAGGGGGGAGGGGGCAAGTATTTGGTGGTACAGGAGGCATTGCGAACAATCTTGAGGGACTTGTCATACTTATAATTCTCATGGTTCACACCCATCACAAACATAGGGGCATCCACAGAAGGGGCAGAGATGATGACCCTCTTGGGTCCACTCTTGGCTTCAAGTGAGCCCCTGCCTTCTCCAAAGTAGTAAAGACACCAGTAGACTCCACAACTTACTCAGTACCAGCATCACCCCATTTGATGTTGGTGGGATCTCACTCCTGCAAGATGGTAGTGGGCTTTCCATTGATGACAAGCTTCTCCTTCTCAGCCTTGACTGTGCCTTTGAACTTGCCACGGGTGGAATCACAGTGGAACATATAGGCCATGTAGTTGAGGTCAATGAAGTGGTCATTGATAGTGGCAACATCCACTTTGCCAAAGTTAAAAGCAGCCCTGGTGACCAGCCATCCAATACAGCCAAATCTGCTCACTCTGACCTTTACCATCATGTCTCAGGGTCGTGCGGGCACTTTACAGGAAGACACAGCTATCTGTCAAATGGAACGAGCAGAGAGCCAGAGACAAGTGCTTTGAATTCAGACAGATCTGGGTTTGAACTATGGCTCTAATACTTACTCTCTAGGTGATTGATTTTGTATAATTTACATAATCTCCAAGCATCTGTGTGTCATCTGTATAACAAAGGTGTAATAAATGAAATGCTGTATGTATTTTAGCAAGATTTCCTACCCTGACTTCACATCCGGTTTCAGAAAAATCTGAGAACATATTTGCCTTGGTTTGGGCTGCTATACCAAAATATCATAAACTGAGTGGCTTGAACGAGACATTTATTTCTCAAAGTTCTGGAGTCTGGGAAGTCCATTATCAAGGTGTTGATTTTGTTCTTGGTGAATGTCCTCTTACTAGATTGCAGATGGTCACCTTCTCCTGTATCTTCACAGGGTAGAGAATGGAAGCTCTGATATATTCCCCTTCATTACTTCATCTAAACCTAATTACTTCCCAAAAGCCCTGCATCCTATATCATCACACGGGGGGAAAGGGCTTCAACATATTAATTTTAGAGAAGCACTGATATTCAGTCCATAACAATATGGAAGATGGGATGGTAGCACATCAAGTAGCAATTTCCTTACAATGAAGAATTTGGAACTTCTGATGATAGATTATATCCTTTGGAAAGAAAAAAAATCCAACATGTCAATATGATTGATTAGGAAGATTGGTTATTATGAAGGAGATCGGATTTGTGGTTCAGAGAACAGTGAGAGTATGTTGAAATGTCTACACCTCCACCATTCACTGGGCAAATGTCTAAGTAATAGCATGATCACAGAAAGAGCTGTTTTAACTTGAAATACTCTCTGACTTTGAAGCACAAGAAGTACTCTTTCGGGACCCACTTTATGAAACTGTAACACTAAATAAGCAGAAAGGAAATTCTTTCCACTTCAAAACAAGATAGCTGGCAATTTGATACCTTGAGGATATTGACACAACTATAAAGGGTGAAAGGGGCTGCTAAATTGATCTCATGGTTTAGTAATTTATTTCACTAAAAATTTTATTTTTTGCATCTGTTATATGTGACTTATATTTCCAGGCACAGTGGTGATTTAGGCAGAAAAGAAATATGAAGATAAAACAGACTTCAAACCTCAGAAGCTTACTACTAAGTTTGTTATTTTAAAATATCATATCAAAACTTGAGAAGTATTCCTTTTAATGTCAAGAATAGACAAGAATAATATTGTGTTGAAGGTACTGGCCAATGCAATCAGGAAAATAAAATTAATATAATGCATAAACATTGACAAAAGATAGGTATTTTCAATAAGTTTGTATGCCTAATATTCTGAAAATATGTGTAAAAATATCAGTAACATAAGTAAGATAATTTTGTGAGGTGGCTAGCTATAAAATTAATGAAGATAGCAGCTTTCGTGATTAGAAACAATAACAAGAAGTTGTGGTGGATGAAAGAAAAGACAATTTAAAGTATCTAGGAATAAATTTAAGAAGAAAAGTGAAAAATCTCTGAGAAGAAAACTGTAAAATAGTAATGGGGAACATGAAAAAATTATCATAGAAACAGGATGGTTTCGAGAGGGAGAAAAAGCTTCATGCACATGACTATACATATGATTATTGTATTACTTAGGACTCTCCAGAGAAAGAAAAGCAATAGAATGTATACATATATAGGAGGAGATTTATTATAAGGAACTGGGTCATGTGATTAGGAAGACTGCAGAGTCCAAAATATGCAGTGTAAGCCAGCAGCCTGGAGAGCCAGAACAAAGGATGGTGTGCGTGAAGTCCAAACAGTCTTCTGGAGAATTCCCTTTATCTTGAGGAGGTTTGTTTTTTTTGTTCCATCCACTGTGATGTTTCCCCAAAAATAAGATGGGTCTTATACCATATTTCCCCAAAAATAAGATTGGGTCTTATGTTAATTTTTGCTCCAAAAGGCGCATTAGGGCATATTTTCAGGGGGTGTTTTATTTTTTTCATGTACAACAATCTACATGTATTCAAATACAGTCGTGTTGTCTTCTTCTGGAACATCTTCATAACGTACTGAATTCGTCTGTTTGGCTGAGGATCCCAACTGGGGCTTATTTTCGGGGTAGGTCTTATTTTTGGGGAAATACGGTAAAACTGGATGAGGCCCATTCTCCCTAGGGAGGGCAGTCTACTTTACTCAAAATGTGCTGATTTAAATGCAAATGTCATCAATAATGCAAATGTCATCAACCCTTCAAGTTTACAGATAAAATTAACCATTATAAATAGTCTCTCTTTTTGTGAATAGTTATTTTTTCCAGCTTATTTGAGATATAATCAACATCAACATTATGTAAGCTTAGGATGTAAAATGTGTTGGTTTAACACATTTATTCATTGTAAAGTGATTATGACTGTAGCATTATCCAACATCTCCATCAGCTCACACAATTGCCATTTCTTTTTTTGTGGTGAGAACATTTGGGATCTTCTCTCTTAGCAACTTTCAAGTGCATAATACAGTATTGTTAACTATAATCACCATGCTGTAGATTAGAGCCCTTAAATGTATTGAGCTTGTAACTGGAAGTTTGGACCCTTGACCAACATCTCCCCTTATCCCCAGCCCTCACCCCTCTGGTAACTAACATTTTAGTCTCTGCTTCTGGAATTCAGTTTTAGTTCTTTTAGTTCTTAAAAAAGCTTGTTTACCAACATACCTTATATAGCAACCATCATTAAATCTTGTGTAATAACTGTTACATTAGTTCTTTAAACAATGGAAACAAGAGTATATGATGTGATATAATCTTTTGAAAAATAAGATGAAAGTGGAACTTATTGGACAAGTATCCTAGGAAAGTTATTTATAAAAGAAGAGGCTTTCACTGCCCTACGCCTTCACTTATGCTTGAGACGCTGGCAGTAAAGTAGCGATTGTGTAACCATGAGGTAACAAGATGGAGGAAATAAGCCCCATTTCCAAGATAACAGAGCAGAAATTTTGACACTACCATGTCACTGACCACATTCTCAAGCCACCGTATCAGCCAGATTTAATATTTTTCAGTTCTCCTTACATGAATATTAAAATTGATTTAGACAAGTTCATTCGTTAGATTTTCTGTTACACTCAGTTTTATTCATAATTAATATAGAAAACTATGTTCTTATTTTATTTATTTTATATGGTAAGCACAATTGTCATCAGTTTCCCCACTACCTTCTCATCCAGGTTGTCCCTTGGGATACTTTAGTTCAGTCTAAGTCATGCATCACGTTCCTTTGGTAAATCAGGAAAAGACTTCACAGAGTTTGTTCCCCTGAATGTTCAAGGCAAACCTAGACTTAATTCAGTAGTATCCCTTTGATAAAAGATTCATAAAATCATATAAACATTTAACATTTTATAACAGAAATATTCCTCGATCTCTTTTTCAGAGTCTCAAATGATATCTATCGTTCCCATATGTTCTCCTGTAGAAATGTATTCTTGGCTATATTTCAGGTAAATTATAGATATTTTTACTTGGAGATGATTGTAACTTTATGTGATTTTTTTTTTCTACAATGAACACATATTCAAAGAAAGTAATCTTTTTTTTTAAGGGAAATTCATAAATATTTTTCCTGCAGCTTAAGGAATACATGGCAGCCATACAGAGAAGCAGAGAAATTAAAGTAATGTACATTTCCCAACAAAAAAATAAATAAAAATTAGTTATAAACAGACACATTGTCTTTTTCCTATTAATTATCCATGTTCAAATCCAGTTAGAAATGTGTTGCCCACTTTATTGTTTATTCCTTACTTTGATCCAGAGAATAACTAATGTCTTAATATGCCATAAAGAAAGACTGCTGTCCTGTATATTGTTTTGAAGGAATAAAAGCTGAAAACAGGGTGTAAAAATGATTTGTTTACTTTGGTCCGAGGTAAAATTGCTTTAATTTTTCCATCTGCATCGCTGCAGTAACTTAAAAGCCTGAGCATGTCTCCCAGTATCATTAAAAGTAAACTGGAATTAAGACACAGCACACTCAATCCATATCATAAAGCACTCAAGGAAATGCTGATGGTGGTTGAACTACTGATGGTTGGGTTTTATGAACTAATGTCATATATATCATCAACAATTATGCTGAAAATGAAATGCTGGTGCTATGCTTAAACAAAGAAAAGGGCTTCCCTAAAATATTTGCTATTTGAGAAATCATCTTTTCTCTTACTTCATGCCTAAAGCATGGATATTAGTGAGAAAAAATATCCATGAGGGGGGATAGTGTCACATCAGTAATCTAAAATGTGACGTGTCAGCCAGATAGAATATTTGTGTTCTACAAAAAATATAGTTAGAACATACCATTTTTCGGGTGGTGATAACATGCTAATATGAAGTACTTAGCTCTACAAAGGGATCTCCAGCCCTTCAAAAGTGTCTCGAATATTGTAAGTAGCCTAGCATTGTTTTGTAAGTCTCCTTTAAGGGGTGTGTGTTTGTGTGTGTGTGTGTATGTGTGTGTGTGTGTGTGTGTGTGGGTGTGTGAATAAATAAGTGGTTTTTGAGGGGTAGTCAGTCCAGCATGGCTCTCTGCAGTATCAACAGAATTGATATTAAAATCAAGGGAATCGGTGGTACCCAAAGTCAAAGGAGAAGCTGAGTCAGTGAAATGAACAGGTGCCTTACTTAAAACCTAGCAATTTCAATGCTAGGTAGAAAACATGGGATGCTCGTGCATAGGAGATGTGTACAAGAATATTCATGGCGCTATTTTCGTAATAACAAAAGAAAAATAAAAACAACCTCAATGTCATCAATATTAGACTCAATAAATTATCATATATTTATTCACTGAATTGTATGCACAGTGAATATGAATCTGCAATCCATATATGTCAACTGTGAGGAATCCTAAAAATATAATATTAAGAAAAGGAAGCAGTTAGGTTTGAAACCTTATTACATGTTTGTTCACAAATACATAAAGTTTAAAAGCAGACAGTACTAAACAGTATAATTCAAAAGGATGATTAACACGAATTTAAGGAAAACAGGTGCTTCTGGGGAGCGACTATAAGGGTATAACGAAAGAGAGGTAGAGAAAGCTTTCTAAAGTACAGTAAATATTCAATTGGTTAACTTGGTTGGTGGAAACAAGAATGTTTATATACAAAATTTAAATTATGTACAAAATGTAAAACCCTGTTATTGACTCTCATTTCTTGAGCATTTTTTCATGGAATTTTCACAATTCATTTCACAAAATATCATATATTATTATTACCTCATTTTATATAGAGGTAAATTTACACATATTGACCTGGCCAAAGCCACACAGAGTGAATCAGTAAAGATAATACAGCTAGCAAATTTAAGAACTGGGATCCAAACCTTGATAATTTGATAGCAAAGCAAATGTTTTAACCATACGATTATAGATCCTCTGAGCCCATTGCCTTACCTAAGCATGATTTTAATGAGGTTGCAGTCATATTATATGTTGCATTTGTATGTAACATTGCATTCAGGGAAATACTCTGTGTCATTATTACCTTTAGAAAATATACATATTAATGGTTATATAATATTTTATCCCGTCATACCATACCTCCCTTTAACAATCCAAATGTGGTTTCCAATGGTTTAATATAATAATGCTTCATAAGCATCATTGAAGTTGTTCTTTATTTTCATAAACCAAATTTGTAGAAATGTGATCTTAGTAAAAAATAGAAACATAATTTTAAAACATTCTGCCCAATTGCTCTCTAGCCTTTATTCACTGATATTCGTACTAGCAGTTTAAGGAGAGAAAGAGCATTTTCAAAATTTGACATGTTGTGATCACCACATAAATTGCTGTTTTAATCTCGTACATTTAATAAACAATGGTGTTCGATTTTTATGGTCTTACTGATAAATAACTTTCCTTTTGATGATCTTTGATTTTTTTTTCCTGTAGGTATAGTAGCATTTATCTTAGTGTTTGGAGAGATAATTTTACAAAAAGACACTGAATTGTTTGGTCATACTTTTCTAAATGTTTTCTTATTCTATAGACATATTTTCATTTATTTTTGACCTAATATGTTTTGAAATTTTTCATAGTCTATATGGTTTTAATTATTTAAATATGTTTAGAAAACATTTTCTACCACAAAATGCCATATATATACACATTTTCCTCTTTTCTTCATATCTTTAAAATTATAAGTTCTTATTATACTCAAAGTATATTTTATTGACAGATTTAAAATGAAAATGTCATTTTTTTTCAAAATTATTTTTTTAAATTTCCAGTAGTATTTGAATATGAGGTCTGACAATTGGGTTCATGAACTCACACTATAAAAAGTGCTACATATCTTATTGCTGAACATCACTATGGTCGCCTTTGAAGTACTCCCCTTGGGATGCCATGCACCAATGCCAGCACCTTCTCCACCCTTCAAAGCAATTTTGGAACTCTTTTTCTGAATGGTCATAAAAGCTGTCATTGTCATCGTATTATGTTTGATGTTCTGAATGTCATCAAAATTTCTTCCTTTCTTCTTTATTTATTCATCTATTGAAGGACATTTTGGTTATTTCCATGTCATATAATTTCACTGATATGTGGTATATAAACCAAAAACAACAAAAGAACAAGACAAACGAATGAGAAACAAAAACTCATAGGCACAGACAATAGTTTAGTGGTTACTAGAGTGTAAGAGGAGTGGGGGTGGAAGATGAGGGTAAAGGGGATCAAATATATGGTGATGGAATGAGAACTGACTCTGGGTGGTGAACACACAATGGGATTTATAGATGATGTAATCCAGAATTGTACACCTGAAATCTATGTAATTTTACTAACAATTGTCACCCCAATAAACTTTAAAAAAGTGTCTTTCTTTCAATATTTCCTTTATCTTCAGGTAAACAAAGAAGTCATTGGGGGCCAGATCAGGTGAGTAGTGAGAGTGTTCCAATACAGTTATTTGCTTACTGGCTAAAAACTCCCTCATCGTGTGAACTGGTGCATTGTCGTGATGCAAGAGACATGAACAATTGGCAAAAAGTTCAGGTCATCTAACTTTTTCACTCAGCCTTTTCAGCACTTCCAAATAGTAAATTTGGTTAACTGTTTGTCCAATTGGTACAAATTTATAATGAATAATCCCTCTGATATCAAAAAAGGTTAGCAATATTATTTTGACTCTTGATTTGGACTGACAGAACTTTTTAGATCATAGAGATTTGGCTGACTTCCATTGTGCACTTTGATGCTTTGTTTCAGGGTCCTATCGGTACACCCATGTTTTATCAGCAGTGATAACAAGACCCAAAACATCATCTTGCCTCTCCAAAAGGTCATGGCAAACTTCATCTCTCCTTTGCTTTTGTTCATTGGTGAGCTACTTTGGGACCATTTTTGCACACACCCTTCTCATGCCAAGATTTTCCTAACTGTTACTCTATCAATGTTTACTTGGTCTGCTATGCTTCTCACAGTCAGCCCACAATTTTGACCCCTAATTCGATGAATTCTTGTAATGTTTTTGTCAGTTCTGCCTGTTACTGACCACCCTGACCTCTCTTCATCAGTGTCGCATTCTCTCCCTTCAGAAAAAATGTTTAATCCATTTGTACACATGACGTTTCACCATGTTTGCACTCTCTACACTTCCTGGGTTTGTCTGTCTATTTCCTTCACCAGGTCAAGGAAGTTTTCAGTCTTTATTTCTTTAAATATGGTTTCAATTTCTTGCTCTCTCTCTTTTTCTTCTGGTACTTCTATGATGCAAATATTGATATGCTTGATGTTGTCCCAAAGGCCTCTTAAATCATCCTCATTTTTTTAAATCTGTTTTTTTTTTGTTTTTGCTGTTCTGTTTGTGCGTTTTTTGCTACCTTATCTTCTAAATTGCTCATTTGATTCTCTGCGTCATCTAATCTGTTGATTCCCTCTAATGTAGTCTTCATTTCAGTTATTATATTCTTTATTTCTGACTGGTTCTGTTTTCTGTTTCTATCTCTTTATTGAAATTCCCTTTGAGATCATTAAGAATCCTTATAAACAGTGTTTTGAAGGCTGCGTCTGATAGATTGCTTATCTCCATTTTGTTTAGTTCGTTTTCTGGAGCGTTGTTCTTTTATTTGTGACATGTTTATTTGTCTCCCCATTTTGCTGTCTTCCTGTTTTTGTTTCTATATATTAGGTAGGGCTGCTATGTCTCCCAGGCTTAGTACATCTGCCTTATATATTAGGTGTCCTGTTGGGCCCAGTGGTGCAATCTCCCTGGTCACCTGAGCTGGGTGTTCCAGGTATTTCCCTTGTGTGGATTGTGTGTGCCCTCCTCTTGTAGTTGAGCCTTGGTTGCTGTTTACACATAAATGGGAGGGATTTGCCACAGGCTGGTTGTGAGGGCAGGCCATGACAACAGTGGAGGAGCTGTTGTTCAGGGACTGACCCTCTGAAGCAGGATTCACTTTAGAAGGGTTCTGGAACCTGCCCAGTCTGCCCTTTGGGTGAGTCATGCTTGAACGCAGGCTGGTCCTGCTCTAACTTGGTCTGTACCTGGCTACCAGTTCCCAGGGCCTCCTGCAGGGGACATGCCACAGGCCAAGTTCAACTGCAGACTATGCCCTGCCTGGAGCCACCTGGCACGAGCCACAGAGTAAGTCACAGATAGCTGTCCTAGTCTTGGAGTTTCCTCAATAGTACAAGCTGGGAACCAAGGCTGGATGTTGCTAGTGCCAGGCTTAGGACAACTCATCCAGAGGTACAGGATATACCTAAGCCAGATAATGCTTGTTTGGGGCTTGTGAACCTTTGTTAGATTTTAGGAAATTCCATAGCATTAGCCAAGATAGGCCATTTGTATGGAAAAGCCATTGGAACTTGCTGGCTTGGGTGGGCCAGCAAGTTGGGTGGGACAGGGTCTCAGGGAATCACCAGGACAAGGTGAACTGTGTTAGCCAGGTTGATGGAGTCTCAGATGTGGCTGCCGCCTTCATCTGCATGCTGGGAAGGGGAAGGGCTCAACAAAGAAATGTTGGCTTTTTCCAGCTCCTCTGGGAGAAAACTGCCCCTCCATCCTTTGCCCTGAAGTCAGACAATTCATTTTCATCTGTATGTCCCTGCACCTTTCATGCTATTGCCCTAGTGCTGGAGCTCAGAGAGAGTAAGTCATCAGTGAGTAAGTTTGCGTGTGGGTCCTTAAAGAGAAGCGCCTGGGACTGCAGCAGTCCTTTTTTCATTTTGCCACAATTTCTGCTGGCTTTTGCAGCGAGAATTTGTTGGGACTTCTGCTCCTGGCACTGGGACCCTGGTTTGAGCAGCCTGGTGTGGGACTGGGACCCCATGCTCTTTGGGGTGGAAACTCTGCAGCTTAGATGTCCTTCTCTATTTTCAATGGTCACTTGCAGGTGTGGGTCTAGCCTGTTCCACATCTCTGCTCCCCCGCTATCATTCTCAAGTTGGCTTCTTCTGTATGTCATTAATAGGATTTCAGTTTAGCTAGACTTCAGGTGATTCTCAGTGATGGTCTTCTGTATTTCAGTTGTAATTTTGATGTGGTCTTGAGAGGAGGTAAGCACAGAATTTACCTACTTCACCATCTTGACGGAAATCCACAGATCAATGATTCTAATATGAAATATAACCTACCCATCCCTCTTCTCTGATTTCATGCTCTGAAAGCAACCTTAGGCATTTTCTTCCTTGGTAAATGTGACTGTGGGGAGATATCAGTCCTGCTGCCATGAGTATTCCAACCTGTTTGGCAGTATTGCTTTTCTTCTTGTAAACAACAAATCGAACTTGTAGTTTATATATCAGCCTCTTGTGAATCTTATGATTTTTGGGCCAATACAAGTTTGCTCCAGAGAAATCAAACCATTTTCTGGAATGGCAAACCTGAGGATCAAAACCCTGAGTTTGAAGCAATTTTGTTTCCCTAGAAGACCTTTCATCTTTCTTGTTAGTGTGCCACACAAGTGGTTAGGGAATTCCTTCTATGAGAACAACAAGAACAGTGATGCTAGCCCTGTTAACAGTCACTAAATTACATGTCTCAGGAAAAATGTATAATCAATGAACTGGTATGTTGACACAAACAAATAAATAAAAGTCTTCATGATGTAATACGCCATTGCACAATCTTTTTTCTTAGATTAGCTGCATTAAAGATTAATACACGATGAAAAAGTATTTCTCCTATTTCTTTGTTGCTGTTTTTTTTTGTTTTGTTTTTTTACTTTTGTTTGCTGTTCCTTATTTTTCTCATTGATTTATTCTTATTTTATTTTTTTCCTTGTTAATAATTGACAAAAGTTAATAAGGTTTAAGTTTGGGTTATGAAGAGAAAGCAGTAGAAAATAACCATATGCTATTTAAAAATTAAAATGTATTCTGCTAATTAAACAGACAAAGAATAGCAGAAATCTGTTGAAACCTGAGAAATGTTTTTCAAAGTTAATTGGTGGGAGGGAGCCACAATAATTTCTAATTAATAAATGACAATTAAATAGAAGAAGATAAAGTAAAAAGTATGAACTAACTTTGAAATAAGATTTTATTTTTAAAAAAGTGTTTTTGATTTCCAAACCTTAATTCTGTAATGATTTTTTATCTTTTTGTGAATGAACAATGGAATTTCTTTGTGGATTTAAGGAAAATAATTACATACCTTTGATACTAGTTCTTTTATTTTTATTTTTATTTTTTATTAGTTTCAGGTGTACAAGACAAGGTAATACTTAGACGTTCATCATTTATATCCCTCACACTGTGAACCCCCCTCCCCCCATCCATTATCCCTCCGATACTAGTTCTTGATGAATCTACTTTTTAAATGCTTTGCTTTACACTAATTGTCTTATGTTTGCCTAAAGATTATATTTAGATTTTATCACAGTAATCTTGCTTATTCCAATGTTCATACACTATTTCTTCATATATATTAATGCTATGAATCAGATAAACTGTGCCATTGCCGTCGGCAAAATTGTATAGCAATGGAAATCTCCAAAGAGGCTATCTCATATCACATTAATATTATTCTGTGTCTGCCTCATCCTCCATTAGTCTGTAGGTAGATATTGAAAATGTAACTTTGAAGATGATTTCTCTCCTCACAGAATTATGTTCCCAACAATTCTAAAATCATACTTACATTATTTAAATTTGCTAATTTCTCCTTTATTGCTTTTTTCTCCGTGTTTGCTTATTTTCCTTCATGAAATACTGCATTGCATAAAACATGTGTTTATCATATTGAGCGCCCCTAATAAATGTTTGGTGATTTTTCAAAGTCATTTCATATTTATTAACTATTATATAGTCTTGTAGATGAAAAAGTCAATATTGTTTAAGTGTTATGAGTGACAAATTATACCTTTTTATATATTTTTTATATTCATCATTTCATGTTCACTTAAACATAATGTTAATGAATCATATTCAGGTGATGTTTAAATTTAGAACACTAATTTTACTTATCATGAGATCTAAGCATGTAGCCCATGATATCATTAACTAAGATGAAGTAACCATAATGAGTGTAAATTCAAGTATTTAAACATGTAATTATTCTCCAGTACTAGTACTGTCAGATTCACTATTGCTAATACCATACATATGTCAAACTCATATCATTTACATATATATGTACAGATACATAGATTATAGATATAGATGGATATCCTTATTACTTGCCAATCCCATATTACTAAATTCTACTAAGTAAAATTTGTGTGGCCAAAATCGATACTTGCAGTATGTTTCTGGTCATTCATGGACATGTGGCAAGTGACAAGCTATTTGTCACCCAAGGTACATGTTATCTTCTGAGGTCAAGCAAGATGATGCTCTGTCTTAGTTTCACAGCTCTCATTGTAAACAAGTGTCTCTTTCACAATCTACTTAGTGGTACACTTTTCAGATTTTTGTGCTTTTTGTTAGTGGATGATATCACTGTTTAAAATGTCCCAGAAGTGTAATGCTGAAGTATGCTCCAGTGCTCTCCATGCAAGAAGCTTTAATGTGCCTTATGGAGAAAAATGTGTCTTAGGTAGCGTAGTTCAGGCATGAGGTATAGAGCCAGTTGGCCATGAGTACAATTTTAATATATTGAAATACATAAAGTGTCTTTAAACATAAACACACATAAAACAAGGCTACTTACAGATCAGTTAATGCAAATGTTGTGGCTAAAGGCTCATGGGACTTGAACCTTGTGTTTCTCCTGGGATGATGGTTCAATGTTTGCTAATTCAGAGATTGCAGAGACTATAGATTTTAATTACCATTAACAATCTGAATGATTGTAAATAGATGATAGATACTGTGTTTCCCCAAAATAAGACCTAGCCAGACCATCAGCGTAATGCATCTTTTGGAACAAAAAGTAATATAAGACCCAGTCTTATTTTAATATAATATAATATGTAACATAACATAATATAATATAGTACCAGGTCTTATTAATTTTTGCTCCAAAAGATGCATTAGAGCTGTTGGTCCGGCTAGGTTTTATTTTCTGGGAAACTCAGTATACAGATAGATAAATAGATAGATAGATAGATATCTACATATATACATACATAAAAATATTAAAAAAGATAGGTTTTGATATGTTTGTATCTTCTAACTTTCTACAGGGATCTTTAATATATTCCCAACTGACATTCAACATTTAGCCTAAGTAATAAAAGAAAAATGTTTTTGATTGGGTACATTCTGCAAGCACATGGATGTGTTTGAATGTGTGTTTTTTAACTGCTTCACTTACAAAAAAAAAACAACACAACTTTGTAAGTTTATCTATGTTTCTGCATTTCTGTTGTAGCACAAATAGGTGATAATTTATGTTTTAGTATAGATCTTTTGTTTCCAATGTTCCCTGAACTAGCAACACCAAAATCGTCTGAGAAATTGTAAGAAAATTCTCAAGCCTCACCTCAGACTTAGTAATTCAGAGTCTCTGGAGGTGGGGCCCAGAAATCTGTGTTTTAACAAGACTCCAAGTGATTGTGACACACACTAAAGTTTGAGAACCACTGGTAATAGACAATTGAAGTGAACACACAGAGATTTGGCAATATTCTATTACCACAATTCAATAAGAGAATCTTTTTAAGTTAAATTTATTGGGGTGACATTGGTTAGTAAAATTACATAGGTTTAAAATGTACAATTCTATAATACATCATCTACGTGTATGTATTGCATTGTGTGTTCACCACCCAAAGTCAAATCTTCCGTCACCATATGTTTGAACTCCTTTACCCTCTTCTACCTCCCACCTTCCCCCCTTACCCTTTGGTAAACAAACATTAAACTGTTGTCTGTGTCCATGAGTTTTTGCTTGTTTGTCTTGTTCCTTTGTTACTTTCAGTTTTATATCCCACATATGAATGATATCATATGATTCTCGAGTTGTTCTGTCTGACTTATTTAGCTTAGCATGATAACTCAAGATCCATCCATGTCGTTTCACATGGCAGTATTTCATCTTTTCTTATGGCTAAATAATATTCCATTTTATGTACCACATCTTATTTATCCAATCATCTATTGAAGGACACTTCAGTATTTTCCATGTCTTGCCCACTGTTAGTAATGCTGCAGTGAACATAGGGGTACATAAAATTTTGTGCATAAATATTTTCAGATTTTTTGTTTGTTTTTGTTTGTTTGGTTGGTTGGTTTTTGGTGGTACGCAGAAGAGGGATTGCTGGGTTGTATGGTAATTCTATTCTTAATTTTTTGAGGAACCTCCATACTGTTTTCCATAGTAGCTGTACTAATTTGCATTCCCACCAGCAGTATATGAGGGTTCCTTTTTCTCCACAGCCTCTGCAACACTTGTTATCCTTTGCCTTATTGATGATAGCCATTCTAACGCATGTGTGTGATACCTCATTGTAGCTTTGATTTGAATTTCCCAAATAGCCAGTGAAGTTGAGCATTTTTTTTCATATATCTGTTGGCCGTTTGTATGTCTTCTTGGGAGAAGTGTATGTTCAGATCCTCTGCCCATTAAAAATAAATACATATTTTTGTTGTTGTTGTTGTTGTGGAGTTGTTTGTGTTCTTTATATATTTTAGATATTAGCCTCTTATCAGAGATGTTGTTTGCAAACATCTCCCATTTGGTTGACTGCCTCTTTGTTTTGTCGATGGTTTCTTTTGCTGTGTGGAAGCTTTTTTTATATAGTTTAATTCATTTATTTTTGTTTTTACTTCCCTTGCCTTTCATAAAGTTCTCTCTAAGACCAAGGTCCATAAGTTTAGTACCTATGTTTTCTTTTTTGCAATTTATTCTTTCAGGTCTTATCTTTAGCCATGAACAATGCCTGCCATCAAATAGCCTGAATAAGGACTTAATGCTTTGTGATCAGTGTGTGTTTGTATGTGTGGATATAACACGTTACATTATTGTACATGTGTTATAATCTTTATTTGAATAAAATGGTAGATATTTATCTACTTCATATTGACTTCACTGTTTGAATACACTATAAATAAATTATAAATATAAATATACACATACATATAATTATAAATATACACATACATATAAATATGATAACTTCAGAAAAATTCTGTTAATAATATTTCAACTATATAATTCTAGTACCGATGTCTTTCATTGCAGCTAGAATTTTCAGGGGATAATATCTTATAAATAATCATAGATACCTTTAGTCTATCAGTCATAATGACATACCACATGTACAATAATGCAACATGTCACATGCACACATACAAACACACATATATCCCAAAGCAATAAGTCTTTATTCAGGTTATTTGATGGCAGTCATTGTCTATGACAAGAAATTGCAAAAATATTTATTTGTTCTTATGCTGAAATAAAATTATAAAAGATATTTTACAAACTACTTATATCAAGTAAAAACAAACAATATAGCATTTTTCATTTCCTGACAGTTTTTATATATGTTATAAATTGTAGTTAATTTATATTCTGCAAATATTATTAATATGGAATTTAGAACAAGAAAATTTAAAAAAAAAAGTATAAATACCCAGAAAAAAAATTCAGATGTTCAGAGATAATAACTACCCAATGTCTTCAGGTATAGAAAACACACCTCCACATGAGAGATTTTAATAATAAAACATTTTTAATGTCTTGGTAATTTCATAAAAGAACACTGATTTCAGAATGAAACACAACAAAATCTATTTTAGATATCATCCACAAATACCAGTAACATTATTTTTCCAGATATTTTATTTGTTTTTCATAGTTTCCATCATGCCAATGGCAAGTTATATGATGAAGCTAGACCTTAGCATCTTCTCAGATAAAATCAATAATCCAGGGATCTCTTCTGACTTTATCCAGATTTTAAAAATGTCTTGCACAAGATCATCTACCTCAAGTCCAGACATCTCTAAATGCCTTCTCAAAATGCCTTCACACAGACCAAAATGTAGAAAGAAGATCTGAAGTAAACGAGAGATACTGGAGTTAAACCAGTAATGTCTGAGGTTGCAGCAAGCATGATGATAACTTCATCTACTTTTTTGCAAGATAATTTGCTTTTCTCTCACCGAGCTATTTCATAGGCAGGAAAATAAAACTACTTTGCAGGTGATATATATCTCTTGAAGGATTTAACATAGCCAAAATTTAAGAATTGGTGAAAGCAGAACTGTATGCTGCGTTTACAGAACAAAGAGTTGTAGTTTTGACCAAGTTTGAATATTTCCAATTTGGAAAAAGAAATAATTGAAAATTTGCTGTTCACAAAAGTAATGTGAGTTCCACTCTATTGTTTATATGTCTCAGTTTTTTGATTCTTAGATGAACCACTTATAATCAGCTTAAGGAACAATCTTTCATGATTTTGCTGGTTTGGATTCTTTGTCATCTGGATTTGTCCAGAGCTCAAGACTTTCCTAGAACATTTCTGGGCCTGTATTCCAACTAATAATAATTTATATATATTTTTAACCTATGAAACTCCCAAGAACTGTTCTACCAACTAAATCTATTCTGAATCTTGTTATATATATGAAGAATGGATTCATGTTACGAGTAGAAATAATTATCTTCAGATGAGCACAGACACGTTTTAATTTATTTGAAGGAAACTCCATTAGATCAGAACTAAATAAAAATGGAATGAGCAAAATTACCTACTTGCTTAAATTAAGTACAATGTATTAGCTATTTCAGACTACCAGGAGACCTCTAAGTAAACCACTGTTCTGCAAAATTCCAATGAACAGAGAATACAGCTATGCTAATTAGAATGATCCAATAAATATAATTGCCTATAAGCAAGGAGTCTATCAGGAAGTACTGACCATTTAATAAAACATGAAGTGATACTGCTTTCTAAGGTATTACTAATATAAGATTTTTCACATATTTCAGGGCAATGTGTAAGAGTACATAAGAATTAAGGAGAGGAGAACAAGGTATGCTAATATCTTCAATAATGAAAGTGTTTTATTTAAATTCCTTTCTAAAGCTCCTATTATATTAGAAAATACCTCAAGGAGATGACTAAGCCCATTAAGGGTATTATTAGAAATGGCAGATAAGATGGCTTATTCTACTTCCAATACTTTTCTGATGCTATAACATGCCCTTCATGTTTGTATACATATTTTTTCTTCTCTGAGAGCATGTATTATTCTGGCCCATTGTGTGTGTGTGTGTGTGTGTGTGTGTGTGTGTGTGTGTTTTATACTATTAGTTATATTTAGTACACTCAGTGCTGTGCAACAATCACCACTATTGAGTTTGAGAATATTGTCATCACCCCAAAAGTAAATCTCATGCCCGTTTTGCAGTCACTAGCTCCTGGAAACCACTAATTTGTTTTCTGTCTCTATGGATTAGTCTATTTTGTACACTTGATGTAAATCATATAACATGCGATCTTTGTGTACGGTTCTTTTACTTAGCATATTTTCAAGGTTCATCCATGTAGTAACATATGTGAAACTTCATTTCTTTGTATTGCCAAATAATACGCTATTGTAATTATGATATCATCAGTTGATGAATATTTACATTGTATTTCACTTTTGGCTATTGGGAATAGTGCTGCCAGGAACATTTGTGTATACATTTTTGTTTGAGGTATCTGTTTACAGTTCTGTTAGGTATATACTCAGGAATGGAATCACATAGTTATGTGATAATTCTATGTTTAACTTTTGAGGAACTGCCAAACTAGTTTCCACAGTGGTTGTACCATTTTACATTCATATTGGCAATGTACAAGTGTTCCAATTTCTTTATAATTTGGTCAACATTTTTTTTTTATTTTATTATAGCAATCTTAATGGGTGTAAATTGATATCCCATTGTGGTTTGCTTTGCATTTTCCTAATAAGTAATGATGTTGAGCATGTTTTCATGAGCTTCTTTGTAAATCGTGTTTGGAGAAATGTTTATTCATATCTTTCGCCCATTTTTAATTGGGTTACTTTTATTCTTGTTAAGCTGTACTATTGTTTTATGTCCTAGATACTAATCTCTTGTCAGATATTTGATTTGCAGATACATTCTCCCATTCTGTAGGTTGTCTTTTCATTTTGTTTACCGTATCCTTTGATGTACAAAACATGTTAATTTTAATAAAAGCACAATGTGTTTCTTTTTCTTTTCTTGCTTATACTTTTACATCATATATAATTAACCATTGCCAATTCTAAGGTTATGAATATCTATGCTATGTTTTCTTTTAAAACCCTGATGATTTTAGCTATTACATTTATGTACCTGATCCAGTTTGAGTTAGTTTTGTGTATAATTTGAAGTAAGAATCAAGCTTCATTCTCTTATGTATGGATATCCATTTGTCCCAGGACCATTTGTTGAAAAGACAATTCTTTCCCCATTGAATGGTCCTGGCACCTTTGCCAAGATTACTAGATCACAAATGTATGGGTTTATTTCTGGATACTCAGTTCTATTCCATAGATCTATATATAATGTATATCCTTATGCAAATATCAAATTGTTATGATTTTTGTAACTTTATAAGAACTTGTTTTAATCTTTATTAAATTTATTGGTGTGACATTGGATAGCAAAATTATATAGGTTTCAAGTGTACAATATTATAATACATCATCTATATATTGCATTGTGAGTTCACCTCCCAGTATGAGTCCCCTAATGTTTTTCTTCTTTTTAAAGAGTGTGTATTTGCTATTTGAGGACCCTCACAATTCCATATAGATTTTAGATTAGGCTTTTCAATTTCAGCAAAAAAAAAAAAAAAAAAAAATTAGAATTTTGATGAAGAATGCATGGAGAGATTTGAGCGTTAGCACCATTTTAACACTATGATGTCTTCCACTCCAGAAGCATAGATATGTTACCATTTAATTATTTTTGTTTCTGTCAATAATATTTTAGTTTTCACCATGCATATCTTAAACTTCCATAGATGAATTTATTCTAATTATTTTATTTTGTTTGATGCTATTTTAAACGGAATTGTTTTCTTTCACTGTGTACTAAATTTAGCATAATAATCTTATACTCAGCAACTTTGCTGAATTCTTCTAATAACTCTAATAGTTATTTTGTGTGTTTATGTGTGTGGATTCTTTAGGAATTTCTATAGATAAGGTCCTGTCTTCTACAAATAGGAAAATTTTACTTCTTCCTTTCCAATGCTGATGTTACTTATTTCTTTTTGTTGCCTAATTTATCTTGCCAGAACTTTCAGCAGAACATTGAAATAACAGTGATGAAAATGGGATGCTTGTCTTATTTCTGATCTTAGGGTTATGACTTTCAGTCTTTCACCATTTAGTATTATGTTAACTGTGGGTTACTAATGTACTTTTGCATGTTGGAGAAATACCTGTATATTCCTTCTTTGCTGTTTTTATCATGAAAGGATGTTGGATTTTGTCAGATGTTTTCTCTATGTCAATTGAGACAATTATGCTAGTTTTCCCTTTATTCTATTAATGTGGTATATTATATTGTCTGAATTTATTGAGATAAATTCCATTTGGCCATGGGGGATAATCCTTTTAATAGTTTGTAGATTTATTTCGCTACCATTTTTTTGAGGATTTTTGTATCTGCCTTGATAAGGTCTATTGTTTTCATTTATTGTGGTATATTTGTGTGGCCTGGTGTCAGGATAACATTGATCTGATAGAATGAAATAATAAATGCTTTTCTTGTCTGTTAGAGGAATTTGAGAAGCACTTGATGTTGGCTTTTTAAACTTTCTGATAGAATTAACCAGTGAAGTTATCTGGCTCTTTTTGTTGGGAAGATTTTGATTAATGAATCAACCTATTTCTAAATCTGTTATGATTTTCTATTTATTTTTTGGTTAGTGTTAATAATTTGTATGCCTCTAGGAATTTGTCCATTTTTCTAGGCTTTCTAAGTTTTTAGCATTCAATGGTTGATGGTATTCTCTTAAACTTATTTTTATTTTTTATTTTATTCTTATTTGGGGGGCCAGTAGTAATATAAACTTTTATTTCAATTTCAGTTATTTTTTTATAGTCAGTCTCCATAAATATTAGTCAACTTGTTGCTCTTTCAAAAATACAACTTTGATATTATTTATTCCATTGTTTTCTTTATTCTCTATTTTGTTTATCTCCACTATAATCTTTCTTATAGCCTTTTTTTTCTGCTCCCTTTGGGTTTAGTTTGTTCTTTTTCTGGTTCTTTAAGATATAAAGCTAGAACTTTGATATGACATCTTTCTCTGTTTTTATATAGCCATTTATACCTATAAATTTCTCTCTGAACACTCCTCAGAGGTGTTAAAGTGTGGTATAGGGAAAGTGTTCTATAGTCTTATGATTAAATCTCAGTTTTTAGTGGGCCTCTTTCCAAGGGCTGTGACCTTTACAAGCTTTTCCTACCCTCCTTTTTTTTTTTTTCTTCTCCTCACCCTAAGTGAGACAGGAATGTTAGAGCTAGATAAATTTAATACCTGTCACCTCTATGAGCTTGAATCCATATGGTGTTTCTGCGGATTCTCACAGACTTGCTAATGGTTTTCAGGAAACTGACTTTGGCCTACTCCTTGTTTAATACTGAGTGCCTTGAATCTCAGTTGATGTATTTCAGGCAGTCAGAAAAATATCCAGAGAAGAGTAAACTTCAATACATTTGGGAAAAAAGAATTTTGGAAAGTAGGGAATATCAGTGTTGCCAAATGTAATGAAAATATAAAGAAAGTCATGTTTAAGAGTCGTGGCCACACACACACACACACGCACACACACACACACAGAATGGTTGGAGGCTCTTTGAGAGAGCATAGTGCTGTATGTACAGATGGTGTAGTTGCCATTTAGTTTGATTTAATAAATCTGTCCAATTGTTTTTTAAATATTTTTAGACTTAAAGAAATTAGTTTTCTCACCTTTTGAAAGTGTATATATATATATATATATATAGTCTGTGTATATATATATATATATATATATATCATATTCACTCATTTAGCTCTCATTTCTCTAAGATTAAAAATAATTAAGAGGAAAATGTCTCAACAAAGCAAACTAAATACGGAGTAGACAAATATTCTATTATCATTCAAAGTAAATGACTACTATTACTTTCATTTAAAAACAAGCTACATTAAAAAGCTTGTGAATTATGGTGTCCTTACATTGAAAAGTGATTTTGTCCTTTTTTTTTTTTTTTTCCAAAAGCACTATCAGTTCAATTAAGAATACGTTATGGAAACCTGTATACACACAGTTAGAGTACATTTTGTAGAAATGTTATTCAAATACCAATATTTAAAAAACATTCTTACACTTCCCATCAAAATTGGCAGATTTCTAAACATTTACTTCTGCCCATAAATATAATCTCATACATACATTTTTCAATGTCACAAATTGAACAGTTAGTGGTAAAATATTTTTTAGAAAGCACAATGATATTATGAGTCTTTATTTGTACAGGCCTCTTTTAAACTTTATATTCATATAATGACTGGGTTCAAACTCAGATTGCAATAAATCACTCATTGCAAGACATAAAAAGAAGCAAAGTTCTGTAGCAACTCTCATAAGGTTGCTAGGGTGACAGGTAAGACAGGTTATAATTGACACTAATTGGTGCTCCGATTACTATGGCACTTCTTTATAAAAATGTGTGCAGGAGAGCTTGGTAGTTTTCAAAGCATTAAAAACATGTCTTGTATGATGTAAACCCGCTGATATCTGTAACTGAATAATAAACATTTTAGCAGCAATCAGAGATGACATTCTGAAAAATACATTATTGCTTTAGAAAAATATTTAGAGGTAATATAAAAATGCTACACATTACATACAATTTGTTCTCTTTTAAAGTGAATTTTTATTATAATATTCATTAAATATGAACATAAACGTTAAAAACGATTCTAGCTGAAATATAAGTATTCAGTCATAACTACTGTCTATGATATGTGTAGGTCCTTCAAGTTTTCTCTCTATAGTGATAAAAAATTGAAATATTAGGTATGATTTTAGTCCTGCTTTTTTGACCTAATATCTTTAACTAATAAGCATTTTCCCAGGTACTCCAACATTACTTATTTATAATAAACATTTTCAGTGGTTGCATACAATTTTATTAGGTGGCTTTATCACCATATAGCTAGCCTTTTCCCTATGTTAGAAAATGTAGGCTATTTCCAAACTTTGATATTATAAAACAACAAACATACAAACAAACAAAAAAACACCACATGTAAAATCTTTGTGCATATCAATATTCCCAATTAATAATTATTTCAAGAATAAACAGCTATAATTTTGGAGGGATAAAAACAGACACATTTTAAAGTAGGTTCATACATAGGTACATGTTGCCAAACTGCTTTATAAAAGAATAAATTCACTTACAACTCTCAGAATAAGGTCTTATAAATACTTAATAGCCTAAGTATTTTTTTTAATAATTTTGTTTTAAACTGTATTTCTCTTATTACTGGGGAGGCAGGCAATTTTTATGTATTTGTTTGCTACCTGTCTGCCTAAGGAATTATCAGTTCATTGCCTTTACTCATTTTTCAATTGAAGTCAGAGTGTTTGAATTTTATTGCTATGTACTTGTGCCTTATTTAATAAAATATAAATGTATGTCAAATGGCAATAAATGTATCCCCCATTTCTGATCTGTGGATTTTGGTTACTGTTTTACATATGCAAGTTTAAATATTTGTTGTTAAAATTTATCCATCTTTTGCATTATAATGTCTTCTTTTATTTGAATAAAAATTAATCTATTTAAAATGATCACATTTTTATTTATTTAGAATACTTTAGTATGTCTTTTCTTATCGTTAAGACTCTAACTGTATCTTTTTTCCAAGTAGTTAACCAATTGTCTAGACACTAATATAAATTTCCTTCCTTCTTAATTTGTACTTTTTCTTTTAACAGATAACAAGCTGATATGTAATAGGTCCTATTTCTTGACTGTCAATTCTGTTTTATAGCTGTTTCCCTCTAATTTTATGTCAGTTTCATACTATTAAGTCTGTAATGGCTAGTGCCCTTTCATTGATCTTCTATATTATAATTATTTTTGTTAGTCTCATCTGCTTATTTTTCCTGATAAGCTTCATAATCATTTGGTCAAAGTTCTAAAATAAATTCTACTTTTTTATTTATTTTTTTTAGTAGTATTGAATGGAATCCATTAATAAACAGAAGTCAAAATTTATCTAAGAGTGGCTTTAACCCAAATTAAGGAAGCTAATCTGTACTCATCACTGAAATCACAGGAATTAGTACATAAAACCAGTTCAGTCAATATTTCTTCATTGTGGTCCAAGATTTATAAATATTACTGCTATGGAATTCAACTATTCTTATTTATTAAATGTTACCCTTCAGGGTCTGAGAATAGTTTAGTATTTAGGAATTATGGAAACGTCACTGGTCATCCCATGACTTCACCAGTCATAATGCTGAACAAGAAGAGCAATTAGAGTCTGAGATATAGTACTGTTAATGCAGAGTGAGAACCATGCAAAAATATTAATAAGCAAAATGCAAGATTCACAATCCTAGGCTTACTCTTCCTCTCACCAGAGTGTTACATATTCTCCCATATTTTTGGCAAGCATGGTAGTGCTTGGACTGTGAAATTTTGCAAGGGGAGAAAAGATTGATTCTTCTTTCTGCATAAACATTGTTAAGAAAGTCAGTTTCTAAGCTAGCTGGAAGAAGTTGTTCTTCTAGATACATGAGTAAACTGTATTTCAAGATCCTTCTTTACAAAGTAATTTTGGAATTTTACACAATTCACAGGTCCCTCAAAAGTAGCCTTAGTACTAGAAACATTATCTACATGATATTTATTTCTACTTTTTCCCATGAGAAATATTATTCACACATTCTCCTTTATGCCAAAATAAAATAAAAAGCCTATTTGTAATAGTTTTCTGTTTTATTTATTTTAATGTAGTCCCTTGATTTCACATAAGGTATAACAAGTCTTGAATGAATTAAAGTTTTTTAGGGAGAGAAAAAACAGATAATAATCAGGATCAGGAGAAATACAAAAAGAAGAAACAATCAAAAGCCAGGAGCAATATAAAATTTGTAGATACTAAGCCAAAATACTACAGAATTAAAGTTGAACTGAAAATCTGGCTTAAATAAAATAGATGCACATTCAGCAATGTGACTGCTTTGTTCACCAGGCCCACACATACTGATAAATCAGAGGAAAAGGATCATTTCCCAGGCTTTTGTTAAGGAAGAAATTTCAGACATGGGTCTCATAGTGGAGGCAAAATTGATGATGTGAAAAGTGTTGGCAGCTATATTCCTTCAATAAATGGAACGCTAGTTTGTATTAGATTGTTGCTTGTTAAACGTTTCCTTTTTACAGCAGTCTTCAATATTGGTCAATGTAATACTGCTAAAGTATAGGTCTATTGTCACCTGGGGGTTGGAAGCAAATCAAAGTAACCAAAGTACCTAGGTTTCTGTCATTTAGCTTCATTCCGGAAAATAACAGGAAGATATGAAGTAGTTCAATAGTGAATTACAAACTGACTTATAAATACATCAATTCTTTCAACCAGGCCATCAAACCTTTTGAAATCATAATCTTTGGCCTGGTTTTATGTGGTATATTAAAGAGAATTTATATACTTGGCAAATTTTCTGCATGAATAGCATGGTCTGTGTCCACCTGTGAAAGTAAAGAAGCCGATTCCAGCTGCTGTGTGGTTGCATAGTTATTTTACCCCTGAAGAGGATAGCTGAGGAAATTTTCATGTTTAAAGAGTGAGCTTATTTGTCCATTTATTCTAAGTTGATCTTGTGTATTAAAACTCCACTCTCATTATATTTTCTAATTGTTTATCAAAATATTTTAACATTTTTTCTGGTTTAAATATTGTTTCATTGGACAGAGACTTTTATCCTAATATTAAATTTCCAGTGGGCATTTTGTTGACCTATTATTTATTTATTCTTTGAAAATGTTCTGTGAACTGGCCCTCACCAACCCCAAAATCTCATCTGTAATCACTCTTCAGCATCTTCTTACCTAGGTCTTTGCTTAAATGTCATTTCCTGAGACAGAAGTTCATGGTCCTTTGGTTCAGTGTATCTGCCCACACACTTCCTATCCCATCATTGACTTTTATATTTTTCACAGCACTTATTATATTTTAGGACCTAAACCAGACTTTAGCACACAGTGGTGTATCAAAGAGTATTTGTAGGATCAATGAATTACAGAAAAATGAATAAAAACATGAATAAAAATGTCAATGTAAATAACATGTGCTGAGCTTTAAATTAGAATATTTAATGGTAGTTGAAAGTAAACATATTTTAGCACACTAAAATGTTGACCCCTGGTTTCTCTAATCATTGTAATAATATGAATATTGGATTTCATCAAAAATTTAAGCATGATATTAGTGCATTACTTATTTTATCTGACCTTTCAAAATCATATATTTTACTAATATAAATGTCCCAGTGCTCCTTGCATTTTTGGATAGACTCTATTTATAGGATCATCTTTAAATATCCTAAATTCTATATACTATTATTTCATCAAGAATTTTCACACTTACACTTCACAATTTTTACTTAGTTTATATTAAAAATAAACAGATTAATCTTTATTTGTAGGTCTTTAAAAATATTCAAATTTCTTTCTTGACCACTTTTACTTTTTCTTTGATTTGGTTAAGTGTGAGCTGAAAAAATGGCCCATGCAAAGAATGATTTTACTATATTTAAGCAGTTAAACTTTTATTCCATACATTAGCCAATTTGGTTGACCTCATAGCTAATATTAGATGATCTATAAAAAATGTTTTTCTAAATATCTGTTTTAAATGGATATATGGATTTATACAGAGCAATTTTAATTCAAATAAAAATTATTTTTTAACCAAAAAAATATGTATTGTGTGTTTAGGTTGTTTGTAGAGGTTATTTATGTTTGTGTAAGTGTGAGTGTGTGTGTGTGTGTGTGTGTGTGTGTGCGTGTGTGTGTATGTCACTTACCTGTCAATGTGTCCAAGTAAAATTTGGGATATCTATAACTTAGGGACAATTAAAATAATATAGATTTAGACACAACTAGTACAACTATGTAATTTCTATAAGATTACACCAAGATCTGTCAACCTCAGATGCATTTGTTTTGTACTAGATGCAATGTTACTTCTTCATGTATTTGTTTTAGTACTAAGAGGGTCTTAAAGACAAATACATTTGAGTTATCAACTAAAAGAAATCAGCCATTCTGCTTTTGTAGTAGAGGATGAATTGGCCCTTAGGGTTTTGTCTAAATAGTTTATTTATTTAGTCTAAATAATTTGTTTATATTCGATAGGGTCTATTTTATTTTTCTGCCATACCAATCTCTTATACTGTGCTAATGCTAATTAATTGTACCAAATATTATCACAAAATGTCTAGTATACTCAACTTAGGTAATAAAATGTTTCTTATTTTTTTCTGCCTGAGGTATAATGTTCAGTGATTTTTTTTTTTTCTTCTCACTTGGATTCAACAGAGAATCAGTGATTTCTAAAACCCTAATAAGTCATAGCATTGTATATATATTAATGCAATGCCTGTTGATGGACTGTACAGGGAAAGAAAAGTAAAGCCTTTTCTTTGCAATTTGGAAATAATCTTTCATTACACGCTGACTTTACATGTCAGTAAAAAGTATAATTGAGAAAGTTTTATTATTTTAACATCTTAGTACTTTTCAATTATAGTTATACAATATTATATTACTTTGAGGTGTACAGCAAAGTGGTCAGATATTTATATAACTTACAAAGTGATCACTGATAAAATCAATACCCATCTAATACCATGCATAGGTGTATGACACTACTGAATAGATTACCCATGCTATATTCTACATCTTTTGTAGCTACCAATTTATACATGTTAATCCGCTCACCCCCTTCACGCAACTCCCACACCCCACATCTGGCAATCATCAAAATGCTCTCTGTATCTATGAGGATATTTCTGTATTGTTTGTTTGTTTATCTCATTCTCTATATCCCACATATAAATGAAATCATACAGCATTTGTCTTTCTCTGTCTGACTTACTCCACTCAGCATAATACCCTGTAGATCCATTTATGTTGTTGCAGATGACAAAATTTCATTCTGTTTTTGTGGCTGAGTAGTATTCCATTGTATATATGTACCATCTCCTTATCCATTCATGCATGGATGGGCAACCAGGTTGTCTCCATATCTTGGCTATGGTAACTAATGCTGCAATAAACATATGGATGTACATATCCCTTTGGAATAGTATTTTGGGGTTCATTGGATAAGTACAGAGTGGGATGACTGGGTCCTTCTTTGTCTCCTGTTATGTAGCCTTTGTTTTAAAGTCCATTTTGTCTGGTATGTCTGGTATAAGTATTGCTACCTTGCTACCCCAGGTTTTTGTTTGTTTGTTTTGTTTGTTTGTTTATTTTTTTATTTCCATTCTCATGGAATATCTTTACATATTTTTACTTTCAATCTGTGTGTGTCTTTTGATCTGAAGTGAGTTTCTTATAAACAGCATATGTAAGGGTCTTGTTTTCTTATCCATTGAGCCACCCTATGTCTTTTGATTGGAGCACTTAATCCATTTACTTTTAAAATAATTGTTGATAGATATGAAGTTATTGCTGTTTTATTATTCATATTTTTGACCTTCTGTTTCTTTATTTTTTATTGTTCTTAAAGAAAGAACATTGTTTCTTTAAAAACATATTTTATTGTTCTTTATTGTTCCCTTTAACATTTCTTGTAATACTTGTTTGGTGGCTGTGAACTCTTTTAGATATTCCTTGTCTGGGAAGCTCTATATCTGTCCTTCAATTCTAAATGATAGCTTTGGTGGGTAGAGTCATCATGGTCCTTTTTTTTTTTCATCATTTTGAATTTTTTGGGTCAATCCCTTCAGGCTTGCACAATTTCTGTTGAGTAATCAGCTCACAGTCTTGTGGAAGCTCCATTGTAGGTAACTAACTGTTATTCTCTTCCTGCTATTATGCTTCTCATTTTGTCTTTTACCTTTGGCAATTTAATTATGATGTGTCTTGACCTCCTTCGGTCCATTTTATCTGAGACTCTCTAAACTTCCTGGCCTTTGATGTCTATTTCCTTTGCCAGGTTAGGAAAGTTTTATGTCATTATTTCTTCTGGTACCCTTCATCTGGTACCCTTATGATGCAAACATTGGTACACTTGATGTTGTCACAGAAGTTTCTTAAACTATCCTCTTTTTTTTATTTTTTTTTTGGATTCTTTTTTTTTTTTCTTTTTGCTGTTCTGTTTGGGTGTTTCTGCTACCTTATCTTCTAAATCTCTGATTCATGACTCAGTCCTCTGCTTCATCTAATCTACTGTTGATTCCCTCTAAAATATTCTTCATTTCAGTTATTGTAATCTTTATTTCTGACTGGATTTTTTAAATGTTTTCTATTTCTACTTTTATGTTTCCTGTCTCTTTGATGAAGTTCTCCCTGAGATCACTGAGCATCCGATAATTAGTGTTTTCATATCTGCATATGGTAGAGTGCTTTTCTCCATTTTGTTTATTTCTTTTTTGGAAACTTTGTTCTGTTCTTTTATGGACATGTTTCTTTTTCTCTCCATTTTGGCTGCCTCTTTGTGTTTGTTTCTATGTATAAGATAGGGCTGCTATGTCTCCCAGTCTTAGTAGACTGGCCTTATGTAGTAGGTGTGCTGTGAAGCCCAGTAGCATAGTTTCTGTGACCACCTGACCTAGATGCTCAAGGTGTTTCCTTTGTGTGAGTTGTGTGTGTCCTTCTGTTATAGTTGAGCCATGGTTGCTCTTTGCCTGTCAGTGAGAGGGACGATCATCCAGCTGATTGGTTGTGAGGACTGGCAATGAATACAATGAAGGAGCTGTTGTAAACAGACTGACTCTACAGAGCATGATTCACTTTAGTAAGGCTCTGGTGCCTTCCCAGTCTGTCCTATGGGTGTGTCTTTTGTGGAGGTTTTTGGGTGTTACTTTGGTTTTGTCTGAAGTTGACCATCAGGTGTGTTAGTTATGGGGCCTCTTGGGAGGGGCTCTGTTGAAGGCCAATGTCAACTTCTGCCTGTGTCTTATCCAGGGCCACCAGGTATGAGCTGCAAAGTGATCTGCAGATGGTTGTCACTTGTGCTAGCATAAGATGTGCCTGGAAGAGGCTAAGCTGTGAACCAAGGCTCGCTGCCACTAGTGTCAAAGCTTGGAACTGCTTTCTGAGAAGTATGGGACAGACACTGTTTGTTTAGACTTTGTGAACCTTTGAGAGATTTTAAGAAAGTCCTCAACATGAGCTAATACAGCCTGTTTAAATGGAAAAGCCACCAGAATCAGCTTGGATGGGCTCCCAAGTTGGGTCAAACAGGGTCTAAGGAATTACTAGGGCAGGGTAAATAGTGTCACCCAAGTTGATGGAGACTCAGATATGGTGCTTGCCTGCATGTGGAGCTGGGTTTAGGGAGGGTTCAACAAAGGAACAGTGTCTTTTGCCAGCACTTCTGTCTGGGAGAAAGTTTCCCCTCCAGCCCTTGCCCTGAAACCAGACAATTGAGTTCTTACATATATACTTAGTTCCTTTCAAGCTACTGCCCCAGAGCTGGAGCTCAGAGCCAATGAGTGCATTAGACAGTGAGTCAGTGTAAGGGCCTTTTAAGAAGAGTGCCTGGGACTCCAGCAGCTCTGTCTCACTCAGTCACAATCTGTAGTCGTTTTCGCAGCAGAAGTATGGGGACTTCTCTTCTTTGCACTAAGACAGAGAGCCTGGTGTGGGGTTCAGTCCTCTTGCTCTTCAGGCTAGATTCCCAAAGATATAATAGCCCTCTTCATTTTTCACCATCACCCATAGGTGTGAAACCAGCCCGTTCCACTTCTCCACTCCTCCTACCAGTTTTGACATGGTTTCTTCTCTATATGCTTAGTTATAGGATTTCTTTTCAGCTGTACTTTCAGGTGATTCTCAATGATGGTTGTTCTGTAGTTGTAATTTTGATGCGGTTGTGAGAGGAGGCAAGCACAGTGTTTACCTACTCCACAAACTTGACAATTGAGAAAGTTTTAAATGGCAGTTATTTCTCTTACCATGTACTAAACTTTATAATACACGTACGGAAGCACAGGGAATTAAAACAATGCAGGAAATACTGTAAATTTGTCTGGCTTCTTGTAACTTTTCTCTGCATCATTGGAAAAGCAAGTTAACTTCTGTCCTTCCATTTTGTCTTTTACTTGTGATGTGATAGAAGGAGTTAGCTCCTATTTGTAAAGATCATTGAAGTCGAAAACTAGTGTGTACCCAGAAAAAAGTACTTTAATTAGATTTTAAATGACTCAAACATAGCCCAGTGTAAAACATCTCCCTAAACACTTGCTCTCTCTTTTCAAATGAATGTGTTTTTCTACAGAACACGAGTTCATTTGGATTACTTTTGAAAACATATGCTTCCTATACTTATTTTTAGAGTTCTGTTCTATTGAAGAAATTCATTCAACGCTAGTATATCTATGTTTTGAAGTGACTAAAATTCCCTCTCTTTAATTTGTCTCTTTACTGAAAAAATAACTAAATAAAAATATAGATTTAATAAGATAAACAACAAAGCTAAGAAAGAACCTAAAAAAATGCATATATTGGTTAGTCCTAAGTTGCCCCCTATGAGGCAACTTATAAATAAATAACAATAACTTATGTAGTAAAAGTTTTGAACTGTGTCATAGCTAACTAAAGGTGAACAGAAATATATTGTAATATTTACTAATTATTTTTTTCAGAAATTATCATTTCACTGTCTTCTTTATGAAGTACATTAGCTCTTCAGCATTTTTAAGTTTCCATTTTTAAAGTTTCAAAAGTAAATTCAAGTCTGTGGGATACTTGCGGTATTCTAAGATAATTTTATCTTGCCTACAGTGAGACATGAGCAAATGGGAAAATATTTCTTCTGCATGTTGGAAAAGAATATATATTTAATAGAATTTTATTGGATTCATAACTGTTTCTCTATTTAATGGAAAAAATTTGCTCTATTCATATCTACTCAACATGTCAATACTTGTTCTTATTATATTAGCAAAATACATAGTTCTAGTTTGTACCATAATATTTACTAAAAACATAACTTTTTTTTTTCTTTTTAAAAACATTTGCACTTGAACCATTATGTCAAAATCACCTTCCAAAATTTTTTCTGGGATTTTTCCCCCATTAGTGGGTTCTTCATCTGAGTTTCCCTAAAGAATGTCTTCTGATTCTTGACAATATTGACCCTGCAACACAGAATTCTTGAGATATTGTCACAGTTCTCCCCAGAGCTGTCGTTCATTAGTGACTACTGCTATCCTTCACACTATCCTTGATTGTTTCAGGAGTTACGAAAGTGTGTTTTTGTAGTGAAATAGTGCACTGATCTACCCCATCACCTAAACAATTGACATAGACCTAACTTCCTACAAAACAGGTAAGGGTCTGCAATTAAAAGACTTTACAAGGAATGGAGGATAAACAGGAACATACCAAATACACTCATACACATCAAAGAATATGTGTATAACCTAAAGCTGCTGCATAATCCCGTACCATTTTAAGAGGTTTTAATCTTAGTTCTCTATGCTGCTCATTGTGTCTTAGACAAGGAAAACTACTCCAAGTTTTGGAAACTAGGATAAATTTACCTCAGGTACCAGGAAGAGTATAAGGTTTTTATTTTAATCACACTTCTAAGACTTATTTCCAGAAGCTCTTATTTCTTGCCCTTATATTTTTTCCAAGATGGTTGGCATCAGAATAATATATTCCATAAAGGCAAATCTTCACCTTTCCATGTTTGCACTATGTCCCTGCTAAAATAATCATAACATAGTCCAAAGTTGATTTATTTCCTAAGGTCTGGATTATTTACTAGTTTATAGCTACCATTGAATAGCATTTTGAAGATTAGGATATAGTGTATTATATTTGCAATACAAAAATTGCAAACAGCAGATTGCATCGTTTACATTATATAAATCTGTGAACAGTTACAAAGCATAAAAATATACCGGGGATGCCAAAAAAAAATGTATACACATGACTTGTATTCATCTTTTGTTGTTGGTAGATATTGGGTATTACAATTTTCATACACTCTTTTCCTTTCTTAAAATGTGTATACATTTTTTTAGGCACCCTCTGTATAATATAAACCCAACCACATGTTCATTGCTATTTTTTATTTTGGAACACTGATTTACCTATTCCCATTGTCTACAGCAATCAGATCATTGATAACTTGCTAATATTTGCCAGATAGATACAACACTGGTTTAACACATTTAGAAAATCTTGATCATACAAGTATACAGATATTTAGCATAAATAATAAAACTATATGTTTTTTTTAAGCCTTAATAAGAGTTATAATATATTGCTATTAGTGATTTTATGTATAAAACCTAGAAGGATATAAGTATGTGTGCATGCATTATAAAATGTGAGTGTTTTGAAAGCTAAACAAGTGTATACTGGAACTGGAAAGCTTTAAACACCATAACTTTTTAGGGAAAGTTTTGTGTTTCTTTGTGTAATTTACACCAATTTTATTTTACGAAACAGAATATGTCAGAAAGATAAATCTAGGAAGAGTGCTATCTAAAAATATTTGCAAGATACTTGTTTTTACAGAAACTCTGATGGTTGCCACAGCTCATGGACAAATGTAATATTTTTAAACAAAATGTCAAGTTGCAGGTGTAAGTGATCAGGATGCAGATCATAGTGTAAAAAAAGTGTGATTGAAAATTATTTTTTCTTTTAATTCTTAAGGTGCTTTTGCAAAACTATTTTGTGCAAGGCAGTCACTCTGTGTTGAATAAGCTCTTGAAAGATCTAAAAACACAGCTTGTGCTTTGAAAAAAATTAAATATGGTAGGGAATTCAGTGAGAAAAAGGTGCTGGGATTAGTCAAGAACATGAATAATTATATGTAGAATATTTAAAATGTTCCAAAATATTAGAAGTTTATTTTGCATGAAGAAATTACTTCTTGTTGGGCAACTAAGGGAAAAATTGAGGGAATATTTGGATTGTGAGGACAGGCCATTATTTGAGGGGAGTTGCATTTAAATAAGGTTAATTAGATTTAAAAGGTGCAGTTGAAAATGGAGTTTGATTTTTATTTTTTGCCTTTAAGATAATTATAACCAAAATAATTACAGTTTTACTCATGGGGTTGAATTAAGTGCTATGGGCTGAGTTAAGCACTGGGGAGACATTATTTCATATGGTTATAACTAATTCCTTAGAGGAAGTCATGGTTTATTATCATCCCCATTTTACAGGTGAGGAACTTGTAATTTAAAGATACTGGATACAGTACTCAAGGACACACAACTAGTAAAAGGTGGAGTTGAGTTAAAAAAGCAAAACAAAATCTTTGTAATTTTAGAGACTGTACTCTAAATTAAAAATATACAATTTCCTCAGATAATCATTGCCAGAACACAGCTTTGGCCTTTGAAACAGTGTAGGTCTGCTTGGCCCCAAACAGCAGATTCAGAGAAAGAAAATAGAAAGATAGAGTTATACACTTGAAACTTATATAATTTTACTAACCAATGTCACCCCAATAAATTTAATACAAATTTTAAAAAATGTTAAGCAAGATGTATTGTATCTGAATGTCATGGCGATATTTTTAGCCCTGATGAGCTCAAATATGTATCACAAACAAAAACGAAAGCAATAAAATAGATTATTTGAAGTATGTATTTCCATGCAATAACATTAATTAGCTAACTGTGTTTGTATATAATGCTTTAAGATTTTATCTATTTATGTTATGATACTAAAAATTAACAAGATATTTAAAATCACTATATTTCAAAATTTTAATTTTACATTTTCAAATGCTTCATAATACACATGATAGACTACTTTAGAAAGTAGTAGTTTAGAGAGTGAGTACTCTAACACAGTTTACCAACAGACATAATAATCAAAGTAATTTGAAGACCACTAATTCAGGAGGCAGCGATCACAATGGTCTACATCTAAAAGTTAAAATAAAAATATGACCATAACAATTAACTTTAAAAACTTTTAAAATTAATTTAAAACCCTTTTCAGCAGAATAATATATTAGTATCTGGTTTCACTTCTATCTCTATGAGTAGATTTTTGCAGTAACCTACCAGAAGTATGATTTCTCATATTTAGATTATCAGTAATTTAGCTTTCTTCCCCATGACCGATTAAAGAAAGATGTATTTCTGTCAAACTCATGCAAGACATTTGTATTCCCTTCTCTTATTAATTTCTCCCATTATTTTTCAAACTAAATGATTCTTGAGTTTCAATCATGTATACTATAGCATTATTTTAAACGTTAATTTTAAAAAGTGATACAAAACAAATATTTGAAATGATACAATACTAAAATGATTGTAAGTTTATCATATCAATGTCACCGGACTATGAGGAAGCACAAACTACAGATGTCATGTGTTTAGAAAATAGGGAACAATATTATTAGCCAAGCAAAAACTGAAATCCACACTTTATATAAACAATTTAATGTAGTCTTGTTCTTTGTACACTGAGCAATGTAACCTGGGTTAACATTTCTGATACGAAATGTCCTTCTTTGCTTATTTAATTTAAAATATAAAAAACAATTTCTTCCAAAAAAAGGCTAAAATTACATTACCCTAAAACTCCAAAATATAGCTTATTTAATTTAGAATATATGATGTCCTAAGAGACCTGTAAGGAAGACCAAGTAATAAATCATAACTAAGTGCCTAGTTCATTTAGTGATATTTTCAACAGCATCATGAAAATGAAAGTAGTGGATTATTTAATGGTGTTCAAATCCATTAACAATCTATATCCATTAATGATCCTAGAATAATAAATAAAAAAGGAAATAAATGATTTTCTTTCTTCAGAAATTTATTTTGTTTTCTTTTACTTTTTTAAATTTTTAACAGCTTTATTGAGATATAATTCACATCCCATACAATTTTCCCATTCAGTGTTCAAATCAATAATTTTTATTATGTTTAGAGAATTGTGCATCAATCATCAAAGTCAATTTTATAACATTTTTATCCTTCCCCAGAAAAAAAAAAAGCATTTCACCCACCTCATCACACTCCCACAGCTCTAGGCACACAGAGAAATACCTAGTGTGTCTACAGATTTACATACCCTGGAATTTAATATCAATTAAATCACATAATAGATAGTTTTTTTGTGATTGACCCCCTTTGCATAGCATAGTGTTTTAAAGGTTCATCCACTTTTGACAAATATTGGTTCTTGCATTTTATGGTTCTATAATATTCAATTGTATGGATATACAACATTTAAAAATATTATCAGTTGAACAGCATTTGGGTTGTTTCTAATTTGGCTATCATGAATAATGCTGCAACGAACATTCATGTATAAATTATTATGTAGATATGTGTTTTTATTTCTCTTAGGTAAATACCTAGGAATAGATTGCTGGTAAATCTATGTTTAACCATTTGGGGCCCTGACAAAGATTTTCTGAAGCGGTTAGACAATTTTGTATTCCCGCCAGAAGTGTATGAGGCTTCCAATTCCTCTTCATCTTCACCATTACTTGTTATATAGTCTGTCTTTTTTTTTAGTAGCCATCATGGGAGGGTGTGAAGTGGTATAGCACTATGGTTTTGATTTTCATTTACCAAATGAGTAAGGATGGTAAGATGGTTTGGGGTCGTTTGTAAATTTTTTTAAAGATATTTTTTGAAATATAGCTAATGTAAAATATTATTTTAGTTTCAGGTGTTTATCATAGTTATTCAACAGTGCCCGCCTAACACTATACAGAGTTATTACCATATTACTGATTATATCCTCTATGCTAAATAAGTTATCACCATGATAAGTCCAGCGACCATCTGAAATTGTACCAAGATAGCACAATATTATTGATCTTTCCCTGCTTTTTAAAATTTTCAGTTAAGAGTTGATATTCAATATTATTTTATATTAGTTTCAGGTATGCAGCATAGTGGTTAGACATGTATATAATTTAGGAAGTGACCCCCCTGACTAGTACCACCTGGCACTATATATATGGTTATTATCATATTATTGATTACATTCCCTTTACTTTACATCCCCATGACTATTTTGTAACTACAAATTTGCATTTCTTAATCCCTTTACTTTTTTCACCCTGCTCCAAACCCCCTCTCATCTATCACCCCAATTGATTTAGTACCCACCTGATACCATACATAGTTATTGCAGTATTATTAACTATATTCTTTATGCTATACCCTACATCCCCATGACTACTGTGTAACAACAAATTTGTACTTCTTAATCTCTTTCCCTTTTCACCCACTTCCAATCTTTCTCCCATCCTGCAACCATCAAAGTGTTTTCTGTATCTATGAGTTTGTTTCTGTTTCATTTGTTTGTTTATTTTGTGTTTTAGATTACACTTATAAGTGAAATCATATGACATTTGTCTTTCGCTGTCTGACTTATTACACTCAGCACTGTACCCGCTAGGTCTATGCATGTTGTCACAGATGGCAAGATTTCATTCTATCTTTATGGCTGAGTAATATACCATTATATATATGTACCACCTCTTCTTTATCTATTCATCCGTTCAGGGACACCCAGGTTCCCTTCATATCTTGGCTTGTGTAAATAATGCTGCAATCAACATATGGATGAGCACATCCCCTCAAAGTAGCATGTTGGGATTGTCTGGATAAATACCCAGAAGTAGAATTGCAATGTTCTTCTTTGTCTCTTGTTATAGTCTTTGTTTTAAAGTCTATTTTGTCTGGTATAAGTACTACTATGCCACTTTTTGTTTGTTTCCATTTTCATGAAATATCTTTTTTTATCCCTTTACTTTCAGTTTGTGTGTGTGTCTTTTGATCTGAAGTGCATCTTTTGTAGGCAGCATATTGTTTTCTTATCCATTCAGCCTCCCAATTTGTTGATTAGAGTATTTAATCCATTTCCATCGAAATTAATTGTTGATTGGCATGTAGTTATTGCCATTTTATTATATATATAGTAGTACTTATACCAGACCAAATATATATATAGTTTTTTTGTTTGTATGTTTTTTTTTTTGTTTTGTTTGTTTGTTTGTTTGTTTGTTTTTTGTCTTAAAGAAGTCCCTCTAAGATTCCTTGTAATATTGGTTTGGTGGTGATGAAATACTCTAGCTTTTTCTTGTCTGAGAAGATCTTTATCTGTCCTTCAAGTCTAAATGATAGCTTTACTGGATATAGTAATCTTGGTCATTGCTTTTCATCACTTGAAATATTTCCTGCCAATCCCTTCTGGCCTGCAAAGTTTCTATTGAGAAATCAGCTGACAGTCTTAGTGGAGCTTCCTTATAAGTAACTCACTGTTTCCACAACTCCTCCACTGTAGTCATGGCTTGTCCTCACAACCAGTGAGCCTGAAGGTGAGTCCCTCCCATTGATGTGCAAATAGCAACCAAGGCTCAGCTACAAGAGGAAGGCACACACAACCCACACAAGGGACATATCTGGAGTGCATGGCTCAAGTGATCAGGAAGACTGTGCCCCTGAGCTCCACAGCACACCAACTACATAAGGCCATTCTACTAACAGTAGAAGACATAGCAGCCCTACGTATATATATAGAAATAAACATAGAAGGCAGCCAAAATTGGTAGACAAAGAAACATGTTCCAAGTAAAAGAACAGAAGAAAGCTCCAGAAAAAGAACTAAACAAAATGGAGACAAGTAACATACCTTGTAGATCCATTCAGATTTTTAATTCCCTTCTGGGTCAGTTTCAGTAGCTTGTAATCTTTGTAATTTGTCCATTTATCTAAATTATCTATTTTTTGATGTACACTTGTTAATATTCACCTTACGATTTTTCTGTTTCTCGAGGGTTGGTATCAATATCCTGTCTTTCATTCACAATTATAGTAAATTGAGCCTTCTCTCTCTCTCTCTCTCTCTCTCTCTCTCTCTCTCTCTGTTTCTGTCTCTTTTTTCTTCCCCAGGTCAGTCTGGCTAACAGTTTAATTTGTTGATCTTTTCAAAGATCTAATTTTTGGTTTCACTGAGTTTCTCTAATGTTTTTCCACTCTAATTAATTTCCACTCAAATCTTTATTATTTCCTTCCTTCCTCTTGCAAATCTTTATTATTTCCTTCCTTCCTCTTGCTTTACATTTACTTTCTCCAGTGTATTAAGGTAGAAGGTTAGTTGATTGATTTGGGATCTTCTTTTGATTATGGTCATTTATACTTATAAATTCCTCTTAACACTGCTTTATCTATGTGTAATACACTTATTTTGTTTATTTTCATTTTTATTCATATCTCAAAGTATTTTCTAATGTGTTTTGTGATTTCTTCCTTGACTCATTTGTTATTTGGGAATACATTGTTTGCTTTCAACATGTTTGCAAATTTACCAAAGTTCTTTCTTTTGTTGATCTCTAGAGTCTTTCCATGGTAGAGAACAAACTTTATATGATTTTAATCCTTTTAATTTTTTCCTTTTTTTTTTTTTTTTACAGCTTCACATTCAATCTATCCTGGAGAATGTTCCATGTGCACTTGAGAATAATTTATATTATGCTGTTGCTGTGTTGAGTGTTGCATAACAATCTGTTAGGTCTAGTTATTTTACAATGTTATTCAAGTATCCTATTTCCTTTCTATGTAGTTGTTTTATCCATTATTGAAAGTGTGGCATTAAAATCTTGAACTATTATTATTCAATTACATATGTCTTTCCTAGATTCTGTCACTCTGTGCTCCATTTATTTTTTAGGACTCTGTTAGTAGGTACTTGCTTATAATTGTTCATTATTTAGTAATTGTTAATTTTTATTATAAATATCATTACATAATGTTTATGTTTGTTAAATATTCCCAATGTATTATCCTATTGATTATTACAAAATGTCCTTCTTGATATCTAGTAACATTTATTTCTATTACAGTCTATTCTGTCTGATATTAACATAGACACTTCACCTCACTTAATGGTTGCCAATTGCATGGTGTATCTTTAGTCATCCTTTTGTTTTTAACCTATCTGTATCTTTCAATAGCAATCATATAAACAGAATATATTTGGACCTTGTGTTTTTTGAATTTTGTTTTTCAATCTATCTCTATTCTTGGATTGGCTTGTTTAATCTGTTCACGTTTAATACTACTATTGATATAGCTGAATTTGCATCTGCCATTTTGTTTCTATAATTATATCTTACTTTTTTTTGTTCCTTTGTTCTTTTATGTTGTTTGGGTTTTTACATATACATATTGGTTTTTATATATACATATATACGTGTGTGTGTGTATATATGTGTGTGTGTGTGTGTGTGTATATATATATATATATATATATATATATATATATATATATATAATATACACATATATATGGGATATTTTCTAGTGTAATATTTTGATTCCTTAATGTTTTTTACACTATATTTTTAAAGTTATTTCTTAGTGATTGCTCTGGGGCTAGCAATATAAGTCTTAATTAATAAGAGTCTACATCAGATTTGTACTATCTTTATACCATAGAGATATAGAAATGTAATTCCTATATAGCTCTATTACCTTATCCACATTTTTGTGGCATTGTAGTAACTACGACATCTATTTATATTACAACCCAACAATATATAGTTATAATTATTATTTTATCTGATTGTACATCTTTAAATAAGTTGACAAAAGAAAGTATAGCAAATACACATTTACAGAATTTTTTCTATTAACCTTTGCATTTACAATTTTTGATTCTCTTTATTTATTTCTCTTTCAGTTTAAGGTACAGTCTTTGGCTAGCATACAACTGAAATGTTGATTGTGATCTCTTCTTGATATCTTTCTCATGTTTTATTCTCCAGTGAAGAATAACAACATGTGCCATTTTTTATTGCTAATGAAAATAAGTATTAAGGAGAATATATAATTTAGAGCACAATGCACATTTTGTAATACATTGATTTGTCCTTGACCAGAGAGACACCATGTTTTATCAAGGTTCATCCAATGAATTCATGTTACTCTTCAATAATGTCTCTGCGGAAATTCTATGTACAGGATTTATTTCCCCCCCCCACAGGATTTTTTAACACTGCATGTCATATATAGAGCCTAGGTGTTCTCATCAGAATTCGGTTTACAAATTTCTAACTGGATTAATAATACTTGGATTTATGGTTGTTAGTCTTCAGTCCTTCTTGGAGTTCTGATAATGTAATCACCCTTCTCAATCTAATGGAGCACAGGAAATGTAGTTGGCAAAAGAATAGTGCAACATTAATACATCCAGACACAAACCTGAAAGAGATTATATTACCCTGACATGTTTACATTAAGACGACATGTTACTAAAATACATTAGAAACTCCAGAAAATCAAAGAAAAGCATGAAATTGTTGAATAGCGAGTGATTGGGCCATTATGATGCCAGTGAGATCCAGATGCTTTGCTAACTGTTCTAAACACATTTCTTCTGCAAAGAGGAAACAGTGGGATGCTGATTACCTATCTTATCCTTGCTGGCCTTATGCCACCCTTTCAAAAGAAAAATGTCTTTTTAACTATAATTTATAATGCATTATGTAATTTACTGCTACAGTGAACATACAGAAATTATTTGTTTAACTGGGAATTTGGAGACTGCTGAGCTTGGACCAATGAATGTGGCAAAGCAGAATTCTTTTGCTTTTGTCAAAACTCTACATTCCACACTCCATCCCTGAGCAACCCTTTTTTGATATGTCATTTTAAGCATATGTCATTTCTTTTGTAAATTGAATTCTATTAATCACAGTTTAGATTCCCATTTATGAAAATATTTTTTTTTATAATGATTCATGTATATCTCAACTTGTGTTGCAGGTATGCCGTAACAGTAAGCCATCCTCCCCCCTTTTTTTTCTTACAGAAGATTAACAATATATTGACATTGATTAGTGATTTTTGTCTTCCTATACTCTTAGCTAAGAAGTAATGATGGGGATGCTATGTGTTTTTGTGTAAATATACAGATATAATTTGCAAGTAATCATTAGTCCTATTTTAACCTGACCTACTGTGTTTCCCTGAAAATAAGACTGGGTCTTATATTATTTTTTGCTCCAAAAGACACATTAGGGCTTATGTTCAGGGGATGTTATCCTGAAAAATCTTGCTAGGGCTTGTTTTCCAGTTAGGTCTCATTTTTGGGGAAATACGGTACTGTTTAATATATGTAGCCAAATACCAAAGGAATATTTCTTAGGATTTATCTAAATTGTTTCCACCAGATTAATCTGCAAAGCCTAAGAATTCAAGTCACCAGTAATTGGCAGAGGAGTGGAAAAAATCAGTATTTGGGCACCTACTAATAACCTGAATCCTAGACATCAATATCTAGCCAAACAATTCTGGATACCTTTTAGATCTCAAATGTTAGCAGCAAATTAAGATTGACAATAAGAACTATTGTTTTCCAGTATTCTCCAGGAAGTCAGGGCCCTTGCATATATGTCCAGAAGTTGTACATTCATTACCCAATATTAGGGACTTCAAATATATCATAAGTTGTGAACACCAACCACCTTCAGTTTAACTCCATTGTGACTCTTTGCCGTCAGGAGACCCAGTGGACCAGCTTCAGGCAGGATTAATTCCATTTCTCTGAGTGAATCTGTTGTTCACAGAATAGAGATATTTAGGCTCCTCCCCTTTCCTGCTTCCATCTTCTCTTCTGATGCTTTACTGCTCTACCTCCATATGCATTATTTCCCAGTCACCAGATCCTGCACCTGAGTTAAATCTTTATTTCAATATCCTTTGTCATCATTATATAATTGGTATGGATATCAGGAAATTCTTATCCATGAAGCAAGGGTTTCTGATTTGACTAATTTAACATTGGACTCTGTACCCATTGGTTAGTGACAATAAGCCTCTTCTATTCCTGGGAAATTTTCCACTGTTTAACTATTGTTATCTGCCTTGCTCTCAGTTCTCTGAATAACCTTTCATTTTTTACTCAGATTGAGAAAAATGCAGGTACATATAATTTAAATAAAGTCCCCAAAAATACTAGAAAATAGATATTACTATGCCAATTTTATAAACATAGAAACTGAGTTTAATGATTTATTCAAAGTCAGGCTACTGATAAATGACAGAATTATAGCCCCATTCTAGCTTATTCTAATATTTAAACTCTTTCTACTGATTATTAGTTCCTCAAGATTTGAATTAGTATCAGCAGTCCCTTTTCCATCTCCTTGATGCTTATACTTTTGATCTTGTCTGGCAAGCTTATCAAATAATAATACCTGGATTTAATCTCTCTCTCTTTTTTTTTGGGGGGGGGATATGTATTGTGTTATCATTTTTCTTCTGAATTTTACATAAATATCACATTTTGTCTGAGAAGAGGATTATAAACACACTAGAGTTAGAAATATTTAAAATATTTTTTTAATTAGTAAGATTTAGGACAGTACAACAATCAGTGAGCACAGAGTAAGAGTTACTTTGTGACACTGATTTTCATCAGCAGACACCATTCCATGTGACCAATCTGACTGATTCATTGAAGCTTTCTGCTTGCTTATTAGTGTTGTCCCACTTTAACTCCAAGTCCCTGAATGCTAGATTACGGCCTATTACTTATGGTTTAAAGAGTTTTCAGGTGAGAACATTTGGTATTTTACATAAATGAAAAGTTTGAAACTTTGCAAATAAAATATACCCCAGATGACAAATTCATTTACATGAGGATTTGGAATCACCTTTTCTTTGATAGTTAATTTTACTCTGATTACTAGAAGAGATGTTCCTGGAAAATCAGAATCTTTGGAGAAATAGCTGAGTTCAAATCTCATATAGAGTATATATTATCACTTCCTTGTTCATTGCAGCATTATTCACAAAAACTAAAATATGGAAGTTACCTAAATGTCCTTTGATAGATGAATGGATAACAGATATGATATATATATGAATATTATTCAGCCATATAAAAGAAGAAAATCATGCAATTCATGACAATATGTATGAACATGGAGAGCATTATGCTGAGTGGAATAAGCCAGGCAGAGAAAGGCAAATGCTGTATAATCTCACTCATATGTGTGATTAAAAATATATATATATATATATATATATGTATATATATATGCATATATATGTGTATATATGTGCATGTATATATACGCATATATACATATATGCATATACACACACACACACACACACACACACACACACACACACATATATATATATATATATACGTACACACATATATAATAGAAACAGAATAAAATGGTGGTTTCTAAGTGCTGATGGGAAAGAGAAAAAGAGGGAGGGGAAAATCAGGAGCTTTAAGTCTCAAATGGTATACATTTTTAGTTAAAGAATAAGTTCTCCTATGATTTTACTGGTATGTGGTATATAAACCAAAAAGAACAAGACAAACAAATGAGAAACAAAAACTCATAGACACAGACAATAATTTAGTGGTTACCAGAGGATAAGGGGGTGGGGGGTGGGTGATGAGGGTGAAGGGGATCAAATATATGGTGATGGAAGGAGAACTGACTCTGGGTGGTGAACACACAATGGGATTTATAGACGATGTAATACAGAATTATACACCTGAAATCTATGTAAATTTACTAACAATTGTCACCCCAATAAAATTAATTAAAAAAAATATATATATATATATATTTTTTAATATATTTATATATTAGAGGACCCAGGCTTCCCATCACATCAATAAAGGCAGTTTCTACTTTAAAAAAAAAAAAAGAATAATTTCTGAGGATCCAGCGTACACCATGGTGACTATAGTTAATGATATGGTATTGTATACTTAAAAGTTGCTGAGAGTAGATCTTAAAAATTCTCATCACACAAAAAATTAAGAGTTAACATGTGAAATGATGGATGTGTTAACATCTAGATCTTGGTAATTATTCCATAATGTAAATGTACACCAAATCATCAAACTATACACTTTAAATGTACATAATTATACTTGTCAATTTTTCCTCAATGAAGTTGGGAATAAAGGAAAGGAAAAATAACAGAGAAAACAGACATACTGTTGGTATAATTGAAAAAACAAGGAAAATAGCCCACACAACTTATGCCAATTAATTTGAATATCACTGTGACATAAATGTTTCTGGGAAAGTAATTATTACTGTTATTGACTCAAGAAATGTAAAAAAAAGTCATCAAATTAATTGCAAGGTGAATTAAAGATCTCTAATATTTAAGGAACATGTAGTTAATGTATTCTTTATTTTTTTCCTTATTTCAGAAAAAAATGGAAAACTCCAAATTCATTTCATGATACTAAATTATGTTGCTAATGTGATAACTAATGTCAGCCCCCAGAAGAAAAGTTTGTACCAATTTCATTTACTAAACTGAATGACACAGATTACAAATATTAGCAAATAATATTCAATAGTTCTTTAATACTTTATCCTGTTTTAGAAGGCATCATTCCTATCAAAAGGTGCAAATGGTACAAATTAGAGCTATCAATATAATTTACCACATTGTCAAATGTAGTTATTTGAATAGGGAGTGGCTATGAGAAAGTATGAGGTTAGGATGCAATGAGGTATTTATAAATAGCAGCAAGTGTCCCAGATCTTGGTGACCACGCATGGAAAATAAATATCTGTCAGTGTCATTTTATCAACCAACACCCTTGTGGATAGGGGTAGTCTTTACTATGGTTTCAGCCATCGATCACTGCATAAGAAACTACCCCAAAATGTAAGACCTTAACACAAAAGTGATTTGTTATTACTCCTGATTCTTCTATCTTTACATGGCTCAGCTGGGTAGTTTATCTGTTCTATGTGGAATCTCTTGAGGATAGAACTTTCAAGGTAAATGTATTAGTCCACTAGGGCTACCATAAAAAAAAAAAATACCACAGACTGGGTTTATTTATTTTCTCACTGTTCTGAAGGCTAGAAGCCAAGATCAAAATGCTGGTAAGTTTAGCATCAACTAAGACATCTCCTTTGGGTTTGTAGACAGTTATCTTTTCATAGTGTCCTCACATGGCCTTTCTTTGTGCTTATACTTCTCTGGTCTCTTTCTGTACTTACAAGGACACCAGTTCTATTGAATTATGTCCCTACCACTATGACCTCATTTAACCTTGATTGCCACTTGAAAGGCCACATCTCTAAATATAGTCACCCTGGGTGTTACGTAGATGTTCAACATATGAATTCTGGGGATGGGGGAGGAAACAATTTAGTCCATAACAGTGACTTTATCACTCACCTCTCTAATTTCTCACTTGGGATGGCTGGAACCCTTGGAGGCTGGCATCAAGGTCTCTTTCTTGAAGAGTAGGCAGAAACTGATAGGATATTTTTGCCACATTGTACTAATCAAGGTAAGTCACAGGCCAGCCCTGATTCAGAGTGTAAGGAGTGGAAAATTGGACCCTTCTTCATGGGTGCACAACTAAGGAAGGAAGAAATTTATTTTTTAAAATGTATTTATTTATGACAAATAATCCTCCTTATCTATGTGGGATTCATTGCAATACCCCCAGTTGATGCCTAAAATCATGATAGTATGGAAATACTAGGTTGGCATAAGTGATTACGGTTTTTGCAATTATTTTTAACTTTTAAACTGCAATTACTTTTGCACCAACCTAATAGTGTGTATATGTATATGGTTTCTGTTCATCTCTTTTCATCGAAAAATATAATGCCTTTTTCACCTTAACTAAGCACTTATCCACTGTGGCTATAACTTCTGCAATTTGAGGTGTGACAATAAAACTAGCACACATTTATTTTTCCTTCTTCACAATTTCACAGATAGAAAATTTGTTCTTACTATAGATCTTAGCAATCTCAGCATATGATTTCTTTTCTTTTTTTCTTTATTAAGAACTTTCACTTTCTCACTTAAGGAAAGCACAATATGGCTTCTCTCTGGCATATCTGAATTGCCAGCATCACTACTCTTGCATTTTGGGGCCATTATTAAGTAAAATAAGGGTTGCTTGAATGGAAGCACTGTGATACTGCCACAGTCAACCTGATAACCTTGATGGCTACTAAGTGACTAATGGGCAGGGAGTGTGTACAGTGTGCAAAGGCTGGTCTAAGGGATGATTCATGTCCTGCGTTGGTGGGAGGATGAAGCAGGCAGTGTAAGATTTCATTACACTACTCAGAAAGGCATATGATTTAAAACCTAGGAATTATTTACCTCTGGATTCTTTTCTTTAATATTTTCAGGTTGCAGTTGAATGCTGGTAACTGAAAATACAGGAAACAAAACTGTAGATAAAGGGAGACTACTATATTTAAGGTATACAATGTTTTGATATATGTATACATTGTCAAATGATAACCACAATCAAAGTAATTAACATATCTATCACATCCTGTAGTTACCGTGTGTGTGTGTGTGTGTGTGTGTGTGTGTGTGTGTGTGGTGATAACAGTTGAGGTCTAATCTCTTAGCAAAAATCAAGTATACAATACAATATCATTTACTATAGTCACCATGATGTACAATATATCTCCAGAACTTATTTGTCTTATAATTGAGAGTATTAATATTAATACTCTTTTATTAATATTTCCCTAAATCCACAAAGACATTGATGATTTCTTTCTTTGGAGGCTGTCTATCACACACCCTAAAAGAATTAGTGTCCCAGATGTCAATCAACCTATAAATGTTAATCCTGGGATGGGGAATACATTTCATGAAAGGGATATTATTCAAACTCAAGAGAAAAATTTTGTAGGTTTTCTTTTTTTTTTCACCTGGGCAATAGAATAAATGTAGTCTAGATTTTAAGCCCGCTAGATGACTGAAACAGTTCTGGAGTTGTTAGGAAGAGATTGGCTGACTCTGGTTAAGAGACTCTAGGCTTGACAAAAAGTTTTACCTTATTCTCTATGCTATAATTTCAATTCATTGTCTTTATCCTTTTATTAAACTCTGATTAAAATTACAGCCTGGTATTTTCTCTACCCTCAGAAAAGAACAATGTGTCTGTGTCCATACTTGAGATGAAATAACACAAGGAAAAAAGCAGTGCCCTTTGCCCAAAGGCCAGAGAGGAAGTATTGGAGTGACTAACAGAAGGTAGCCCAACCAAGGAATTGCAATAAGGCAAATGTTATCTATAACATAGATAGTAACAAGGAAGAATCAAATAACAATACCTAATCTCACAAGATGCAGTAACCTAGGAAATAATGTTGGTGAATTCTTGTGCCACTGTAACTGGATACATGATAGCATAATACAAGCCCCTGATCACCTTCAAACCACTCCTGTCTTCCAGTGTATCTGATCCCAATCATACATCTGGTCCCATTTAAGTCACTCATATCTCCTAGTGCATTTAGAGTAAAAAGTGAGCATCATAGCATAACATAAGACACCCTATATGATCTTGAGTCCATGGAGAGATATAATATTAACAAAAAATTATTAACAAAATAGTCTGTATTTTCTGGGTGAGACAATTTTCCTCAGTTTATTAGTGGAATCCAATATTCAACAAAATTTTAATACCACTGCCTTACTATCTTATTTCTCACTGTTGCTTCCACTACACTTCATCCTCAGTCATATCACTCATAATTCCCTGAAATTGTTTTGTTCTTTCACTTTCCATCCCTTTGTTTATTTTCTTTGTGCCTGGAATCTCCTGTCTTTGTGTGTATGTGTGTTCAGAAATGTGTGTATGTGTAGTGCAGAAACCATGCACTAACCTTTGGTGAAAGCCTATCTCTTCAATAAAACATTTCCTGATAATTTTTAGCTCCTAACCATTCTGTCATACTATATTGTGTACTTTTTGATTGTATGGACCACATCTCACATTCATCTCCAAGGAAAAATATCAGTAAATATTTTTAAATGATCAAAATAATTACATAATATCACACTAAGATTGTAAATGTAAAGCTCTTTGTTGGCTCTTTAAACTGTGAAATTTTGATATTGAAGAAACTTAGCAAAACCACAAATTAATCTCCACATGTTCTTCTTGGGATGTATATGCATACTGAATGCCGGGAAAGAACCTCAGCCTTATATAGGTTCTTAAAATAAATGCACAAAGTAATCCTAATAATAATCTTTACTGGCATATATATTTGGTCAATTGAAGGAAACTATAGCAAATATGTTGTAAAAATGCTTCAGTTCAGTATGCTTTATATCATCTTTTTCCAGGAAAAAATAAATGTGATTCTAGTGTTTGGCCTATAAACATATTTTTATTGATGGTGTTTTTTTTTTTATAAACTAAAAATAATTTGAAGGATTGAAGAGACATGAAAATTATATATCTAAGAAGAGACATATAATATCATCTGAAAGAGTAAAGTTTTCATATCTTTTCTTCTCGTTATGTAGCCATGAAAATTATGTTTAATACTCATAGTGTAATAAGCTATTGTTTTCTTCTTTTGTATTAAGGAAAAATAATAGAGGATTTAACTCTCCTTTGCAATGTTATTTCTGATACAAGCAATCAAGTAGTTATCAATTTATCTCTATATAATCACTTTGCTTTATTGCAATCATCAGAAATTGACTTCACTTGATTTAAGCATAAGAGAAATTATTTGGAAGATTATCATGTCTTACAGAATCACCTGGAAGGCTAGCTAGTTTGGTCTAGAAAATAAATGGACTCCCTCACCATTCTATGTGATTGTCAGTGATACATTTCAGACACTGATGTGAACAACTTCTCAACTTTTCTATATCTTTGATTCAATTCTGAAAACTTCAAGTCACCAGTTAACTCTGCCCCATCGAGGGCAGGGATTGGAAATATCACGCCTCCTTTTCATTTGTTGTACAAAGTCGGACCTAAGTAAGGAAGATTTCTTAAAACAGAAAGAATTTTGAGAAATGGGTGGCCTTCACATATACAAACGTTCAGTATACATTTTTTAATACATGAGGGGATGGAAGGCGTTGCACATTTTGGCTCTTTTCAATGCTCTGTATTTTAGCATTCTCTATGTTAATCTAATATGAAAATCAATTTTCATGAGAGAGCTCATTCATTTATGTTTACAATTAATTTGCATAATACACATCAATGTATCATGGAAAAAAAAGATAAAATAATATGTTGCTATAGAGTGTGGAATCTTCACTTATACTAATCAGACTGTTTCTACAGGATAAGAATTGACAATTATAGAGTTAAGATGAAAAAAAAAAGTCACCAGAAGTAATTTGTCTCAGTGTCCCCAAATAGAGTCACTTGCAGAATAGGCAGGAACTCCAGAGGAGATTATGTAATTTGTCTGATGAGAGTGAAACCCTGCACTCCATGACACTGTGTGTTGGCTCTTCTTCTTTTTTTTTTTTTTTTAACTCTTATTCTTAATGAAATAATAACAAAGTAAATGCTAATAGTTATAATTGAGGATATAAAAACATTTTTAACAAAACTGCTGAAGGCTAATCAAGTCACTAAGAACACTGTCAAATAGGGTCAACAGGATGGAGACTATTAAAGAGCATGAAAATACTAGCAGAGTATCTTTAATGAAGTTGTAGTGGCATAATGTTTCTTGAAATGGTGAACAAGAGTCATAGGTAATATGTATCACTACTTCTATTAAAAAAGCAATTAGTCTTGATTGGGAAGAACTATTTGAACTTAGAAGTGATAGAAATAAATTACAGAGGTATTGGCATATTTAAAGATACAACACTTGAAATGGATACATTTCAAAATAAACACATCAAAATTAAAGGTAAATAATATGTTGCTTAAAATATTTTCAATAAATATGACAAAGTATTCATATTCTTAATTCATAGAAAAATCTTACCAATTGATAGCCTTATAAGATCTCAATATATAGACGGGCAAAGTACATTATTAGAGTCAAGAAAAAAGATACATAAATGGTTACTACAAAAAGAAGCATATGTATACATTCCACAATAATGTTGTAATAAAATGAATGCATTTAAAAACAGCATATATCATATGAAAAAACTGTCAGTTGTTTACATGATAATATCCCTTGTTCTGAAAGTACATTAATAAAAGAGCAGTTTTATTCACTCTTGTAGGACTCCACAGTATAAACAGGTTTCTGAAGGGCAATGTGGTTTTCGGTATCAAAGCAATAACATGTATAAACTTGGACACAATAATTTGAGTTATAAGGGTTTAAATTAATTTAAGTTACAATATAAAAAATACTGTTATCTCTACATTATCTCTTAATAAAATAACTAAATGCTTAAAAATAAGTGAAGCAAACTATAATTCAACAAAATATTTTGACAATTAAATATATTTATCTTTGGAGGTTTAGCTCCAAGAAAAACAGTCACTGTCATCATTGCAATTTTTTTTTTTTAAGCAAACAAACTAAAATCAATGACCTTTTTTGGACCCATCTGAGATTGAAGAACTGAGATTGCAGACACATTATCTCTCTGAAATCTAGAGGGACAGGTGAATCCAGAAAGTTACAGCAGAGATTTGATTACTGGGACCAAAAGTCATTGTAACCATAAAATGATAGAAACACTACACTCAATCTAATACAATTCATCAAAATTACCATTTTGATGAATTGGTAATTTTGAAATGGTAACTGAAATGGTAATTTTGATGAATTGTATTAGATTGAGTGTAGATTAGCATAAAAGAAAGAAACTCCTGGAAGACTCAGTCTTGGTGAGGTAGGGGTAGCTAAATGTTCATGAGCTTTCGTTCCAGGAATTACTTCCACAACCTCCACCAGGTTTTTTTTTGTTTGTTTTATTTATTTATTTATTATTTATTTATTTATTTATTTATTGTTTTTTTATTTATTAGTTTCAGGTGTACAAGACAAGGTAATACTTAGACGTTCATCATTTATATCCCTCACACTGTGGACCTCCCTCCCCCAATCTCCCCATCCACTATCCCTCCAACCTCACACCGAGCCATCACATTATATATATAAAATTATAGTTGGCATTCATTAATGTTTAGCTTCTGGTGTACAATGCCATGATCAGGCATCCACAGTATCCCTGAGATCTGAAGAGAACTTTTTACTCAATTAAGGAAAAAGGAAAAAAAAAAATCATGACATACTACCAGAGCATTCTCCACAACAAAGGCCTACTCTCCAGGGTAAAGACCAGAGCCTTGTCCACAGCCACGAGGAAGGGCATTCCTCTCACCGCAACCCCTTACAGCCTTCTTATCTCACATAAGCACAGCAGTAGGGTGGGAAACTACACAAGAATAAACACTCCTAAAGGTCTCACATCACAGACATGAACACACTAAAAGACAGGTTTAACTAGAAGGTTACAGAATACTCCTGATCCTCACACTTTTACCATCATACCAAGAGGGTTCTAGTGTAACAGTACAGTGTAGCTAAAGATGCTGAAAGACACAGACTATCTCTGAGGAAGAGCATTTAAGACCAAAGTTATGACAGGAAAGAAAAGCAAGAACACTAGAGGATTTTGAAGTCCCTAAGAACTACAGCAACTACAAACATGGCACAAATCCTAGCCAGATTAGACACAAGCACAGTGGGAAGATAAAAAGCGAGTATCCGAACCAGGTATGACACAGATATATTAGCACACAGGGATTTTAAAATACTATCATTAATATGTTAAGGACTGTAATGGAAAGGGAGACAACATGTTAGGAATAAAATGTGTAATGTTATCAGAAAGATGAAAAATCTAAGAAAGAATGGAAAGGGTACGCTAAAAGTAAAAGTGTGCACTAGAAAGAAAAGAGAGAAGAGTAAAAGAAATAGTGGAAGCTATATTGGCCAATAACTATGCAAAATTAATGGCAGACGCCAAAACACAGATCTAGGATGCTTTGAACACATCAAACAAGATAATTGCTAAAAATGTAAACGTGTTTATTTATTTATGATGTAGAAAATCAAAGACAAAGAAAAAATCTTGAAAGAAGCAAGACAATAAGAATAAGAATAGAAAGGAAAGTGGATTATTTCCATCACAAACCTTAACAGCAAGAAGAGTTGAGTGAAATACTTACCTATTGAAAGACAAACACCTTACCAAACTAGAATTCTATATCCAAAGCAGTTATTCTTCAAAAATCTAAAATAGAAACATTTTCAGAAAACTAAAACCAAAGGAATAGTTCACCAGCTTATCTGCTTTACAAGAATTGTTAAAAGATATTCAGAGTAAAAAAAAAAAAAAAATATATATATATATATATAGGCCCCAAACTCAAAACTACATAAAGAAAGGGAGAGCAATGGAAAAAGAATAAATGAAAATAAAATAAACTCTTTTTATTTTTCTTGTAGTTAATTGATATAAAAGAGAACTGTTTAAGTTAGTAATAGAAATATTGCATTCAGTGATTTTAGCATATGACACGTAAAATAAATGATAGTAATATCACAAGGGAGAGAAGAGAAAATCTTTGACTACATGTAAAATGGTAAAATGTCATTTCAAGATTGATTAGATTAGTTAAAATATGTATGGAAATACTAGGTTAATTATGAAAACATTCTTTTAAAGTGTAATTGATATACTAGAGAAGGAGACAAAATGGAAGAAAATGCTTAAAAAATGCTCAATTTAAAGTAGAGAAAGCAGGAAAAGAGAGAAAAAAGAAAACAGAACAAATGCAATGAATTTAAAAAAAAAATTCCAAATGTGATATTTATTAGTCCAACTATGTCAATAATTACTTTAAATGTGAATGATCTAAATATACAAAATAAAAGACAAAGATTTTCAGAGTGGATAAATAGACAAGACCCACCTATATGTTACATACAATAACAAATAAATCATAGATGATAGATAGATAGATAGATAGATAGATAAATAGATGATAGATAGATAGATAGATAGATAGATAGATAGATAGATAGATAGATAGATGATAGATAGATTGATAGATGATAAATAGATAAAAATTAAGAGAATTGATAATGGTAAACCCAACTAACACTATTTAAAGAAAGCTGGAATACCTATGTTAATTTCAGATAAAGCATATATCAGATCAAGAGGAATTATGAGGGATAAAGTGAGGAAATATATAATGATAAAGGAGCCACTTATCCAAGAAGACAACTGTCTTAACATGTATGCATACAACAAGAAAGTGTCTAAATACATGAGGCAAAAACTGCTTGAAATAAAAGGACAAATCGACAAATCCACTATTATAGTTGAAAACTTCAACACTCCTTTTTCAGTAATTGATGCATCAAGCAGACAGAAAATCACTAAGTATATAGTTGACCTGAACAGTGCCATAAATCAAATTGATCTAATTGACATTTATAAAATACTTAATTCAACAGCAAAATACACATTCTTCTTAAGAAACTTGGACATTCACTGTGATATACTACTCATGGGCTATAAAACACAATTTATCAAATTTAAAAAACGGAAATCATATAAAATTACAGTATGTGCTCAGACCACAATGGAACTAGATAAGAAATCAATGACAGAAAGACAGGTGGAAATTCACTCTAATTACTTAAAAATGAAACTACACACTTCTAAATAACACAAGGGAAAAAAATAAATTTCAAAAGAAACAAAAAGTATTTTGAAGTAAATGAAAATAAAACTATAACTTACAAAATGTGCGGGCTGCAGTGAGAGCAGTGCTTCAAAAGAAATTTAGATCATTGAATGAATTCATCAGAAAAGAAGAATAATCTAAAAACAATCTTAAACTTCCACCTTAGGAAACCTTTTAAGAAACTAGAGAAAGAAGAATAATTTAAGTCTAAATCAGGCAAAATAATATAAGTAACAATAATAGAGCAAAAATCTATAAAATTAAAAACAAAATCAATAGAGAAAATCAATGAAATCAAAAGCTAGTTCTTTGAAAAGATAAATAAAATTGATAAGGACCTAGGCAGGGTAACCAAGAAAAGAGAGAGGACACAACTTACCAATATCAGAAATCCAAGAAAGGTCATCACTGCTGATCCCACTGTCATTAAAATGATAAGAAGAATATTATGAAAAGCTCTGCCTATCAGTTTGATAAATTAGACATAAAGTGTCAATTCCTTCAAAGATGAAAACCACCAAAACTCACACAAGGACAATTACATGCATGACCTGAGTTTCCCTGTATCTATTAAAGAAATGGAATCAATAATTAATAACCCTACAAAATAGAAAGTACCAGGCCCAAATGGTTTCACTGCTGGATTCTATCAAACATTTAAGGGAGAAATGATACCACTTTCCACAATCTCTTACAGAAAATAGTAGCAGAGAAAACACTGTCTAACTCATATGAGGAAGAGAAAACAAGCAGAGAAATAGAAGCAGAGAAAACACTGTCTAACTCATTCTACCCTAGTAACATTAAATACCATTAAAACCAAATAAAAACATTACAAGAAAGGAAAACCACAAATACCTCTTTTGGATATAGATATAAAAATCCTCAACAATATATTAGCAAATAGAATCCAACAGTGTATAGAAAGAATTATACACTGAAATCAACTACATCAACAATTTTAAGGAGAAAAATCATATGATCACATACACTATTGCCTCAAAGAGATGAAAGAAATATCCATCATTAAATGGTGGCTGCATACCGCGACTTCCAAAGAGTACCCTTTGGAAAGGGGGGAAAATGAGGAGTAACTTTACAGTGGAAAAACTTGTCAAAAACTACCTCAGTCAGGTGATCAAGTTTAACATCAATAGTGTTAAAGAGAAACAACAGGCTTAAAATTGTGTCACTTGTTCTAAAGCCCCGTGATACCACACCTAGATTAAATATCTGGCCTAATTACTGTTTCAACCTCTCTCAGAAATATGATCTTAATCAACCAGCCTGGAATTTTTAGGTCAGGCACCAGTAAAGTAATCTGTCACCTGGGCCCTCGACATCCCCCATAGAAAGAAAATGCAATCAGCATGATAAAAACCCTTGCCATTCCCTTTCCCACAAAAGAAGATATCCTGGTCTAAAAAGAATCCTTTGTTTTATTTCCTTAATAGCTCCCTTGCCTCACCTTTCTTCCTATGAAATTTTCCACTAAGTACAATCCTTTGGAGTATCCTTCTAATTGCTAGATGGGATGCTGCCTGAGGCATGGATTGCTTAATAAAGCTAATTCGATCTTCAAATTTACTTGATTGAATCTTATCCTTTAAAAACAATTATAAATCACGTTGACAGTATATACCATTGATATGATGAAAAAGGCATATTCTGTGGTCTCCTTCCTAAATCACATTACCCCAGTCTAATAATAAAATATCGGTTTTCAATTTACAGCCATTCTATAAATTCCTGACCAGAATTCCTTATAACTATCAAAGTCATCAAAAACAAGGAAGTCTGAGAAATTGTCATAACTAAGTGGTCCTGAGGAGAGGTGATGATTAAATATAGTGTGCTATCCCGGATGGAATATTGAAACAGGAAACATATATCAGGAGAAAATTAAGTAAGCCTGAACAAAGTATGGACTTCAGTTAATACTAATATATCAATATTGTTTCATTAATTGTAACATATACCATTCTGACATAAGATGTTTATAACAGGAGAAACTGGTTGTGAGTTATTTGTGAATTCTCTGTACTATTTTGCATTAACCCTGCAAATCTAAAACTGTGCTAAAATATAAGCATTGTTTAAAAATATTTATGAGGTTTTTTTTATTTTTAATGATGAGGCGACAAGCTTATCATACACGGTAAAGTGAAAAACACACAATTGAATATATAGTAAAATCTCTACTCAGTGAAACAATGCTCACGCAAAATACTCTGAAAGGAATCTACTATATTAACAGTTTTGTTTTGGAAAGGCTGATGCATAATAGGTAATGTTTATCATCCTTTTACACTTGATGAAATTTTACATGATGGTAAGAAAACATGTTATATTAAAATACATAAATAAATGCTGATATCTTACCTTCACGTTTGAAATCACAAAATATCACACCCCCGATATATTTCCTCACTTTCCGTAATGAGAATGTTAATGTTAGTCAAACAAAAAAGCAAACAAACAAACAAAAACTCTGAACTACTCATGCCAAGTGTTACTATGGCAATTTTCTAAATGAGTAATTAAAATACATTTTAAATTTTATAAACATTGGATAGTTTAGAAATGTTTCCACAGTTTCTGTGGAATTAATTATTGTGCATATTTGAACAAATATGTTTCTTGATAAATTAAATGAAATAGTTTATTTTCAAAATTGAAACTAAGGCTCTTTTAATCTTCTTAACACAAAATAAAATTAAACAAGTGAAGTACTCTAAGAATTGCTGAAGACTAGAAATCCACAGTCAGAAATTTCTGCACTATGCTTTAAGATAGGAATGTGCTGGATCATTTATTGTAAGGAAATAGGTACTTTATTTATTCATTAAGCTTTCCCTGGGAATGGGTTTTCAAAGACTACAGAATCAAAGACTAACAGTTGTCATTTTGCCAAAATTTAGTTCTGGATTAGAAGTTTTATTATGAATAGAAACAAAATTAAGTTTGAGCAATAATATATATTTAATAGTTGTTATAAAGCAGATTTGTTTGATTAATACATTTCATGCTTTTTGTCTTCACCTTTGGAAGGCAGTAGTGAGAATGCTTTCTGTCTGCACTGGCCAGTGAAAGGTTAGAAAGAGTGCTCCCCAAGTTCAATATGATGACTCCTAAGGTGATAGGTAGCCTGGCCATTAACTCATTTAGCTCTTTACAAACTTACAAATAAATAAATAAAAACTTTACAAATATGCCAAAGATATAGAAAAAAATAAATATGATATTATATAAATAAGAGCCAATTAGGATTGTCTGCAATTTCTAAATAAAGGACCCAAGCCTCTTTGGACTGCATATGATTTTCCTATGATAGATTTGGTGGGACAATGTTGATTTTGATTTGTCCATTTTAAGAGCCAGAGAATTTAGATATGCTCAGAAACAACATCCATGCATGCATTAAATGAATGAAGAAATAGTGATAATAATATGAACTGTATTTTTTTTGAGGTTAAATTAAGTGAAAGTAGCATTTGATATTTTGTAAGAAACCTGCTCAAAAGGAGGATAATTGTTATAGATGATTGAACATATCATTTAGAGGCAAAGAAGAAAAAAATCGTTTTTACAAAAACTGTTTGAGAAATGTTTTAAGGAAGAAGAAATTATAATGATTTTGAGAGTCCCTGGGTCAGCTATGGATCTGGCGTAGAGTGATGAAAGTGGGGTTTAGCTACTCCCTGGTGTTGACCTTCTCAATATGCCCTGTATTCCCCAACCTGACCTGGTCCCCTATGCCTTTTGTCTCCTATATTATTTCTTTTTTTCTCTTATATTAGTTATCACTTTTTTTGTTCTCTTAATGACTTTTAAGCTTCAAATTTAAGTTTGAAACTATAGAAATTCAGTTAAATGTTTAATGTTTAATCAAATGTTTTGCCGCTGAGACCTTTTTTTTTTTTTTTTAAATTTTCAACATGAAAGTACACATACCTGTATTTTTAATTTCAATAGAAAGTCAATGGAACCTTTTATAGTTAAGGCCATTTTAGAATCCAGAAATATAAATGTCCCCTTTCTCACTCTTCTTCCATTTTATATCCTAGTATTTTAATGTGAATGACTCTTGGAATTTTCTTAAACCATTGGGTGACTTTCTGGTTCTATGAGTTGATTTTTAAATTTCAAAATCAATTTTATTGAGGTATAATTCATATGCACTAAAATATAACTATTTTAAGCATATAAATTTTAACAAATATATACTCCTGGCCATCTCAGTCAAGACAGAATAATTTCATCCCCTCCAAAAGTTTGCTTGTGTCCATTCCCAGGCAATCATCTCCTCCCAAAAATGGTCCTAGGCAACCACATCCTTCTGTTACTATGCATTAAATGTGTATTTTCTAGAGTTCCATGTGAATGGAATTATACAATAGATACTTTTTGGAGCCTGGTTTCTTTCTCTCAGAGTATTTGTATTATAATATTTACAATCTTCTTCTGTCCTTTGGTGGTTTGTTCCATGTTATTTCATGAAGTCATTTATCCTGTGAGTATAGCACACTTTGTCTATTGATTTAACTCTTGGTGGATCTTAACTGGTTTATAGTTTGGGACTATAACAAATAAAACTGCTAGAAAGATCTTGTAAAGTCTGTGTTCATGTATAACTTCATTTTTCCTGGAATTATATCAAGGAGTGAAATTGCTGGGTAATATTGTAAGTGTAGGTTTAAATTAATAAGAGATGTCAAACCATTTTCCAAAGTGCTTGTACCATTTTGTGTTTTTTAATTGGGTTTTCAGTCTTATTATTGAGTTGTGTTCTTTAAAATGTTATTTCTACAAGTTCTTTATCAAGTACAGCGCTGACAATTAAGTTTGTGAACTTGATGCAACAATGTTGCTAACCTTTCTTGGGAATCAGAGGGATTATTCATTATGAATTTGCACCAACTGGACAAACAGTTAACCACATTTACTATTTGGAAGTGCTGAAAAGGCTGCATGAAAACATTAGATGAACTGAGCTTTCCACCAATAATTCATGGCTCTTGCATCAGGACAACACATCAGCTCACACGGCACTGTAAGGGAGTTTTTAGCCAGTAAACAAATAAATGTATTGGAACACCCTCCCTACGAACCTGATCTGGCCCCTAATGACTTCTTTCTTTACCCAAAGATAAAGGAAATATTGAAAGGAAGATATTGTGATAATATTTAGGACATCAAGTGTAATACGATGGCAGCTCTGATGGCCATTCCAGAAAGAGTTCCAAAATTGCTTTGAAGGGGGGACTAGGCACTGGCATAAGAGCATAGTTTCCCAAGGGGAGTACTTTGAAGGTGACTGTAGTGATACTCAGCAACGAGGTATGCAGCACTTTTTCTAGGATGAGTTCATGAACTTAATTGTCCGTCCTTGTATATAAATGCTGGGTTGGAAATCCTCCATTTGCCCCACCAGTTCCAATGTGCTCTATTCTTCACTGTACTCTCTGCCCTAAGAAGCTAACTAGTATGGAATGACATCATCAATAGATTTCTTTGACTTCAAGTTTCTTTTTAGGTTTGGATGTTGAGAGGAACTAGCAAAAGATCAGAAGACAAGAAGAAAATATAAAGTAATTAATCTTCTTGATCTCTCCTTGCCAAGAGACAAATCCTGCCAACGTGTCCTTTCTATAGAGCTCCTGTCTACAGATTCTAATATCACTTACTTTCTTCATTCCTTCAGAAATAGGGTGGTAGTAGTTTTAGTTGCTACATTACTCATTGTTAGTTTCTCCAAATCCTGCTTACACCTTTGTAAATCATTGCCATATTAAATTTATACCACACTTCCCAATTTGAGTGTATCATCCATTTTGAGTGTGACCCAAACTAACACACATGCACACATCTGCACAATAATGCCATAATATGATGTCAAGTTCACTTCTGGTATTGACAGTTCTCATTGAAAATTAGTATTCATCTTGCATTTGTTATACAAATTCACAGAAATATAATTGAAAATATGGCCACTAAAGTTCTATCTGCTTCAGTGGACAATCAAACTGTGTGACCTTTATGTCCAACTAATTTTGGTGTCTAAAATCATATCATTGGCCACTCTAAAACAAGGGAATACATTTTTTTTTAATGCCACAAATATTTATTTAAATGTTTAGCAGATACCTGGCACCGAGACAATGAAATGCACATAAGACCCAGCATGTTTTACATGTACTAGAACAAGTGATTTATTTGAATTGTCTCCTTTTAGTCTCACAACAATTCTGTGAAACACACCCTATTTCAGATGAGTAAATTTAGGAAATTTGAGGTTAGTAATTTTCATAAGATTACACAAAGCTATCGCATGAGAAATCTGGATTTGACTCAGAAAGTTTTATCACAAAAAGTCTGCATTATTAACATATTCACTATATTACTGCATTTATACCTTCTTAGAAATTACAGTTTAGAAAGACAGCAGATACTGTTATGCTGATAATTATATCAGTTACACCAATAATTGATTTAATAATGAAGATACAAATTACGTATAGGTATTCATCAATTTTTTAGCAGGAAGAATTCGCATGTATGCAATAATAATAGTTAAACTAAAAAATTGAGACTGTGTAGGAGTTAAAGATGTGAGAAGGGGGTGAAAGAGTATTTCTGAAAGGAAAACAAAATGGATGAAAGCCTTAGAGTAGGAAAGAGCTTGGGATATTTGAAGAAAAGACATAATGACACTGTGGACAAATTATAGTTTGTCTAAACACCAAGAAATAAGTGGGAAAAAATGTGCCTCAGAATATATCCATTTAGATAGAAATAGCTGTGTGAGGGGTTTCAACCTTATAAATAGTGGAAAACTTTAGCAATTTTGGACAGCATGAGACACCAGGATGTGTTTAGAATTAAGACTCCTCATATAGAAAGTTTCATCAGTAACATTAAGTAGTGAATAGATTCCTGCACAGTTTGCTAAAGCTACTGTGATATAGTATCAAAAACTGGGTGACTTATACAACAGAAGTGTATTATCTCACAGTTCTGGAGGTTAGAGGTCTAACATCCAGATGTTGCTGGATTGGTTCCTTCTGGGGCTGTGAGAACAGCAAATCTGTTCTATGTCTGTTCCATGCCTCTCCCCTAGTTTCTGGTGATTTGTGGGCAATATCTGACTTGGAGATGAATCACTCCAATTTCTAACTTTATCTTCACATGGCATTATCCTTGTGTGTAAATCTGTGTCCAGATTTCTTCCAGTCATGTTGGATTAGGAACCCATCCTACTTCAGTATGACTCATCTTAACTGGTTACATCTGCAATGATCCTATTTCCAAATAAGGTCACATTCTGAGGTAATGAATGTTAGGGCTTTAACATATGAATTTGGAGAAACACAATTCAACTCTTTATATGAAGATTTTTTTCCCCCCTCCATGATGGATCAAAAGAACTGCAAATGGCTCCAGATGGATGACAGGGAGTTAAGCTTGGTTGGTCAACTCAAGCTACAGTTCAACAGGTGATTTTCTTTTATTATTAATGTAATCCATGTAAATTGAAAAGTCCTACATAACCCCGTTTTGGTCAGCATTACATACAAGTGACTATTGCTAGCCAGCAATAAAAATTAACATTTAAAAGAAATTTTAACCCTACATGTCTACAAAAATATTAAAGATCTTTAACTGATGACTCACACACACACACACACACACACACACACACATACTCACACACACACATACATTATTTTTTGTCTTAAACTACAAAGATACATAGAAGCAGCTAGCTCTCCAAACCCTCAATATTTTCTTCTCTTTTACCCAAATTTTTGTAGCACTTCTCCACGTCTTCACTCTTTATATCCTACTCTCTTGGTTCTCTCAACTTTCTTGAATAGATTAACTTCTCTTGTTACTTTTTTTCTGCTTTCCTCAATATCATTTTTTTTTACCACAAATGACTCATGAAATACCTCTCTACCCTAGCCCCTCTAGTACTGCATTGTTTTATTACTCCCTCTTCTACATTACAATAAATAAAAGTTTACAAAAAGTCCTCAAACTAATTTTTAAATTGTCACCAGCAGAACTAGATGAGGCTTATAAGTTTTAAGAATTGCTTTCTTTTTGTGGATAAAAGGTATATTAGTTGAATGTATGTTTAAGAGAAGAGGTACTCTGGATATTTCAAACAGGGAGATTTTTATTTGTTTGGGGTATGTGTGGCCTATCTATCTAGCTAGCTATTATCTACCTATCATCTACCATGTATCTATTTATTTGGTAATAGGAAATTAAGAACTTGTAAAACCAATGGGAGGGCTAAAAGAAAAAAACATGTTGGGAAGACCATCAGTAGCTCTCAGTTCTTGCTTTTAGCTCTCCAAGAGCTAGGATCTTGCAATGACTATATGGGCCCATGTTCTATAATCTCTGTGGTCTTCTGCACAGCAGTAAGTTGTTCGTAGAGAAACAACCGGAGACTGATGAGGAAACTTCTGTTTGCGGAAGTCTACCCCCCAGCCTCCTCTATGGGAGAAGCGCTAATATGGCCTTTTTGTCTTTTCTGTCTCCCACTTCTCTTGAGAGTGTCTATCGTTAACAAAATCTAGCTCAGATCCATACAGGCAGGAATCCTAGGGAATACATTTCGAGGCTTCCAATGTCTGTATTACAGAGCAGAATATAGAGGATATAAGTTGTGAAGTGTCGCTAACAATCTGTCAGAACCCACAATGTAATCGTTAATACTTTGCATTTTTCTTTAAGAACAAGTTTTCCATTTAAATGCTCAAAGAGACAAATGGTCCCAAACCATTAGATATGTCTAAGGATATAATTCAAATCATTTTATACTTGCATAGTCTCAAAAAATGCATTTCCCATGGGTAGTTTCTAAGAAAATACAGAAGGAAGGTCTCACCAAAGAGATAATAAGCAAAGAGGAAGAAGAAGACGTAGAATTTGTAATATCTCATATATAACAGATATGAGAAGAAGGGAATTCTTAGGATGGTGATACAGTGAAGTCCCACAAGATAGCCATATCGGCTTTAGAGAATAAGCAGTCAAGATTGAAGCAAGATGATATGGTCTAGAAAAACTGTTTCCATGAAAACTTTACCCATGATAAATCTCATGAAGTGTTTGACCATGTAACAAGGTGTTTCAGAGTCCTTTTTGATTTTGGTTCATTTATTTAAAAAGGTCGATAGGTAAGCATCAAATGAAGCAATTATTAAACTGGGGTGGAGGGTGGGGAGATGAACAAGAAAGGAAATGTAATCACAGCATGATATTTAATAATACTATGAATTATCATGTACTTCATAATAATGAAAATGTATACACCAATTTATCCCCAATTTTGATATAAATAGATTGAGAAAATACCTAATATGTGAGTTTAATGTTGAAAGAGTTAATAAGAGTGCTAAACCCTTTTTTTTTTTACTTATTAGGAAGCAAATAGGTAACATGTATAATTGAAAATAAATACAGTAGTCCCTCCTTATCCTTGGGAGATACGTTCCAAGATCCCCAGTGGATGCTTGAAACCATGAATAGTACAAAACCCTATATATACTAGGTTTTCTCCCATATGTAAATAATTATGATAAAGGTTATAAATTAGCAGTAAGAGATTAACAACCATAAGTAATAATAAAATAGAACAATTATAATATATTGTAATAGAAGTTATGTGAATATGGTCTCCTTTCTCTCTCTCGGAAAATATCTTATTGTACTGTACTCACCTTTTTACTTAAAGGAAGCACTAAATGGCTCAGCTTTGGCATATCCAAATTGTCAGCATCACTACACTTGCACTGTGGGTCCATATTAACTAAAAAAAGGGTGACTTGAACACAAGCACTGTGATACCATGAGGGTTGATCTGACAACCTAGAACGACTACTAAAGAACTAATGAGCAGGTAGCGTATAGAGCATGGATACACTGGACAAAGGGCTGATTCATGTCCCTGGCAGGACAGAGTGGGACAGTGTGAGAATTCGTCATGCTACTTAGAATAGTGCATGATTTAAAACATATGAATTGTATATTTTTGGAGTTTTCATATGATGTTTTCATAGCACAGTTGACCCTGGGTAACTATAGCTATGGAAAGCAAAACTGTGGATAATAGGGGACAAGTTTACATTGCATTATAAACATGCAACTTATAAATATAGTGACACATACCTCCTTAAATAGTTACAAATGTGCTTCTCTCTATACGTGAGAATAGGGGGTTGGTGGGTAGTAAATAGGGACTGCTGACTTTTATTATGTCTTATAGTAAAATGAGTCGAAACAATTAAAACATTTTTAAATTAAAGAAGAAAGAAAGGATAGATATCATTTTAAAAAGTTGTCTAGGATTTTACCATAAACTTTGAATAATGTTTGGACATGACATGTTACTAAATAATTAAAAATAAATTACATGACAGATAGTATCTTTCTTTGTCTGTATCTTCAATAAGACAGTGGAAAGAAAGATAAAGAATGTGAAAGAATAAAGACTAAGTTGTATTTGTGCATGTGAATGTGATACCTCTGCACTTTCTTCTGACAGCACATATGTAGCTAAAAATATACGGATACATCTAAAGATGTTAAGCATTTCTACTGCCATATGCATATGAAACATATTCACATCAAAGTTAATTGATTCTAAAAATAAGTAACCAGATTTTGCAAAATTCATCTACCTTATGTATTTCCCACTTCTATTCTCCAAGGCCTTATTGTACCATTTATCTCTTTAAACAGTTCCTACTAAGAGGAATATACTGTTTGCTTTGGCAATTAACAACTTACATGCAATTTACTCAGAACTTTCCAGCCTTGTACACAGACCTTCTCATAGAACAATGTTTCTTGGAATTTATTCTTTGGAAAATAATACCCATGGTGCTCCTTAAAAAGAGTAGCATTATGACAAGTAATTTGGGGAAACAACATGCATTACACTCTCATCTTGTATATTGAGCAAGATGGCCTTAATGTTCTCCTCAGTTTAATTAAACTTTAGATAAGTTTCTTCCTAATTATAACCCCTCACCTCCTTTAGAGCATTTACTTTAGAAAATTTGCAATTGTCAGTTCTTTCTATGTTCCTTTGAGATAAATCTTCTCTCACTCTCTTGCTAGTTTTACTGCCCAGGAATGTCTTTCTCAAGGCCTGGGAACCATCCCTATGAAATGGAATCATCCAGAAAGAGTCCCTAGTTCTCGGTTTCTGTGGAAAGTAAGAGGCTAACTTAAGTAAGTACCACTAGCAAACAGAGAATGGCCTGATCACATGCACCAGCCTCCATACTGAAATACTTTTCCACTAGATCACCCTAGTGTGGAAAAACTCATATCTCAGTTTCAACAGAGTTGAATTAAATCTCTCTCCCCTATTTCAATAGTCTTGAGTAAAGTCTCCCTTGCCTGTTTGACTTCATCTGGTGCAGTATTTCTTTGGCAATATTTACAAAGTACTTTTTACATTAAATGTTTTGAAAAAATACTACTTGATATTCTTTAACCCAGTGTTCCCAATTCACATCACAATGAAAATTTTTATTATATGTTAATGTACATTCCACTAAACAAGTAGAGTCATGCATTGCTTCATGACATGGGGATACATTCTGAGAAATGCATCATTTGGTGATTTGTCATTGTGCGAACATCACAGAGTGCACTTACACAAACCTAGATGGTATAGCCTACTACACAGCTAGGCTGTATGGTATAGTCTATTGCTCCTAGGCTGCAAAGCTGCACAGCATGTTACTGTACTGAATACTGTCGGCAACTGTAACACTGTGGTAAGTATTTGTGTATCTAAACATGTCTAAACATAGGAAAGGTACAGTAAAAAGACAGTATAAAAGATGAAAAAAAAAATGGAACACCTGTGCAGGGTGCTTACCATGAATGGAGCCTGCAGGACTGGAAGGTGCTCTGGGTGAGTGAGTGAGTGAGTGTGAGTGAATGTGAAGGCCGAGGACATGACTGTTCAATATCGTAGGCTTTGTAAACTGTCCACTTAGGCTACACTAAATTTATTTTAAAGATTCCTTTTCTTCAATAATAAACTTAGCATACTGTAACTTTTTTACTTTATAAATTTTTAAAACGTTTTGACTCTTAAACACAAACACATTGTGCAGCTGTACAAAAATATTTTCTTCATTTATATTTTTATTCTGTACGTTTTTTAAGTTATTTTTGTTTGAATTTTTATTTTGTTTTTGTTGTCGTTGTTGTTGTTGCTAAAAACTAAGGCACAGGCATACACATTAGCGTAGGCCTATCTTCCGCCTGCACATCTTGTCCCAATGGAAGGTCATCATGTGCAATACATGCATGGAGCTGTCATCTCCTATAATAATGTTATCTTCTTCTGAAATATCTCCTGCAGGACCTGCCTGAGGCTCTTTTGAGGAGGTGTCACTCTTTTCAAAATTATATCTATGGTGGTTTCCTTGGTTTATTTATTTTTTTTCATCATAGATTAGCTTGTAAACAGATTATGCACCATAAACATTCCTCTGTATTCATGAACATGGTGATGGGGTATATGTTTTCAGACTTATTAAGGAACTTGTGGAGGTCTGCAAAGCTTTTGATAAACCCTCACTGTGAATTTTCTTGGGAATTCTTTCTCTTTTCTTATAGTTTCCTGTGTGTGTGTGTGTGTGTGTGTGTGTGTGTGTGTGTGTGTGTGTTTGTTTTTTTACTTTATTGGGGAACGGTGTGTACTTCCAGGACTTTTTTCCAGGTCAATTTGTTGTCCTTTCAGTCTTAGTTGTGGAGGGCACAGCTCAGCTCCAGGTCCAGTTGCCGTTGCTAGTTGCAGGGGGCGCAGCCCACCCTCTCATGGGCGAGTCGAACTGGCAACCTTGTGGTTGAGGGGACATGCTCCAAACAACTGAGCCATCCGGGAGCTCAGCGGCAACTCAGTTCAAGGTGCTGTGTTCTTAGTTGTAGGGGGTGGAGCCCACCATCCCCTGAGGGACTCGAAGAGTTGAACCAGTAACCTTGTGGTGGACAGCCCACTGGCCCATGTGGGAATTGAACCAGCAGCCTTCGGAGTTAGGAGCACAGAGCTCCAACTGCCTGAGCCACTGGGCCGGCCCGTTTCCTGTTTCCTTGCCTCTTCTTCAGCTATGCATTCCTGTTCCAGTTCTGACTCCTCAATAGTCAGTTTCTCAGGAACCCCTTCTAGGATCTCCTCCATGTCACTCTCATTCACACCCAGGTTCAAATTGTTTGTCATCTCAATCAGAGCTTTGTTGATTTTTGTAAATTTTCTTCTACAATGTTAAGATGGCTATGGCATTACTAGGCGATAGCAATTTTTCAACTCCATTATAATCTTATGGGACCACCATCATATATGCTGCCTGTCGTTGACCTAAACGTTGTTACATGGCTTATGACTATCATTCTCAAAGTGTGGCTCACAGACCAGCAGCATCAGCATTCTCTGGGAATATGTTAGAAATAAAGTTTCCAGGCCCAACCAGATGTTTTGAATCAGAAACTTGGGAAATGGGGTCCAGCAACCTGTGGGTTAATAAGTACCAAGTGGTTCTGATGCATGCGTACTACACTCCTCATTACATAGTTTGGGAAATTCCGTTCTAGGTAATAACAAGAAATAAAGACCAGCTAAGAAAGAACATTACTCAATGTATTTATTTAATGTGTTTTAATAGTTGAAATTAAGACTCATACAATGTTTTCTCCTAAAATTTGTATTTCAGAGTCAACTGATCTATTTATATTTTATTGCGACTAAAGGCTTACTCTGGGTTTCCTCTCTAGCTGTCTTCTTTGCCATGCACTCTTCTATCCTGCTCTACACATTATAAAATTAGTTTTTATACATCATTATACTAGAACTAATATGGAAGTTTTATGATCAAGAATCTGGAGGTTTATTTGCACTGATTATTATCATTGCTGGGAACTCTTTCATAGGACTTCTCTTTGAAGTCCTATGAAAATACAAAACATTTCTCTAGCACTCATGACTTCTTTCTTCTTTAAACTTCCATAGAAAGTGCTATTTGACCACACATATTTTACATTTCTAGGTTCGCTTATATCATTACTTACCTTTGTATCTCTATATGTATATTTCACTGTCAGTTTTAATTTAATCGATTTTTATGAATTTGAATTACCTCTATTTTGCAATCCCTTTCACCAATCACTGAAGACTCATGGAATTTGACCAGTTGTTTTTTGTTTGTTTTTTCAGTATGTTATTAAAGATACTCATGTTGTTATGTCAACATTCATATTTCAAATTGCATTTGACAAAACAAAGAGTGTTGCTTGTGGTTAATGCATTTCTTTTTAAATGCATACATAAATTGTCAACATGTTACATTCAGAGGTAGCATGAGGTCTGCAGAGAAAGCAGAACCCCGAACTAAATGTGATGTCCCTTATACAGGGCATAACTTGCTTATTTTTATTTTGATTTAGCTGTGCAAAATGGCACTAACTAACCATAATACGTAAGAATAATTTTTTGTCTCCTTTACAAATATGATCCATTCCCCACCCACATTTTTATCTTATATTTTTAGACTTAATATTTTTAACATTGAGGCTAGAAGAGCTAGAAATGTGGAAGTGGAAAATTATAATGCTTACTGATGCATACTTAATAATCACAGTTCTCAAGAAGACATAAAGCCCCCCTTTATAAGGGCATTTATAAATTTTTACATGTGCATAAATATAATAAGCCTGATAAATTCCCCTAGATATGCATAGTCAATATTCAAAGACATGTATTTATTTCCTTTCATTTGTATTTATTATTATTATTATTATTTTGTATTGTCCCATGATGTGTCTGCTGGAATTCATATACTTTATTGTTGTTTTTGTTGGTTTTCTTTGGTCACCAATTAGCACAGTATAGATGAGTACCACACCTAATGTAGCTATCACTGAATGACATTTGAAATTTGTATCCCATTGGAAAGGATTATCAGCTGAAAAAGACTACTCATTCTCATTTTTCCAGAAAAATAAATGAAAGGAAATGGATATCAAGTGCTCATGTTTTTTTCTGGATTCTTCTAGAAAATATTTAGTACACAAGTGAGGCATTTGTCAGAGATTGCTTGGAGTAAAATTTGCTCTGAGAGGTAATGGCTACATGGGAGCCATTAGAATTCCTGCTGAACATGGACTCTGTTTGGGGAAACAGTTAGAGATTGAAAATCCTGTTTATAAACATTAGTTTATATTTGGCTAAATATATCTTATTGGCTTTTCTATTTCCCCATGTGTTTTGAAGGTCCTCTATGCACCAATTTAAAAACTGTCGGGGACCCCAGTTAGGATAATGAATAGGTGGAACCAAATATGTTAATGCCGCTGAGACTCTGACTGGCAGTGACTGCTGGCAAACACTTTTCTGTCTTCTCTAAATTCTGAAAAAAAAAAAAAAAAAAAAAATTTGCTGTCCTATTAGTCACATAACTGTGTGGAGGAATAGCCTTCTCAGTTTCTAATTGCACTTGTTGTTTACTATAAATTACTCTTGTGAAAATATTCCCATGGATTTGCCTGTGCAACTGTGCATGTAATTGCATTTTGGCAAGAGTGCAAACATCGCATTTGTTTGGAAAATGAAGTCTAAGACGTGCTTTTACAAAAAATGACATTTTCAGCTTGACTCTTAGTTGAAATTTCTTTTGTATTCATAAAACTGACAAGTTGACAGTCTTGTCATCTGAGCTTCTTGAGCCACAAGATAGGTACAAAACAGTTGCTTCTAGGTGTCTTCTGACATTGAACCTTTTTTCAGACATGCCACACTTAAGGATAGAGAATTATATCCTGTAAACTTTTCAGACCCTGTAGTGGGCATGCTCATGTACCTCTCAAAGCCAATCAACCAAGTCATATGCAAATACATTCCAAAAGGTACTGTTGCTGTTGGAAGGAGGTGAATTGGAGGTTTTTTCCAGAATAATAGTAGACAGCTAGCAGAAGGAATGCTGTCTGCATCTACTTATCAATAACTTATCAAAAGGTGGAAACCTAGGCAGTCAGTCAGCTCCCTCATGAACAGATGACAGCTGTCTAGAGTTTCAAGTCATAATTACTAAAAAGAAAAATTTCTGAATTTTGTATATATTTTGATAAATATATAGTCATAACAAGAGTACAGAAACATTCTTTTTTTAAAAGAATAGTCACTGCAAGAGTTCAAAAACATGATCTTTTAATTAATTAATTAATTTATTTGCACTTTTTAATAAAAATTTATTGGGGTTTCAATGGTTAGTAAAATTACATAGGTTTCAAGTGTACAATTCCATAATACATCATCTATATTTCACATTGCGTGTTCACCACCCAGAGTCGTTTCTCCTTCCATCACCATATATTTGATCCCATTTTCCCTCTATCACCTCCTCATCCCCCTTACCCTCTGGTAACCACTAAACTATTGTCTGTGTCTATGAGTTTTCGTTTCTTTGTTTATCTTGTTCCTTTGTTGCTTTCAGTTTTATATCTCACATATCAGTGAAATCATATGGTTCTCCACACGATCTCAACATAAATATGTCATACAAGTTATTTCTCAGAATAATAAGTACTTTTTAACATGGGTGCTGGGGTTTTTATGGTCTTTGTTTTCCCATGTGGAGATCGTTAAGGATTTTGCAAGTTTAGGCAAAGTGATCTGGCATAATAAATGGAAATATAGTGAAAGGAGAAAACTGGGAAAATTCATGGTGTTTCTATTTTCTGCCTTATCCTTGATTCTGCTATTGACACTATTGATCTCCCCTGCTACAATCCAATCCCAAGTTATCTGGCCTTTTTTTTTTTTCTGCTACAATGTTCTGATCTAGTCAAATATATTATAAATATAACCTTATTCTAAAGTGTTTCTCTCTTTCTATCCTCTGTTCGTTTATTTATTGTGCACTCCCATTTTAGAAACCCTACTCATTGCATGGAAATTGATCATAATTGTCCAGATAGAACTGCTCAGTGACTCTTCTTGCATTCTTAGATTCCATTTGTACTTGATTGAATGGATATCTTTTACTCTTACTTAACGTTCAGGGCTTTCAAGAGGTGGTTGCCTGACTTAAGCTTCTATACATCCTCTGTTATGCTTTACACAAAGAGTAGGCATCCGTAATCCTTAGTAGAGTGTATTATAATAGGTTTACTGGCAGTGATATTTAATAGCTGCCTATTAGAAGGGGTTCTTCTATCTGATTAAAACTCAGGACCACCAATTATCACTATCAAAAAGAGATTAAAACAAAGGGCTATCCATGCTTATGCTTAAAAAAGCAAGGCAGTGGGAAAAAAGCATAGTACAACTGGTTTAACATATAGAACACTGGCATCATGGATGGGTTTATGGGGTTCCCATAAACTAGGGCAGTAGTTATCAAATGACAGGATCAGTTTTAGAATCAAAATATGTATCATTTTAAAGCACATTTCTTTTCCTCCTTAAAAATATATTTGAATATTGGGAAGAGCACTGAAGGTGGAAGGAATAGGCATGTGTGTTTTGACAAATACCACCCCCCAGATATTTTAAAAATGCCCATTACATATTTTTCTCCACAGGTTGAAAAAGAATAGCATAAGGATAGAGAAGTATAAAAAGAAAAGATATAAAACTCATTTATCCCCCAAGACTATAAATCTGATAATGGCAGTATCACTTACAGAAAAAAAAAAAAGAAAAGAAAAATCTTCACAGATAATTGACTGATGTGTATGGGTATGGGTATGGGCCTGGAAAGGGAAAAAAAAAATAGTTAAATGTGATTAAGCAATTTTATACTAAACTAATAATAGAAATAAAAATAATAAAAAGGAGAATATCAGTATATTGTCTAATTCCATTTATGGACTAATAAAATAAGTATTATATGATATTTCTTTAAAATGTTAAAGTTTTCCCTCCGCTATCCTAGAATTTTCTTCTCTTCTAGAATAAATCTACCTAGATATTTGAGATGTACATTTTTAAATCAGTAATTACAAAAGAAGTTTATGCACCAAAGTGATTGCTGATATATTTGAGTAAAAAATAATCGTATGAATCATACCATATCAATAACAATTGAAATATATGGAAGAGAAAGTACCCAGGAATATGGCATGTGTTTTCAAATTGGGACCACTGTAAAAGATTGATTACACCCAGGTCAAGAAGGAAGTGAAATTTAAATGGCTTCAATAAATGAAGCCAGTCTGGTCCAAAATGAGAGCCAGATGTCCCATCTCCTATGAACCTAAAAACATTAGCAAGTGTTCCAGGAGTTTTGCTTAAGGTTGAAATATGTTGCCTGTATGGCAAAGGCAGATGTACAGGAGACATAAAGATTTTAGAAAGCAATTAGTTAAAATGGAATACTTGATTTTTACATTCTACAGAAGTTTTTCCCACCTGGTTTACAGTCTTTCCGAGTGTTGATGAATTCTTTGAAATGATAAATAAGACAATATTTATCTCTACTTCTTAAATTAGTCATCAAAGAAATCCATCCCTTTTGAAATTTAAATATGAAATGAAAAATAGTACCAAAAATGTACTCTCTCTGGGCTCCACTTACCTCCTATAGTCAGATTTCTCCTTTCTTGTTTCTGGCGCTCCCACTGCACTTGAAGTCATTGCACTCACCATATTACATATAATAACATTAGTTCCCTTTCACATCAGACTTACATCACTTATAGGTAAATATCAAACACTTGTACATAATAAGTACCTAACAAACATTATCTCATTGGCATTTTCATTCTGCTTCTAAGTGTGTACAATTTTATGAATCCAAGTAATCACTACATCTATCCCCTTCCACTCATCTTCTGAAAGGCAGCTATCCTCATAAGCAGACTTCTTTGCCATTCTGGAATTAGGAGTTCTCAGTGGCATTATAAAAAGCTCTCTCAAGGCCATATCTCAATTATACCATTTTGTTTCAACCAATAGATATTGTGTCATCTCCTAATTCATTTAAAAAATCGATCTATCATTGAGATAACATAAAAACTCCCTCCATGTGAAAGATAAATAGTAGATATAAATAAATACTAGATAAATACTACGTATATCTGAGGAATTAACTCATACTGTACAATTTTTTAGTTTATATTACATCTGGTGTTTTTCTACTAGATATGCATTGTCATAGACAATTTTATGGCACATTTGAAGAAAACTGGGTATATGTTATTGAGCGAAGTTTGTGTCCATCTTTGACACTTGTGCATTATATGAAGCCTCGTATTCTTTGTTGCTTTCTTAAAATGTGTAGAAAATAACTTTCCAGAAGTCAAAAGGAACCTTGGTAGGTAAATATAATATGCTTTAAATTTGTTTTTTTGGTATTGTAAACAAGACAGTACCTTGGAACAATAGTTTAATTACACACAGGCAATGTAGGTGTAATAGTTTAATTGCACCCTGGTGATTTGCTTTGCCTGTGTCAGATTACAGCTTCGGAGATAAGCTGGCCACATGCCAATTATTGAGAGTCAGCCATTTTGACACTATGAGATTTGTTTCTGCACTTAGTGTCTGTTGTGAGCTATACATACATTTTTGGATCGACGTTATGTTCATCTTTATATTTTAAATATGAAAGGTTACATGACAATGCTCTGGCTGGAATATTTTAAAAGATACAAATATCTCAGGGCACTCATGTGCCATCTTCAAAATCATCATCATCATCATCATCATCATCATCATCATCATCATTATCATCAAAAACAACAAAATGGCATATGTTTTTTTTCGTTTTGTGTCGCAAATATATACTCTTTCTTTGCAGTTATAAAAGGAAGAGATGAAGGAAGGCGGTGATATGGAGATTCTGTCTCTAAGCTTTCAAGAGATGACGGTAGAAATAGTTTTCTGGTACATTAAATTTTGTTTCACAAAGAAAGTATAAATGCTTTAATAAAAACAAACAGCAAGACTTATTACAAATGTCAAACAATTTCACAAGTAACAAATTCCATTTGCTTTTGCAGAAATTGTGGACATTTGAGGAAATTTGTGGAAATTTGAGGACATTTCTGTTATTTCTGGTCTTTTTCTAGCATGTATCAGAAATAAAGTGGAATTTGCTAAATCACTTCTTGGAAAAGTACTCAACATCTATATAAACACAAGAAAGAAATATATTAAATATTTTAGTCACCAGTTTTATGACATGCCAATCTCCCTTTCTCAATGAGAGCTCTTCTCACATATAAACTTTATGTAATTACTTTGAAATGGAGTGTTTACGTTGAGGGCATTTTCAAATTCTTTCCTGTTAATGCATATGCTTTTCTCTTTCAGTGATATTTTTTCAGTTAATGAATTATGCACAAAAAAATAAAACCAAAACTATTATCTGAATTCCTTTGTTATTGAAGTAAATATCAGACCAGGTAGTTGATTTCCTTTTTCTAAAGTGATGGAATACTGGGGAAGCAATCAAAGTAATTTTTTTCAATTTTATAAACATCTTTTATACTAGTATGGTACTTAACTGACTTAATGGTACTTAATTATTATTAGTAATGGTACTTAATTATTATTCATCATTATATCTTTTTTTCATTTAACTGATTTATTAAAGTAGAACCATCATATTTTATTGCATTTCAGTAGTTTTTATTGATTGATAAGTTATCATGAAGGTGCAATTTAAATTTTAGTAAACTCTAAGAAAAGTAGACTATGTTCATAGAGGTAGGAGTACAGCATTAATGCAGCAAATGCTCATTTAAACAGAGTTTATATGGGATTCAATACAATAGGATCATAATTCCTGACTTCTCAGCCTTCATAATCCAGTTAAAGTAAATGAATACTTGTATGCATAATTTAATAACAGGACAGAGCATGATACATGTTCAATAACAGTGCATCTTCATACTGAAAAAGTTTGAAGTGGTAGAGATGCTTCTGAGTGAAGGGACCTAGAAAGGCTTCTCAGGGGAACTATGGTGGGAACTTAACTTGAACTATAGATAAGATCTTTACACGTAGATAGGGCAATGGAATGGGTTTGAAGGACATTCTAAGCAGAGTGAACTAACATATATAAGCAAAGTAATAAATTTGAGGTTAATGACATTTTTAAAATAAAATATAATTATCTTGTCTATCACTGCCAGCTGTATTTTTAAGGTTTGTTGCTTGACTCTATGAACTCCTCTAGTCTCTTCCTAGTATTATTTTGACAATAAAAGGGTTATTTTATGTAAATCAGTTAGCACAGTGACTGAAACGTAATCAGAACTCAGTAAATACCTAGTCGTATTTAACATGGTTATTATTTTGTTAAATTCAAAAATAAAAATAAAAATATAAAAGCTTTATTTTTAGTTAAAATTTATTGGGGTGACAGTCATTGGTAAAGTTACGTAGATTTCAGGTGTACAATTCTGTAATACATCATCTATATATCGCATTGTGTGTTCACCACCCAGAGTCAGTTCTCTTTCCATCACCATATATTGGATTTCCTTTACTCTCATCAACCACCTCCCTCCCCCCTTACCCTCTGGTAACCACTAAACTAGTGTCTGTGTCTATGAGTTTTTGTTTCTTCATTTGTTTGTCTTGTTCTTTTGTTGTTTTCAGTTTTATATACCACATATCAGTGAAATCATATGGTTCTCAACTTGTTCTGTCTGATTTATTTCACTCAGCATAATAATCTCAAGATTCATCCATGTTGTCACAAATGGTCCTATTTCATCTTTTCTTATGGCAGAATAGTATTTCATTGTGTATATACACCACAACTTCTTTATCCAATCATCTATCGAAGGACACTTTCATTGTTTCCATGTCTTGGCCACCATAAATAAAGCTGCAAAGAACACTGGAGCACATACGTCTTTATGGATAAATGTTTTCATATTTTTTGGGTAGATACCCAGGAGAGAGTTTGCTAGGTCATATCGTAATTCTATCCTTAATTTTTTGAGGAATCTCCACACCGCCTTCCAGAGCATATAAAAACTTTTATCGAAGTAAAATCTACAAGTATTGTAATATTTCCAAGGTAAATTGTCATTGAAATGTATATTAACAATATGTACATTATTTACATTTTTTTCTTTACACAATTGGTTGAATGGCAGTAGGTGACATATTTTTCCCTTATTGAATTTTTCTTTCTCAGTATTGAATTGCCAACATGCCTCCATAATTTTAATTTTTGTACTAACTTACTAATGATATATGTTGAATCAGTGGCCTAAATAAGGAAATTAATACAAGCCAAAAATATAGTGGTTGGGAAACTAGTCATGATTATGTTGTTATTGGCATAGAAAAAAAATTGGTTTAATCAATTCTTAACAGGAGACCATGTATTTAAACATTTTTACATTGCATTAGCAGGAACTTCATTATAAAATCAAATGGGATAAAAATGCCTAAGAATATTTCATCGGATAATTGAAGTTACTGGGCTATATTGGTTATTTCTACACTACTAGCTAAGTGAGTTATCATCTTCAAATCCTGTTGTGAAAACCAGCCATTCCAGACTGGAAGGGAAATTATACATTTCCTATGTTTTTATTGAAACAGCTTCTAAGTTGTTTCTACTAAGTTCTCTCTCTAGAGGATGGGGAAAGAGACAGTATTTATCACATCATTATCATCTTCAGCCAAGTGTGATTTGTTATAATTTGGCCTGATAGTTTGTAAATTGTCTCCTGAACTAGTGGTGTCTTTATCCCCTGTCTCTGTAAATGAAAACTCCCTTTACATTAAAATCCTCTAGAAACTGACATTGAATGAAAATTGACAAAATCAGCCTAGCTTTTAGAGATTTATTTACACATACTCTGAAGTGGTAGCATTTATGACTTACCACTCATTTGGCAATTAAGGGAGCATTATGTTTATTGTGCTTTTGCTCTGTATAGTTAATTACCATTTCCTGGATAGAATTCCTTTTCCCCCAATCAAGAATAAATACAATAAACAACAAGAATAAGAACAACAGTAGTAACAACACCACTTGAGGGCAAAGCTATCAATTATTCTTCAAATTTCCCCCACAGCATATAGAATAAGCCTCATTAGTGTCTTCATACATAGATGTCAATTAAATGAAATCAAAGAGACACTCATTATTAGTGTTTATAAAAGCTCAGATTTCCAGCCCCCTGACCCACTTTTGTTTCTTTTTATTTCAAAATAGCTTGACATAATGTATGGAATATGATTTGATTTCTATGACAATCTTATAATTCTTATTTGATAACCATGCAGATATATACTGTAATTTTTTTTTTTATTTTCAAAAAGAAGTTGTATATAGGGATATTATAGAGAACCTCATAAGAACACCAAAATGGTTTTCCTCAACCACCTCGAAAGCTCAAGATTGGGTTACTTGCATGTAACTGCCAGGCTCTCTAATGAGAATGTTTTAAGCCATTGATTCTTTTTTAGTATATGGGTAAATGATGTAACAAACTATACTTGCTCCAATTATATAAATACATGTTTGGGGACTTTTTAGAATGCATATTTTTGATACAATTCACTATAACAGCTCTTTCAAAGCTGTTAGACTCTATTGTTTGACACGTTAGAGACATCTCCCTAATACATAAATTTTCAACTAATTCATATTAGTGACAAAAATGTGTCATAAAACCTTCTTTTTGTTGTTGCAGTAATAGCTTACAATGAAAATAATTTATGTCCTACTTGCACATTACTAATTTGTGGTTTCTCTATTATAGTTCTTAAATGTGTGTCTGTATGTATGCAAAGATGAAAATGCCAGCAAACAAAACTAGGTGCTTACTCATAATTCTAAAGTAAGTACCAAGCACATTTTTATATGCTATCATTTAGTAATCTGATTTATGTATAGTTTAATCAACAGCATATAGCTTTTTAAATTTCAGCTAAATTACAGTTATTTTTAAATATTTGTATAATATCTGGCAGCGATGTTATTAAAGATAATTACATAATTTACATACTTATGTAAAATACAAGCCATGATATAAAAAGCATACGTGAAACAAAAATTGTGTTTGGGTAATAGTATAAGAACTGTACCTACATAGCAATAAAACTCCGGATTCACCTAAGATGTTGTCCTTGGAGTGACCTCATCTAGTGATTAAATAGTTTTGTTACTTTAGTTCAACTCTACAGAGATCTGAGATATGAATCCATATTACAGGTGGATCTTATTTTTAACATTTCTAAATTTTTGATTCATGTTCAGAAATTCACATGGCCTAAAACATAGACCATCCATCAATTGCCTGGACGTTTCATTTATTAGCGTGCCAGTGCAGTGTGATGTTCTCCTTCCAGGCATAGGGTTTGCATTTATGTATATTCTAAATGTTTTTAAATTGTTTTCTTAATTCCTCAGCTATATTCCAAGCCCTCACTCTCCACCACCATTACCATGGCTCACCACCTGGAAACTGAAATATAGCTATTATAGTCTAAATAGCACATATAATTTATTTAGTAGTAGTTTTGTTTGGTCGGAAAGTCAAAATTGATCTCAGCGATATTTAAAGTGAGATTTTTATTTATTCAACTAGAAACCTCAGAGTTCCCCATGACTATAGTTCCAAAGAAAGGTTTTGAAAATTGACACACTTGGATTTTAAGCCCAGTTCTGCCCCGGAGAAGTTTTCAACATATAACAATCCTTAACCGTAGTGTTTGAATCTGTAAAATGGAGATAATAATACCTATTAAATTGTTATGTTGTGAGAATTCACTGAAATCCCATATGTAAAACAACTAGCTCTATTTCTCCATGTTTGGGGAAACAACCCTCAGTTCCTTTTATGTGTCATTAAATTTCAATATTTAGATATATCATTTCAAACATTGCTACTAAATTTATCTACACAAATCTTGTATTCGTTGGCTTGTTTGTTAAGTGATGCCAAAGCATATTACTTACATGACCTTTCTTTTCATGAGAGGCAAGCTTAAAAGCAGCAGATTTTTCAGTTCCTCCCAGAAGAAGCTTAGACATTTTTCCTTCCATTGAACAACAGATAGCTGATATTTGGATTTTGTCCCAAGATAAGGCCTTCTTGTTAAAAATCTCTCATTTAGATGTTAATTTGTGCTACATAGAATTTTGGCTCCATGGTTTCAAACATCACAACACAATAATCTCTTATCCTGCCATTATTCTTTTGTTTTATAGTTTAAAATCAGAGTAAGAAGAGCTCTTACATACAATGTCCCTAGGGTTATATTTTGCCTGTGAGAAAAACTCAGAAATTGGGAAGGGACATCATTTAGGTCACGAGAGGCACAAGCAGATGTGAACTAGGTGATGGCTCAGTTAAAGCCTTTTATTCAACATATAATTTGGTTTCACTGAAAATGTTTTCTATTTTATGAGTAAATACCCTCAAGCCCATCTACACACATGGACTACCCCATCCCTCTACAAATAAAACAACGTCTAAAACATCATAGTCAAATGTAATTGAAAAAGACAAAACAGCAACAACAAATATAGAACAAGAAACAAATAAAAGATGCAGTAGACACCGTCATTCTTGTCTACTGCAGATTGGATGGCATTTCTTTGGATAAGGCAGCCCAAAGCTAGGGATGAGTCCAATAACCACAGCTACTACAATAACCTTACTAGTATTTTATGGGCGAGGTATTTGAAAATCAACATGGCTGAAAACCACTGCCATTGTCCAGGCTTACAGTTAACAATAGGAAAAAACCATGAGGGACTTCCCTACACTTCCAGACTGACAGCTTGGGAATCTTTCTCCCAAATAGAAACTTTAGTAAGGATATTTGTTTCATATTTTTGTGAAAGACAAACACAAATTAGGATTGTTACAGTGACTTACTTATAATAAGCCTATTTTTTTCTGAATGACTTCATTTCTATGTAACGAATATTCATATGAATTAAAGACAGTGAAAAATAAAGAAAGGTGCTGTATCTCCCCCCAAATCATTAAGTTTTGGGGAAAACTAGGACTCAAACTTGGGTCATATAAGTATAAGAAATGTACTCTTTCTACATACCATTTTACATACTCTAATTTTCCATAAAATACATTAATTTTACCCAAGCCTATTTTTTATTCCCAGTTGGAATAGTGATGTTGAGTGGTAGTGACATCAGAACTGGATAATATCCCTCAAACACCTCATCTTTATTTACAGCTTACACCAGGGGTTGAAAAACTTTTTTTGTGTGTGTGAAAGACCAGATAATAAATATTTTAGACTTATGAACCATATAGTCTCTTGTCACAACTATTGAATTTAGCTGTTGTAACACACACACACAAAAAAAACAGCAATAGACAATGACTAATGAATGGAAATTTTTGTGTTCCAAAGTCTTTATTTGTGGACACTGAAATTTAAATGTCACATAATTTAAGCATGTAATGAAATATTCATTTTTAGAATTTTTAAAAATAATTTAGAAATGTAAAAATGATTCTTAATTCATAGATTGTACAAAAGAGGTGGTGGGCAATATTTGGCCTATAGGCTGTGTTTAGCACATTCCTAATTTAGATCTACTTAAGGATAATTTATTGACTAAGAGAGCATTTCTCTAAATTTATGCTTTACCGTAATGCACTGTCAGCTCTTATTATATGTTCTTGAAAAGAGTTTTTTGGTTAAATTATTTGAAGAATTCTCCAATAATCTTATCCTTAAACAGAGGTTTAGCATACTGGATACTCAAAGAAATATTACAATATAGAAAATACTATTTTCTAAACATTTTAAACTGTAAATAATCCCTCAACATTTATGTATTTAATAAAGATGTATTCAGTACTTAATAAGTGCCAGACCAATGCTGGTATAAGCAGTAACAGGAGAGAAATGATAATTGCTGTTATAGATATTCAATCCTAGTGATGGATATAGACCTTAAATAACTGCTTAATTGATTATAATCTCAATAATTATAATAGAGGTAGAAATAAGAAAGTACTATGATTGTAAATAACAGGGTGATTTAGGTTAGACTGGAGAATCAGGGAAGCCGCCGGATACTTAAGGGAAAGAAATTTAAGCTGAAAGTTGAAGAATGAATATTACACCAGGATAAGAGGACGCAGAGAGTGCACAAGTGGAAATAGTTCATCAAGTGGAAGAATCTGAATACAAAGAGATTTATGATATTTGAAGATGAATAGTATTCCTGCAGAACAAGGGGAAGTTGGGCAATTTATTAAGTCATTATAGTATATGAATAAGTGAAAAAAATGACAGCAATGTCATAAGGTACAGTGGGAGGAATTTTGAATACTCTGTTATAAGGTACCTATACTATTCATGCAGTGGGATAGTATTTTTTGAAAATGGAATCAGATTACCTTAAAATGTATATGGTAAACTCTAGGGCAACCATTAGTTTTTGAAGGACTATAATTGATATACTAAGAGAAAAGATAAAATGGAATCATGTAAAATATTCAATTAAACCAGAGACATTAGAGAAAAAAGACTCTGGCCACAAATAGAAAACAGTTACAGACATGGTTTATATTAATTCAGATATATTAATAATATTAATTTAAATGTGAATGTTCTAAATGCAACAATTAAAAGATAAACTGTCAGACAACATAAAAAGGTCACTTTGAGCAGCACTTGTAATTGCAGAAATCAAACATGAATATTACTTGTATTCATCTTTTGTTATCAGTAAATATGAAATATTACAATTTTAGTAGTTTTTTTTCCTTTTTTAAAATGTGTATACATTTTTAATGCCCTCTGTATGTGTACCTACAATAAAGTGTAAAAATACATGAGGCAAAAATTGATAGATATCCAAGAATAAACAGGACAAATCCAGTATTATTAATTGATAAAGCATGCAGGCAGAAATTCAATAAGCATAAATATAACCTGCCCAGCAATAACAATCAAATTGATAAAATTGTCATGTATAGGTACTTCATCCAACTAAAGCAGAACACACATTCTTCTGTAGCTTGAAGGAAACTTTCACCAGACTAGACCAAATTCTGGGACATAAAGCACACATTCACTTGCATTTCTCTGATGATTAGTGATGTTCAGAATCTTTTCATATGTCTATTGGCCATCTGTATGTCCTCTTTGGAGAAATGTCTATTCAACTCCTTTGCCCACTTTTTAATTGGATTATTTGTTTTGTTGTTGTTGTTGTTGAGCTGTATGAGTTCCTTATATATTTGGGATATTAGCCCCTTGTCGGAGATGTTGTTTGCAAAAATCTCCCATTCAGTTAGTTGCCTCTTTTTTGTCTATGATTTCTTTTTCTGTGCAGAAGCTTTTTACTTTGATGTAGTCCTATTCATTTATTTTAGCTTTTACTTCCCTTGCCTTTGAGTTAAAATTCATAAAATCCCCTTTAACCCCAAGTCCATAAGTTTAGTACCTATGTTTTCTTCTATGCAGTTTATTGTATATCACCTCACACCAGTTAGAACGGCTATCATCAACAAGACAAATAATAACAAATGTTGGAGAGGCTGTGGAGAAAAAAAAAAACTCTCATACACTCTTGGTGGGAATGCAGATTGGTGCAGCCACTGTGGACGGCAGTGTGGAGGTTCCTCAAAAACTTAAGGATATAATTACCATATGACCCAGCAATCCCTCTCCTGGGTATCTACAAAAAAAAATCTGAAAACATTTATCCATAAAGATATATGTGCTCTGATGTTCATTGCAGCTTTATTTATGGTGACCAAGACATGGAAACAACCAAAGTGTCCTTTGATAGATGATTGGATAAAGAAATATAGTATATATACACAATGGAATACTACTCTGCCACGAGAAAAGATGAAATAGTGCTATTTGTGACAACACAGATGGATCTTCAGATTATTATGCTAAGCAAAATAAGTCAGACAGAAAAAATTGAGAACCATATGGAAATAATGAATTAAAAAAACATGTTAACCAAATATTTAGTGTTTCAGAAGGTAATCGACTTCATCTATGACACTGACCTCTCAATATCTAAAGATAGTGCTTCAGTATATATTTTCTATCAGCTGAGAAGTCAACTCCAATATTTATTCCTATATGACAATTTGTATTAGTGATTATTAAAAGCCTAGAGTGAGCAAAACATTATATAGGAACTTGGAAAGGGATTTCTAATTCTACCTTGTACTTTCTCTTTAAGAAATGTCTTGAGTAATTCACACCATTTGCCTGAAGACAAGCATATCTCATTCTCAGGGAAGAGAGCTCTGAATGAATTAACCCAATTCCATTATGTTAAGCCTAGGAAATGTTGCCTTTAACCATTGAAAGATTTGTAATTTATTAAAGCCTCATGGTGATGCAATTCAGCCCCTTGAAATTGTGCTCAGCTTGATTAATTAAATGGGGAAAACATACCTTTCTTACAGTTAGAGAAGCATTCATTTAAATGCCTAAATAGCTAGTATACGTGCATTTGTGGATGGAAAGAGATACACTATTGAATATTCCAGTGACTATTAAAGTAATTTCTCAAAACAATTTATATAGTTAACTGTACATGAAGAAAATATTAATTGTGACAGTATTATTTGAAAATATAATATGAACATGTACAAAGGAATGAAATTTTGAGAAGAATTGTAACCATAAAATAACAGTCCCTATGAATTGTCAACTTGAATCCTTGGTGAATGTTGTTCTCCCTGTGACTCAGATACTCCAGGTTTATATTAATTAGTCCAATTCTCTAAGAAGGAGAAGGTGGAAACCAAAAGAAGATGAAAATGAGGAAATCTTCATAATCTTTATGAGGGTTAAGAGGGTTTGGGTACTCCTACCCTCATTATGTGGAGTTTTGCTGGGCTCAGGGCTTACCTGCTTGTTCCAGAACTAATCTTTGAACAATGTTCAAACCTTGTAACTTCAGAAAATTACATCTTTTTTATTTTATTTTTATTGTTATTTCCGCTGAAATTTTTTTTATTAGTTTCAGGTGTACATACATGTCATAGTTAGACATTTACACCCCTCACAAAGTGATAATCCCCGCAATCTACTACCCCTCTAACATCATGTTACAATACCATTGACTCTCTTCACTATGCTGTACTCCACATCCCATGAATGTGTATATATATATATGTATATATATTTAATATATTTATAATTGACATTCAATATTATTCTACTTCAGCTTCAGATGTATAGCATATTGGAAGTACAATTACCTGGGTGCTCTTGAAATCCATAAGAACCTGTAAAATGGTCCTATAGTTGAAGTAGTTACATGTCCAAGGCAATTAAACTCTGAGGCAATTTGAGGGTTTATAAATATTTCTGAGAGCCTAGACCTTTGCTCTTTACATTTAGTGTGGGAGCTCTCTCTCTGTTACATTTCTAGTGTTATTGGGAGATAATATTTTACATTGTTGAGAGTGGATAGAGGAAAACAAGAAGCTAAACTATAAAAACAAACAATAGCCTTCTTTTAAAATGTCAAACTCTGATCATCTTATCTATCCACCGGTTTATTCTCTGTGCTGTTTGCACCTAATATTTCCACCTCAAATACTCACTTCCTACCCACCTATACACATGAAAAACACTCATGTGCAGAAAAGCACAAGGGCGTGGTCTCCTTTGTGGCTCTATGGATCAATGTGGCTCTATGGGCTACACAAAATCCTTTCAGAAACAAACAGCAGAAGAGAAACAGTAATAAATAAATAAGTAAGTAAATAAATAAACAAACAAACAAATAAATAAAATGACATGAACTCCTGCTATTTCCTTTCTATGATCTCACTTTTCTCAATTTACAATGAGCTCAAACATCATGCTTTATCAGTATGGTAAAACACATTAAGGATACAGCCAAGTTGGAGGTTATTCCTCATTGTTTCAGAATTAGTGTACTCAGATCCTGTCCCTAGAAGACCCAAATACTTGCCAAAAGTGAATTTTCATAAGTTCTGTGCTCATTTACTCTAAATTCATGTGATGACTTTAAAATAATGAAATAAATGAAGCATTTAATTTCAATGATACTTCATCTGTTAATGGTGTTTGTGCCAGTTTTCAATAGCTTTTGGTAGTGTTAATGCAATTTCATTTCTGAGCAATTAAGCAGTGCATTTAGTACTGGCAAAATGATTAATTAGAAACTTTGGACCACGTGCCAAAAAAGTTAACTTTTCTTTCTTATGTAATTTCTTTCAAAGCATTACAGGATCATAGATTTATAAAGTTTCAGGCATGGAGTGATTTTAAAGATTATGAAGTCCAACTGTCAATCTTATGCATAATCCAGGAAAAGTAGTTTCCTAAAATTTACTGCAACGTGCATTATTTTCCAAGTAAAACTAGTCCATAGTTGAAAGACCTGAACTTTTTGAAAAACTACTTACATTTATCTATTACCCAAAATGTTGCAGAAACTCTACCTGATGATGGAAATGCAAAGCTGATTCAGGCAAAGTTTCTGCCCCCCAGAGAACTTTCAGTCCAGCAGGAGATTAACAGGTAGAATATAACCATGACTCATTACAGGAAATGTTGAAAGAGGTGTCCATAATAGGAGTACAGTGGAGGGCAGTTAATAAAACTTCAGGGTTGAATAAAGGCTTCTCCTCACAGCTGAGGTCTGATCAGAATCCTGATGGAGGATGAATGCCTAAACAATCCAGTTGAATATTTGCAACAGACAATTGGGTATATAAGCTGAAATTAAAAGGGCTAGAGATACATATCTGAGAGTCATTAGCACATACATAGAATTCAAAATCATAAAAGGGACTGAAATTGCCCAATGAATGTGTGGAGAATGAAGAGGAGTAGACTAAGAATGGAAGACAGAGAAGGGGCCTATCAAGGAGAAGAAATGGTCAGTCCCATATCCAAAGCTATGCAACCTCGAGACCAGGAAATAGATATCTAGAGTAGCAAAAATTGGGGTCTCTGAGGGCTATTAGGAAATTTTCCAAAAGCAGACCATCAATTCCATGGTATTAATTGAAAAGCCAATCCAGGTAAGAATCCTCATCAAAAAACTTGATTGTTTAATTCAGGTTAGGAATTTAAACCCCAAAAACAAAATCAGGGGCGAAAAATTACAAAGTAAATGGGATTGTCAATGGAAAAAATACAGTGACTCAGCAAGTGGATGGGGGGAGGAACCTGAGGAAGTCCCTGAGTGCAAAATCATATCGCTAAATCTAATGTAGGGCATGGTGACTATACTTAATAATATTGTATTTTCCACGAGAGTAAATCTTAAGTGTTCTCAGCAAGTTAAAAAAAAGAAAAAAAAAAAAGAAAAGAAAAGAAAAGTAACTATGTGAAGTGATAAATGAATTAATTGATTGTGAGGTAATCATTTCACAATGTATGCATATATCAAATTATCACAATGTACACCTTTAAAAAATCTGTTTTTATATAATTTAATGGCCATATTAGGGGCATGGCGTGAGTCTCTAAAGACATGACTGAAAAGAGAACCAGATGGTAGTTATAGCTAATGGCAGAGTTCCAGAGCTAGTGAGGCCCTTGGGATAAAAATACCCTTTCCCAAAGAAAGAACTTTTGACCTTTTGTATTACATTATAATTTGCATCTAAAATTTTTACTCTGAGTGGGTTAAAACTTTTATGAATTGGTTAAATCATTGGATAATTTATCTTTTTCTATTAATCTGTGTTTTGAGCACTACAATGTAAACAATATTGGTATCTGGATTCCAGAATTCATCTTGGGGAGTGAACTCTCTTTGTACAGAAGTTCTTTAATGAGTAATTAAGAGAAACTGATAACTGAATGCCTGAGAGGTGGCTGCCAGTAAAGCATCAGGGAAACTGATTGATAAGGAAATAAAGATATACAATTGCTTTTTTTGTTTTTTTCCCCTGGAGGAAAGGGAAGAATTGAAGAAATTTTAAAAGGGATGATAGAAGAAGAGAGATGACAGAGGGTAGTCAAAACTTAACAAGTCATTAATTTCTCTGTGTCTATTATATTATCTGTAAACAGGAATTCTAGTATGGTTTGTGTGGTGCTGATTACATGAAATAATTTAAGTAATATGTTCCCAGAACATAGCAAATGCTGAGTAAATATTATTATTAATCAAAAGCACTAAACTATATTGTTCTTAGAAATACATGGATACATAATAGTTTGTATGATGAAAATATTGTTTCCCCCACAAAAAATATGGTAAATATAATATTAAACTATTTCTTAACCTCTTTTACTTTAAAATCAGATGTGGAAGATTGGTATTTTATTGGGTACTAGGCACAATTTTCTCAGGTAGGTGGTAGATTAAAACAGGAATACAACACTAAAGAATGTTGTCTGTACCATCCCTGTGGGATGTGCCCCCAGGAAAGGTGTATAGATAATTCTTGGAGAGAAATAAGCCTATGGGAATATGAAAACATGAATCTAAGTGGAAGACAGTAACATCTAGAGCATGAAAAACAAAGAGAAAAAAAGAAAGAGTAAATAATCAGTCCAGGGAAATAGTATGTTTCTCTTTCCCTGTTAAAATACAACTATAAAATTAACTCATTACCTTAATCAAATTGTTAAAATGTGACCAACATGTTTTTATTCTTCCATTGAAGGCATTTTTATTCACAGGTTTTTGGACAAAACTCACATACCAATAAAGCTTATATAAACATGAAGAATCAATCTTGAAAAACACCTGAAGGCCATTTTTATTTTTTTGCTTCAGAAATGTGTTTTTACACTTGTTCAAAACCAAACTTTCTTCCAGATTATGAAGAAATGCATTGAAGGTAATGTCAGAAAACTGAAGCCATCTCACTTGTTAACTTCAACTTCAAAAATAGAAAAATGCTTCATAAAACTTTCATGCTGTCCAATAGAGCAAATATCATTATTCCATAATTGCATTAGTGAATTTATTACCTAATGAGCCGTAAAAAAAACACACAAAAAATTGTAGATGCTCTTGGTTTTCTATTTATTTTTTTTAATTTATTTATTGGGGTGACAATTGTTAATGAAATTACATAAGTTCAGGTGTACAATTCTGTATTACATCATCTATAAATCCCATTGTGTGTTCACCACTTAGAGTCAGTTCTCCTTCCATCACCATATATTTGATCCCTCTTACCCTCATCTCCCACCCCCAACCCCGTTACCCTCTGGTAACAACTAAACTATTGCCTGTGTCTATGAGTTTTTGTTTCTCATTTGTTTGTCTTGTTCTTTTGTTGTTTTTGGTTTATATACCACATATCAGTGAAATCATAGGGTTCTCTGCTTTTTCTGTCCGACTTATTTCGCTTAGCATTAACTCTCAAGATCCATCCATGTTGTCACAAATTTTCCTATATCATCTTTCCTTAATGCCGAATAGTATTCCATTGTGTATATATACCACAACTTCTTATTTTTTTGCATAATGTATACATTTATTTTCTTTATTTTTTTATTTTTTTATTAGTTTCAGGTGTACAAGACAAGGTAATACTTAGACGTTCATCATTTATATCCCTCACACTGTGAACCCCCCTCCCCCCATCCATTATCCCTCCGAACTCACACCCAGCCATCACATTATATATATAAAATTATAGTTGGCATTCATTAATGTTTAGCTTCTGGTGTACAATGCCTTGATCAGGCATTCATATTATCTCTGAGGTGGTCTCCCAAATAGGACGCATATTCATCCGATACCCAACAAAATCTTTACAACATTATTGAATAAGTTCCCCAAATTAATTTTCAGAAAACCCTGAGGCCATCTTCTGGTTACCAGCTGCTTCCTAATCCCTTCACCTTTCCCCTTATCCCCAACCCCCCCTGCCCCCGCCCATCTAACAACTCTCGGTTTTTTTTGTGTGCCCTCAAAACTGTCTTTGATTAGTTCATTCACATATTCTTTTCTTTAGATTCCGCATATAAGTGAGATCATATGGTACTTGTCTTTCTCTTTCTGACTTATTTCACTTAACATAATGTTCTCTAGATCCATCAATGTGGTTGCAAATGATAAGATTTCTTTCTTCTTTATGGCTGCGTAATACTCCATTGTATAAATGTACCACAGCTTCTTAATCCAGTCATCTACCGATGGGCATTTCAATTGTTTCCATATCTTGGCTATTGTGTATAGTGCTGCAATAAACATGGGAGTGCATACTGATTTTTGAATTGGAGTTATGGATTTCTCCAGGTAGATGCCTAGGAATGGAATTACTGGATCATCGGGTAGTTCCATTTTCAGATTCCTGAGATACCTCCATACTGTTTTCCATAGTGGCTGCACTAATCTGCAATCCCACCAACAGTACCACAACTTCTTTATCCATTCATCTATAGAAGGACATTTTGGTTGTTTCCATGTCTTCGCCACCTTAAACAAAGCTGCAATGAACATTGGAGCACACGTGTCTTTATGTAGAAATGATTTCAAATTCTTTGGGTAGATACCCAGGAGAGTGATTGCTTGGTCATATGGTAATTCTATTTGTAATTTCTTGAGGAATCTCCACACTGCCTTCCATAGCGGCTGCACCAGTCTGCATTCCCACCAACAGTGTATGAGGGTTCCTTTTTCTCCACAGCCTCTCTAACACTTGTTGCTATTTGTCTTGTTGATGATAGCCATTCTGACTGGGGTGAGGTGATATCTCATTGTGGTTTTTATTTACATTTCTTTGATGATTAGTGATGTTGAGCATTTTTTCATATGTCTATTTGCCATTTGTAAGTCCTCTTTGGAGAAATGCCTCTTCAGGTCCTCTGCCCGTTTTTCAATTGGGTTGTTTGTTTTTTTATTATTGAGTTTCATGAGTTCCTTGTATATTTTGTGTATTAGACCCTTATCGGAGGAACTGTTTGCAAAAATCTCCCATTCAGTCGGTTGCCTCTTTATTTTATCGATGGTTTCTTTTGCTGTGCAGAAACTTTTAAATTTCCTATAGCCCCATTTGTTTATTTTAGCTTTTACTTCCATTGCCTTTGGAGTCAAATTCATAAAATGCTCTTTGAACCCAAGGTCCATAAGTTTACTACCTAGGTTTTCTTCTATGCAGTTTATTGTGTCAGGTCTTATGCTTAAGTCTTTGATGCATTTTGAATTAATTTTGGTACATGGTGACAAATAACAGTCCAGTTTCATTCTTTTGCACGTGGCTATCCAATTCTCCGAGCACCATTTATTGAATAGGAGGTCTTTCCTCCATTGTATGTTTTTAGCTTCTTTGTCAAAAATTGTCTGTCCGTATTTATGTGGTTTTATTTCTGGGTTCTCAGTTCTATTCCATTGGTCTATGTGTCTGTTTTTCTGCCAATATCATGCTGTTTTGATTATTGTAGCCCTGTAGTACAAGCTAAAGTCAGGCAGTGTGATACCTCCAGCATTGTTCTTTTTTCTTAAGATTGCTTTGGCTATTCGGGGTCTTTTGTGGTTCCAAACAAATCTGATGATTTTTTGTTCTATTTCTTTAAAAAATGCCATTGGGATTTTGATGGGGATTGCATTAAATCTGTATATTGCTTTGGGTAATATGGCCATTTTAACTATGTTGATTCTTCCAATCCATGAGCACGGAATGTCTTTCCATTTCTTTGTGTCATCTTCAATTTCTTTCAAAAATGTCTTACGGTTTTCAGCATATAAATCCTTCACATCCTTGGTTAAGTTTATTCCTAGGTATTTTATTCTTTTTGCTGCAATTGCAAAGGGAATTGTTTTTTTGTATTTCTTTTTCTGAGATTTCATTGTTAGTATATAGAAATGCAAAGTTCTTTTGTACGTTGATTTTGTAGTCAGCAACTTTACTGTATTTGTTCATTGTTTCTAACAGCTTTTTGGTGGTATCTTTAGGGTTTTTATATATAGCATCATGTCATCTGCAAAGAGTGATATTTTAACTTCTTCATTCCCAATTTGGATGCCTTTTATTTCTTTCTCTTGCCTGATGGCTCTGGCAAGGACTTCTAACACTATTGTGAAAAGCAGAGGTGATAGGGGAGAGCCCTGTCGTGTTCCTGAACGTAGAGCAAAGGGCTTCAGTTTTTCACCATTAATTATGAGATTAGCTGAGGGCTTGTCATAGATGGCCTTTATTATGTTAAGGTATTTTCCTTCTATACCTATTTTATTAAGTGTTTTTAATCATAAATGGATGTTGTATCATGTCAAATGCTTTTTCTGCATCAATTGATAGAATCATATGATTTTTGTCCTTTATTTTGTTTATGTGACGTATCACATTCATGGATTTGCGGATGTTGAACCATCCTTGTGCCCCGGGGATGAAACCAACTTGGTCATGATTAATAATCTTTTTAATGCATTGTTGTATTCGATTTGCTAAAATTTTTTTTAGGATTATTGCATCAGTATTCATCAGAGATATAGGTCTGTAGTTTTCTTTTTTTGTGTTGTCCTTACCAGGTTTTGGTATCAGGGTAATGTTGGCCTCATAAAATGAGTTTGGGAGTACTGACTCTTCTTTAATTTTTTGGAAGAGTTTGAGCAGGATTGGTATTAGATCCTGTTTGACGGTTTGATAGAATGACTAGTGAAGCCATCTTTTCCTGGGCTTTTGCTTTTGGGAAGGTTTTGGATGACTGATTCAATTTCTTTACTGGTGATTAGTCTGTTTAGATTTTTCAGTTCTTCATGGTTCAGTCTTGGAAGGCTATATGTTTCTAAGAACTTGTCCATTTCTTCTAGGTTATTGAATTTGGTGGCATATAGTCCTTCATAGTATTCTTGAATGATCCTTTGTATTTCTGTGGTGTCCGTGATAACCTCCCCTTTCTCATTTCTGATTTTGTTAATTAGTGTCTTCTCTCTTTTTATCTTAGTGAGTCTAGCCAAGGGTTTGTCGATTTTGTTAATCTTTTCAAAGAACCATCTCTTTGTCACATTAATTTTTTCTATTGTCTTTTTGTTCTCTATTTCATTGAGCTCTGCTCTGATTTTTGTTATTTCCTTTCTTCTGCTGACCTTGGGTTTCACTTGTTCTTTTGCTTGTTCTTTGAGGTGTAACATGAGGTTATTTATTTGGGATTTTTCTTGTTTCTTGAGACAGGCCTATAATGATACAAATTTACCTCTTAAACCTGCTTTCGCTGCATCCCAAAAATTTTGGTAGGATGTATTTTCATTGGCATTTGTTTCTATGGATATTTTGATCTCTCCTCTAATTTCTTCTTTGACCCAGTCATTCTTTAAAAGTATGTGGTTTAATCTCCATGTATTTGTGTTTCTTCCTGCTTTCGTTTTGCAGTTGATATCTAATTTCAAAGCCTTGTGATCAGAGAATATACTTGGTATGATTTCAATCTTCTTAAATGTGCTGAGGCTGATTTTATGTCCCAATATATGGTCTATCCTTGAGAATGTTTCAAGTACACTCAAAAAGAATGTATAGTCTGATGTTTTAGGATGAAGTGCTCTATATATGTCAATGATGTCTATTTCATCTAATGTGTCATTTAGGGCTGCGATTTCGTTATTTATTTTCTGTTTGGATGATCCATAGTTGTCAATGATGTATTTAAGTCCCCTAGTATAATTGTGTTTTGGTCGATTTCTCCCTTTAGTTCTGTTAGTAGTTGCTTGGTATATTTTGGTGCTCCCTGATTGGGAGCATAAATATTGATGACTGTTATGTCTTCTTGTTGTATAGTCATTTTTACCATTATGAAATGTCCATCTTTGTCTCTTGTTATCTTTTTCACCCTGAAGTCTGTTTCATCTGATATCATTATGGCTACACCTGATTTTCTCTGGGTACCATTTGCTTGGAGTGCCAATTTCCACCCTTTCACTTTGAGTCTATGCTTGTCCTTATAGCTGAGTTGTGTCTCTTAGAGACAGCATATGGTTGGGTTTAATTTTTTGATCCAATCTGCTACTCTGTGCCTTTTTATTGGTGAGTTCAGTCCATTTACATTTAGGGTGACTATTGATACGTGAGGATTTCCTGTCATTCTATCTTTAGTTTTCTGGTAAGGCTGTGTCTCCATTGTTTCTATGCCTTTTTGTTGTTGTCTATTATTTCTGTGTGGTGATATTCTATGATGTTTCCCTCTGTTTCTTCTTTTATTACAATATGTATTTAAGTTCTGGATTTTTTTTGAGTGGTTACCCTTAAGAGTATGTAAAAGAAAGTTTGATATTTGGAGTATTCCATTTTCTTCAGCATGCTTACTTCCTCCATTCCCATATTCCGGTTCAGGCCTTTATGCTCCCCCTTTTTGTGTTTTGGTTGCCACAAATTGTCCCTGTTGATGGTGGTCGAATAGCCTCCTTTAGTATTTCTTGTAGTGCAGGTCGTGTATTAGAAAATTCCCTCAGCTTCTGTATGTCTGGAAAGGTCTTTATTTCTCCTTCATATCTAAAGGATATCTTTGCTGGATATATTATTCTTGGCTCATGATTTCTCTCTTTCAATAGTTTGAATATTTGGTTCCACTCCCTCCTGGCTTGTAGAGTTTCTGCTGAAAAATCTGTTGTAATCTAATGGGCTTTGCTTTGTAGGTTACCATCTTCTTTTCTCTGGCTGCCTTGAGGATTCTTTCTTTGGTGTTAATTTTAGACAGCTTCAATACAATGTGCCTTGGAGAAGGCCTGTTGGGATTGAGGTAATTAGGTGTTCTATTTGCTTCTTGGATTCGAGAATCCAGTTCTGTCCACAAATTTGGGAATTTCTTATTAACAATTTCTTTGAATATATTCTCTGTTCCCTTCTGTCTTTCTTCTCCTTCTGGTATGCCCATTATTCTTATATTGCTCTTTCTGATGGAGTCAGAAAGTTCTTGTAGAGTTCTTTCATTTTTTTTTTTAAGTCTCAAGTCTCTTTTTTCTTCCATCTGTGTAATTTCCAGGTTTCTATCTTGGATGTCACTGATTCTTTCCTCCATCTGGTCAACTCTACTACCTAAGCTGGTCATTTTATTGTTAATTTCTTCTATTGAGTTCTTAATCTCCAGAAATTCCATTTGGTTCTTTTTTTAAAATTTCAATCTCTTTCGCAAAATGCTCATGTTTTTCTTTGATTGTGTTTCTGAGTTCATTAAATTGCCTTTCTGTGTTTTCTTGCATCTCTTTGAGGTTTTTCAGAACTGCAATCTTGAATTTTCTATCATTTAAGTCACATATTTCCATATCTTTAATTTCTTTTTCTGGAGACTTTTCACTTTCTTTCTGAGCTGTCCTGTTGCCTTGGTTATTCATGGCAATTACTGATTTATTATTTCTCTTCCTAGACATCTACAGGAGTGGGTTCTGCAACAGGTTGATAGGAAGAGGTCTTTCTTTTGTTTTCCAATACTTGTTGGTAGAATGTTTTTATTTTGAGTCACATGGGAAATTTTTCAGTGCTATAAAACAAATTATCTAAGTTTCAACTTAAATTAAATTTGTATCTTTAATGAAATATGTACATTTTCTGGAGCTCTGACTTCTACAATTTTATGAATCCCATTTCTTTAATTGCCTAAGGTTTGGGTGTTGTCTTCACTGACATCATAGACATAGCCACAGGGGCTGACTTTTCCATTCTTTAATTTATTTAAAACAGACAAATGAAATACCTTCGGAGGTGAGAAGGTAAAACTCATCAGTTACTTAGTCATCTCCCTCTTCTTCTACCTTCTCATCCACCTCATTTATTATTATTATTTATTATTATTAATAATTTCATTTCCATCATGAATTCAAGTGGCTCTCTTCTTGGGGCCACGTTTTGAAAAGAAACCAAAGACCTTTTTTATTTCACAAGAGTTTTATAAGATGAAAAATAAAGTGTATGAAGATTAAAGCACACTGGAATTTCTGTTTTTGCATGATCAGTTAATTACACTCATTAAGCCAGTGTTTATCAAACTCTGAGTCAAGAAGTCAATGTAACCAGCATTAAATAAATATTAATTAAATAAAATATAATAAGCAAATGTATCATGCATAGTAACTAACGAATTTTTACCTGATTATCATAGTCAACTCTCATCTACGTCAATGAGGAGAATCCTAGAACTTAATTTTATAGAATCCCCTCTCATGCCTTGTTGCTGATTTAGAGCCTTTAACTAAGAAAAATTCAAGTGAAATTTGTAAGACAGAAGAAAAGAAGTCATTGTTTCTTGGGGACGCTTCAGACAGACTCACTCATTGGCAAAAGTCAAATTCTTGAGCATAATCTCCTTTAAGGATGCAGACAATTAAAATCTGTAGCAGTAGTGCCCTTTTGTGTGCCTAGAGCTTCACATTGCCTCCAGACTGGTGAAGCTAAATTTCCCAGCTTCATTCTCTCAGAAGGTTAGGACTGTCTCCAGCATTTTCCTCTAAAATTCTGTGATTCATGGTGGCTTTCAGGTAAGCACCACTGAGGCATAATTTCTAGAAGTTGTTGTTTTGAACTTTTATTCCTCTAGCATTCCCAAAGGTGTGTGTAAATCTAATATTATGATTCCTCTGCTGAAAACTTTCCAATAGCTTTTTAGTCATTTTTATAAAAAGGGATAAATCTTTACATGGCCTGCACTATCTTGAATGATCAGTCTTTACTTCTTCCCATCATTTTCTACTCTGCATACACTGGCCTTCCCTCAGTTTCTCTAATACTCCATTTTCTTTCCCCACCTCAAAGCATTCTCAAATTATTACTTTTTTTTTGTCTACAAAGCTCCTCTCTTTCTCACTTTGCCTCATGAATTGCTATTATCATGCATAACCCAGGTAGTGCATTTTTTTCAGACAAGCCTCTTATGATTCTCCAGTTCAAATCAAGTTCCCAAAGTTATAGTCTATCATGAAGCCCTAAAACTGACTTTCACAGCACCTTTCGCAATTATATTTAAATAATCAATTTCATAAGTATGCAGAAGATATGCTCTCTTCTCTGTCCCCAGTATCTGTTACAGTGCTGACCCAAAGCAGATTCTCAATAAATACTTGAATTCAAGGAAGGAGTATAGACCTACCTAGCAGCTTTGGAGTATGTAATGACTCAAATTTATCTCTTAGCAAAATTATGATTTTTTTATATATAGAAAAACTTTCAAGCTGATAATGAATGGTTTACACAATCTTCAAATTTCTAGAGTAGACTCAGTGGTGGTAGAAATAGGATTTTAACAGATCGTATTGGATTTGCCTCTGGGAAATAGCTTTAGGGTATCCATTGAACAAATCCATAGGATACCCAAAGCCATTCCCCTTACTCTTTCCTTTTTTTATTGTAGACTGTCTTGGAGTTAAAGATAAAAATCTTTGGGAAGGATATTCCTTCTTAAATACAGCTACAAAATCTTAAGAGCAAAGAGAGAAATCTACTGTTTTTTTCCCTTTTCTTATATTCTCTTTCTCCTGACTGGAGTGCATATTTAATGCTTACAGGTACAAACAGGTTTTTTGCCACCTGATGATAAAATTCACATACAAAATATGTGGACAGGAAGAGTTTATTTCTCATTATTAGCCACAATATGAACCTCATACTGCCTACTTCTGAACTTCTTTTTTGCATGATTCAGATAAAGCCCATAGCTGTGTTAGTCACTCTTACAGGGTTTTCTATTACTTGCAGCAAAAGACAATCCTGAAGGACAAAGTTATATATGTTAACTTGGCAGTGTTCTATGTAAAACCAGAAGATATGAGTAAAAAATACATTGACACAGATGATAAGTTGAAATGAATAAATATAAATATGCCTCTGTTTTAATGGAGATGGGGATACAATTGCCATTATGCCATAAACAATATATAAATTAAATAGGTATTATTAAATCTGGCCATAAGTCATCTTCAAAAGAGTTAGCATGTGAAGTAAGTTTGACTTTAAGAAGTTGTATATTGAATGCATGTAATTTACACTTGACACAAAATTCTTAACTATTCATATAAAAAATAAGTGATTTTTTTCTACTATCAGTTGTATCACAGGAAAATTTATTAGAAATTTATTATGAAAACAATAACCAAGTTATAATGAAAGCATGAAACAAGCCCCAAAGATATTCAGGCAATGACGAAAGGAATCGGAAAACTAACTTTTTAATGTTTACATCAAACATGGCTCAGTGTGAACCAGTTCAACTAAGGAAAACATTTATTATGTTTAGATTTATAATGTATTCTGATAAGTGTCTTATATTGATGTTAGGGATAGAAAAGTTGATGATATTTCTGTAAGAACCAATTATTTTTCAGCTAATTTTGCCAGACGTATGGATTCATAAATTCCCCAGTCTCAGGCAAAACATCTAAAGGCTTGATAAGAGTTAGTGATAAGAGGTTTCAACAGTGCATACAAACTATTCCTTTTATTTTCTAAAATCAAATTTTAATTAAACAGAGTTTGTAACACTTCAATTGGACTCACCACAGACTCACATATTCAGGACCCGTGATGGCAAATTATTTTTAGAATAAAATTACACTGAAAAAGAAGTACTCTTAACTGGAGAATATAAATAGTAAATATATTTTCATGTGCAAATAAATATAAATTTGCAAGTATTTTCAATCACTATGTTGACAAATGTCTGATCTCTGATATTAAACTTCTGTCATCTTTTCTTTTTGGTTTCTTGAAATGGATTCTGGATGCATTGATAGTCCAAAAAGATACCTATTAATTTTATATTTGTATTTTTAACATTAATTTCAGACTTCAAAATGTTGCAAAAAATTGTACGAAGAATCCTTATATTCTTGTCATTTGACTTTCTTAATTGTTAACGTCTTATATAACAACAGAGCAATTATCTACACAAAGACATAAAATTAATATAATTGAATTAACTAAATAACAGAACTTTTTCAAATTTTACTGTTTTGCAAATGTTCTTTGCTGGTCCTGAATCTAATCCAGGATCCCACATTGTATTTAGTTATCCTCAAATTGAAGCATTTCCTCAGTCTTTCTCCATCTTTCATGGCATTGATATTTTTAAAGAATACTGCACAATTATTTTGTAGAATGTCCCACAATTTGAGTTGGGCTAATATTTCCTCATGACTAAATTCCAGTCATGTGTTTTTAACAAGAATGCCAGAGTAATGATCTGAGTTGTGACCTTCTCCCCACATCACATCAGGTGGCACATTATATTAATATACATTATTTTTAGTGATGCTGACTTTAATAATTTGGTGAAGGTGATGTGTGCCAGGTTCTCTACTGTAAAGTTACTATTTTTCCTTCTGTTATTATTATTAATACTTGTTATTAATAAGTAAATTGTGGATGATATTTTGAGACTGAAATATACTATTTATCATAATATTTTTTGCTCACTAATTTTAGAATACAGTGATGATTCTTGTTTGAAACAAAGATTACTATATGGTTTGCCAGGAGACGCTTTTCTATTTCTGACATTCTATATTAAATCAAAATTCTATTATAAAGAAGTTTTCTCCTCTCAAGTCAATTATTTATAGTAGTATTATGGGTATTTATTTTATTCTATTCATATTAGAATGATATCATGGATAGTTATTGTTTACATTTTCTCAGATTTGGCCATTGGGAGCCCTTTCAAATTGTTGCCTGTTTATATACCACCATCATTTTTTAAGCCTTTTTACATCTGTTACAAGATGTTCCATTGTGATGCATTTTTCACAGACGAAATATCCTGCTCTTCCTCATGCCTAGAGTGTTTTTAATACATTTTTTTTTAGTTAGTTATTTCCATTCTTGCAGTTTCTTCTTCCTGTCCTGTAATTTTTTTTTGCTGTTTTGTTTTTGTTTTTGTTTTTTAATGAATGGGTTATTTCTTCCCCCATTGGAAACTGCTGAATTGAAACAACTTGTGATGCTGCCTTAATGTACGCCATTAGAAGACAAGTCATCTGTGACATGCCATCATCCCTCAAATTTTGGTCTACCTTAGTTATTACATTTTTTACCTAAATATACCATGTTTCCCTGAAAATAAGACCTAACCAGACAATCAGCTCTAATGCATCTTTTGGAGCAAAAATTAATATAAGACCCAGTATTATATTATGTTATGTTATATTATATTATATTATATTATTATATTATAGATCTGGTCTTATTTTATAGTAAAATAAGACCGGGTCTTATATTAATTTTTGCTTCAAAAGACTCATTAGAGCTGATTGTCTAGCTAGGTCTCATTTTCAGGGAAACACGGTACTCTCTTTGTACATCTTTTCCTCAAATAAGTAACTTTAATTGTAATGATTCACTTCCTTCCCTTTCCCCACCATTGTACATAACTCCAGCTTTCTGTTTATGATTTTAAACTACTTAGTTTGGTCCTTTCCTTCTCAACTCCACCCCCACTGTTCACTGGACCTGGAGGCACTCTTTCCTCTTGTTTTCAGGTCCAAACTTTATCTTCTGTTCTGTGTTCAGGTTCTGTCTTTTTGTAATGAGACATAAATACAATGAATCTTAAATCTTTCAAAAGCATTGCACCATTCAAGTAAATTCTGGTCACCTTCTCTCCTGTGAATACTTGATTTGTATTTATTTTTCCATCTCTCTATGCTTTTATTTAGAACATATATAAATTTCCCAGCTTAACCCCTCAGAACAACTCTATTACTTTAAAACATATTTAATAATTACAAAAGTATTACACATTGATTTCCAAGGTCTTTTTCATTAAAATTTATCCAAGTGTTGAGCCATCTTGTAGTTAATTTAATCATCACTTGCTTTTATAATTAATTTCTGATTAATAGCTTAAAAGGACTCCACTGGATACCTTTTGTAGTCTCAGCTTTTCTGAAGACATTAATCAACTTGGCATCAGAGATCTTCTCTTTATGTTTTGTTAGTTTTTTATTTGTTTGTTTGTTTGTTTTTAGCTTTTGTGACGCTCCTAATCAATAACAGTTCAATGAACTCCTTTTCTTATTAATTTAATCTATAAAGTAGACCTCATTTCCCCATTCTATACATAGGTGATAGATTAATCAATTGATTGATCAATCAATAGATAGGTAGATAGACAGATGGAAAACCTGGTCTCTAAGATCTCAGTCTTTCTCAAGATAAAATCACCTCCTTCCATCATGCAAACTCTGTGTCTTATTTCACTTTTCTTTCTCTTTTCCACTTGCCTCTTTCGATGGCAAGACCATTTTTTGGACTGCACCTGATAACATTCATTCTTTACTGAACAAACTTGCCACCTAAAAGATCTTGATATAAATCTTTTTAAGTTTCTTCCTAGACTTTATTTTTGTAGATTACATTGAATTTGTTCTCTACTTCAATCTAAGAAATTGACATATTTCCATATAATAAGGGTCCTCATTCATTTTCATCTACTAATTAACGGAATTTACTATTTTAGCATAATCAGTCTACAGTCTAGATCTCTGAATTAAGTCTGAATTAAACAACTATAATCAGAGTATATAAAATAAACAGAACAAAATGTAAACCATGTACACGTGATTGAGAATAATTGTCTGCATCCTTGTGAAGACGTAATAAAAGGGGAGAATACAAAACAAAACAAATCTCTAGCCAACTATTCCTAAAAAGTCTACATAGGAACATTCTTCTTGCTTTGAGGTAAGACTTACCTAGAAATTAACGAAAACGATTCCTGACAATATAGCATCCGGAATGTCTAGGCCTATACTTAACATCTGTGGTCACAGTATAAGCTACTAAAATGTACAGTTTATTTCTTGCTGGGCCTAGGACTGCTAACGCCAGTTATAGCTATTGCACCTAAAGCCTGATTCCCTAGACAGTACTTTGATTAAACCCAAATCAGTGTCTGGATTTATTCATAAGATTTCTTGCCAATCCCTCAGTATAATGTAGTGGTAGAGGGAGATACAGGAGTCAGCCGGATACTCATTTCTCCCTTCTCTGGATTATAACCAATAAAAAATAGACCCAATGAACTAGGACTCGATTGGATATAAATTGGGGATCAATGTGTTAGTTTTGCTAACTGGTCAGGCAAGTACCTAATAGTTCACTACTCTGAAAGAATAAGGCTATCTGATCAAGTTAAATTGGAGAATGCAGCTTGGATCAACAATCAAAGTAGGGAGCTTCTTACTATCTCCCGATTTTTAGAACTTGATGATGATTGGTGAAAAAAACTGAGTCTGCAGAGATATTGATGACTTTGAAGATTATAGACCTCCTTCATCATGTAACTGCTGGCAGTAGACGGAGCACAGAGGAGGAAGAGATGAGCATGCACTGTTTTCTTAATGCGGCAATCTGCCACTTCTAGAATAAATGTCAGATGCTCAATAATAAAAGTAAACTCTTATCTGCCTGTGAATAGACCGAATTAGATTGAAAGAGAGACTACAAATGTTTATTCCTATAATCTACCCTTGTGGAAAAGAAAGGGAAATTATATTCCAATGGAAACATAAGGATGACATAGAAGGATTCTAGTGCACTCCAATATTTAGATGCAAGTGTTGATGGACGAAAAGCTTTCTTTTTAATGAAAACTCACAATTAGTAAAATTGTTAAGAAACAACAGAAATAGGTTGTAGAAGTAAAAAAAAAAAAAAAGATTTCAAAAGTTTTCAAAAAAGATGTCAAGGAAAAGTCATGATCAAAACATACTAATGTAATAAATAGTGAACAGGAAGAGAAAATATGGAGGCAATGCAGCAACATATGTTTGAATAAGAAAAAATATTAGAAATAAAATTAGGAAGGGAAACCAAGGATCAAAGAAAGTGACTAAATGGAGACAGAGAAAGCACATGCCTCTCAAAAGTTTGGTAGAGCAAGGGAACAAAGATTTTTACATGATGGGACAGAATTGCACAAGCTTACAAAAACAGAAGGATTCAGTAAAGAATAAAGTAGTAAAACCACCTACAACCTGCAGAAAGGAAGAAAGGGGTACTCAGTGGAAAGAGACTTCTTGATTCTGTCCTGTGGATTTACCTGTCAAAAATCTGTGATTCTCCAACATTTGGTGCTGAAATTTAAGGTAGTTTGTTGTAAAAATAAAGAGGCTAAGAAGGGAAGATTCCTGGGTGCAGGAGACACAGTAAAGTTTAGAAGGGTTTTTTGTTGTTGTTGTTGTTGTTTTTTCTGAATCTGAAGGGAAAAATGAGAAGATAGATTTAGAGCTGTAGTTCTGTCTTAAATGCACAGGAGAATGATTAGCAAAGATTTTAAAAATTCTGATACTCAATCACACTTCTTCCCAACTACATCAGAACTTGTGGGAGTGGGAACAGGATCAGTGATTTTAAAATTGCTAAAGTGATTCCAATCAGCAGCTAAGATTGAGAACCACTGACATAAATCACAATTTCAAAACATCTTCTATGGAAACCTAGTCCTAAAATACGCTACTTGAAACAGTTTAGACATTCAAATGATTTGGGGGAAATTACTCTTCTATACTCTCTTTCTGATTCAAAATGTAGTGTGCATTATTAAAGGGCCTGAGGAAATCCAAAGTTTACTTCTTTTTTTTTTTTTTTTGTCTTTTTTAAAGAGCCTTTTTCACATTGTTAATAGAGCATTTCCCCCTCAGTTACACTCTACAGAACTTGAGTTTAGTAGATCTCACTTCAAAACATAGTGGTCTAGAGAAAAATGGCTAGAGATGAGATTTGCATGAACATTTGTAGGTGACATTAATCCCTTTCCTAAAGTAGGAGGCAGGGAAAAGAGGATGAATCATGTGCTAAACTACCATGTGGTAAATGACAATATGGATATGAAGTCTAGGGAGAAAGTTCTCAAAGAGTAGATATGGGGAGTGTGATAAGAAATCAGAATAATGCGGGAGTCTTGCTCTTTGCCACAAGGATAACATTATTTTTTATGAAACAAGGCTATATGGTGACAGTATATCAAATGAGTTTGTAAGTGAACAAGTAACTTAGTTAATATCACACAATTAATTAAATAATTTACATTAAAGTAAGGACCAGAAACAAATCAGGATATAAACAAATTAAAGTTTTACTTAAAATTTTCAGGATTAGAACAAGAGTCTCAGTTAATTAGATACACATTTCAGATGTAAAAATTACAATAACACAAAATTCTGAGGTGTGATTATTATTCAGTTGTTATGTAATAAATATGGGAATGGTGTTTGCTATATTTTTAAACTTTGGCCTTTAGAAAATTTTAGGGGTATAGAGTCAATGATTTGTAAAATGATACAGGATTCTGCTGCATTTATTTTATGTGGTAAGATATGACACAGGAACATTTCAAAGAAGTTTCCCTAGCTTCATCGATAGTGCTTTGCTGCTACTCTATATTTATATCCTGTTCCAAACTGAGGTCCAGAGAAGCAATTCCATGATTATATTTCTTGAATTTCAATACTAAAAACAAAATTGAACTGAGCACATGCATTTGTGATTTATTCACTAGGCTTTTGCCAATAAGATACTAAAGTTATTTCTTTGGTCATGAAATTTTATACAACCCCCCTCCAAACAAATTTATCAAGCTGAGAAATAGACTGAATAACCTCAATAGTATAATTTTCATGGATTCTTCATCCAAAGATTGTCCATTAACAGCAATTCTTAAAGTGTTTGTCACAAGATATTTTCAATAATGCAATCAGCACTCTTAACTGTTTTATTTGGAGTAGGGGAGGCAGGGACAGGGAAGTTAGAATTTTCTGATTATTCAAATATTGGATTTTCATCATGTATTGAGTGCCCATTTTTACAGACTTAGGGGAAAATAAAATGTGTTGACATCACCTTAAACACTGTTTGCTCTCTGGTATGTTGATAACTAACCTACTTGTATCAGTTGCTTCAGGGTTTCTTGAATGTGTCAATTTTTGTGATTCTATAGAGACCAGGTAAGAATGACTGCACCTGATACAATGCTAGAGAAACTTTTTTTCCCAATAGAAAATAAGGGTAAGAGCTCATTTAACTTCTTTACCTGTAAAGTGTAAATTATTGTATGAATCACTTTACTGGATGATTTTGTAATAATGAATCAATTTATGTATATAAAACTATAATCTATTGTGTACTATTCAAATGTAAGGCATTTTTGAAAGCATCATATGGATGTATTTTTGATATCTCTAGTTGCTATGAACCTAATATTGAAAAATAAAACTATGAGACAAATTTGATGAAGTCTACCATGGAGTTAACGTATCTTTGTTCCCAAATGTCCTGGAGCCCCCAACAAAAATGTTAGTACAATATATTTTTGTGAAACACACCTAGAAAATGGTAGATCCTCTGACCATGGTAGAGCCAATCCTCAGGGTCCTCTGACCAATGATCAGGGCCATGACCTCACTCTGTTTTCTTTTTATTCATACTTGGAGCTCATTTCAGTTCCATGTTACCAAATCTCATAAAAGGAAGCAAAACATTTATCCACAAATCATTCTTAAAAAGTCAATTTTGAAGCTATTCACATAAAAACCACAATTTTCTGAAATTCCAACATAAGACTAAACACAAGGTCCCTTCTGCATTTTTTCATACCAAACTTCATGTTTCTAACAAATAGCAACTTTATAAATGTTTATAACAGGCAGGATCAGAAGAATTTTTAACTTTAGATTATTTTTAACAAAACTGTAGAATTTTGCAGTTGGAAATACTCTTTACATGTGTTTACATGTGATAGTTCTTTCACACTCTAAATGAGTGTCATTTTATTAAAGTATGTGACTTCACAAAATTTGGTATCAGCCTCAACATTTCTTCCACAAAATGTGTCCTCCTAAAGGAACACTGACAAAAATTGAAATTCATTAAATATGTTCAGGGGTTTTTTTTTGTTGTTGTTGTTTTTTTTTTTTTTTTTTTTTCCTAGGCAGTAATTTTGAAAGTTTATGTTAGACTGATGACAAAGGGAAACAGATGAGACATATATGGCATTCGTGCTGACAGCCTCTCGAGGATAGAGAGCCCTCTGAATTCACAAAATACAGCAGTGGTCTGGAAAAGAGACTAAGCAATCATGGCATGGAACCACATTTTTTTTTTTTTTTACATTCTTCATTATCTGTAAACATTGGTTATACAGAGGGAGAAATTTACAATCACATGAAATGCTGATGTTGCTAACTGCAAGAACAAAGCATCATGGGAGAAGGATGCTTCTGAGCTCAGTATTTCCCTATCACATCAGGACAGCGCTCTGCCTAGAGTCTGTGTTTTATGATGATCAGTTCTTAATCTATCAAGAGTTAGCACGGAAATGGAGGCAATAGTAGTGATTGACATGACTTGATGACTTGTTTTGTCCAATCACATTATCTTTTTTCTTAAGTTATTGATCAATTTTTATTTTAGATAATTTTGCATTTTCAGAAAAGTTGCAAGAATATTGAGGAGAGTTCCCAAATACCTGAATTTAGTTCTCGTTATTGTTAATATTGCTATGGTGCATTTGTCACACTAATAAACCAGCATTCAAACATTATTATAATCCGAAGTCAATACTTTATTGAGACTTCTTTAATTTTTACCTAATATTCTTTTTGTGTTCCAGGATCCCATCCAAGTACTATATGTAGTTGTCATGTCTCCTCAGCCTTCTCCAGACTGTCACAATTTTTCAGATCTTCATTATTTTTCATTTGCTTGACAGTTTTGAGGAATGTTTGTCAGCCATTTTGCAAAATGTCCCTCAATTTGGTTTGTCTGATGTGTTTCTCATGGTTAGACGGGGGTTATATGGCTTGGGGAAGGAGCACACAGAGCAAACTATAATTTGCTGTACATCATATCAAAACCACCATTTTATATATATTTTTTTAGGATTTCTACCTTATACTGAGTAATAACATAACGAGGATTCCACTGTATAAATTTTGGGGTCTGAGCTCCTCTGAAGGCATTAACCAATTTGGCATCAGAGATCCTCTCTTTACGTTTTGTTAGTTTTTGTTTTCTGTGTTTCTTTTTTTTTAGCTCTAGTGACACTCCTAATCAATAACAGCTCAATTAACTCCTATTCTTCCATGACCTTTAGTCATCCTAGTATCTGTGACAGTAAAGCAGAACTAAGTAATACATACTTGTTCCTTTTTTTTTTAATTGAACAAATGAAGACACAGATAAAGCAGGTAATTTGTCTAGGTTCATACAACCAGAATGTGGCAGAAATAAGTCATTCTTCTACAAGACTGAAACCTCATCATTTCAGAAGTGGGAGAAAAATAATTCATTATCAAAATCTTCCAAATTCATTATGTCATGGCATATAAATTCTAATTATTATTTATAAAAGAAACACAAACTGCAGTAACATTTCTCAAAAGTCTTACAATGAATAAGTGCCATAACTACGATTACTTTATAGTCACAACCCACACCTAATCATTTGGCTTTTCACTAAGTTTATTCTGTGGCTACAGCACCAAATGAAATATAATCGAGTAGGTTAAATATTTAGGAGGCCAACGGAGATAATCACTGTTGGTGTAGATTGGCAAAAATCCATTCATTATTTAAACTGTTTTCTCTTTCCTTACTTTGAATTGCTGTGGATTATTCTCTGGTGTTTAGATGTAGATTGCTGGCTGAAATATTGAGGTTTAAATGCAGATCTTGGCATTGTTTGTAAAGAAAATTGGATTCGTATCACATTAGAAAGTTCAAGCCACAAGTGCCTAGATAGTACAGCTTGTGTATGAAACTGGGGAATAAGTAAACTTGTTTATGGTCCTAATTCATCATGACATTGCATTGGCCCAGTTGTAGCAGCTCCTTCCAATTAACACTTTACCCAGAATAGTAAAAACCCTTCTACTTTGAAATAAATTGTAGCATTGGACCATTTATTTTAACATTTTTGTTGTAGCTCACTATATACATCAGTGCACCAGTGTAATATAACTTCCAAACATATGAAGGAGCCACCTATGACTTTTCAAAAACACCTTACACCTGAGTATAAAGTTCAAAGTGTAAACTGCATGTCTGGTTACCATTGTATCATAGTGCCCATGCTGGCACATACCATGTTTCCCAGAAAATAAAACTGGGTTTTATATTAATTTTGACTCCAAGAGAAGCATTAGGGCATATTTTCAGGGGATGTCTTATTTTTTCATGTACAACAATCTACATTTATTCAAATACAGTCATGTCATCTTCTTCTGGAACATTGTCATAACATGAAATGTGTCCATCTGACTGACAATCTTAACTGGGGCTTATTTTCGGGGTAGGTCTTATTTTGGGGAAAACACGGTAGTTACTACCTGATAAATGTTTTCCAAAAATGATTTGGTATAGTAGACATAATTTAAAATTCCATTGTCTCTAAATTCTAGCAAGAAGTTGATGAATAGTTTTTAAAGATCGGTAAGTAGAGTCTGTGTTTTCATGGAAGATTCTATGTAAACTCTGGTCTTAGTCTTCCAGATATTTACACCCAGGTTACAATATAAGATTCAGGATTGAAGAAAAATTTTAAAATATAGGAAAAAAAAATTAAACACTGAACTAGTGATGCAAAAAATTTTGGAGAATGTAGTATTGTAATATATAGACATGAGTTTAAATTGATGATAGACATAGGGTAAAGTTTAGAAAGATGTAAGATTTGCCTGGGTGTTCATTAATAGTGTATGAAAATATTATTTTAAGTATATTAATAAGCCATTTTTCAAACTTTCTTATCTGCTACCCTTTTCTCTCATTCCCCCAAACATCAAGGGCTCAGAAATAATTATTGTCATCGAAGGAAGACAAAGACAAAGAATCAATATTCAGCATTAGACTTTAAAAGTAAGCTCCAAGGGCCCATTATAGAGACTAAAATTGTGAAAGTCATAGTTTACTTTGACGAAGTTTTGTTATTGTGTTTTGCTTTTGTGTTTTTGGTTTGTTGTAATTTTATGTATCAAGAGCTCCAAAGGAAACACGTTTATTGGTAAGTGATGATTTGATTGAGTAGATGTAGAGACATGAGGGACGACAGCATTACAGAAGTATCAATTAAAGGTAGGTACACCTCCTCTGTCATTCCCTAACCCAGAGAGGGAGGTGAAATAAGCTAAAGGAATAAAGAAAATCTACAGATAGCCTAATCAAACGTTTGTTGGGAAAAAGAAAGAGCGCAGGAGTCAAAAAAGGCTTCCTTACTTAACACAATTTGCCTGCTGACAGTGCAACCAATCCCTTCATTTGGGCCTTCATCTATGCACAGACCCCTGGGCCAAACAGTCTGGGCTGTCACACATTAACTATGAGGACAGATGAAACAAATGAATTTTGTGAACCATGATCCTCACATGCAACTAGGCATCAGATGCTCTTCCAGGGAACAACCCATCACCAAATGAATGATGTGACATTTTAAGTAGAATTCATCTAAGAAGTACCATCTCCCTGATGTCAAATCATAAACAGGTGGCACTCATTTTCATTACCCTTCAGAAGTCACCCAAAACATCCTAACATTTCAATTGAGCTGCAGTTGAGAATAAATGTCCATTTTATTACCTCCTGAAGCATTAGTGGATGAGAAAAGAGAGGAGAATTTAACTGTCTGCTATTTTCTTTTTATTGCCTTTGATAGATGTAGAACCCCAACCAACTGATGAACAGTGGCACAAAGGGGCACTAAAGTTATACTAGGAATGTTTGCATCTATTATTGAAGCTCCATCTTGAACAGATGCCTCAGCATCTTGAAAGGGGATTTAGAGCATTACAGTGTAGGATGGCAGTGCAGCAACACAGGTAAAGAAAGATCTATAAGAAGTCTAAGTCATGCAAAGATCTGTATGAAATATGAGTCAACCCAATGTGTTGGCTAAAGTTATATCTTTATCATCAGGATTGTTCTAGAAAGTCACAGAAAAAACTTATATAACTTATATAAGTTATATAAGTTATAACTTATATAACTTACGAGAAACTTGAATTATGTAACAATCTTTAGCCTATTGCATGAGTAACACATGAATAACAAATCCAATGATGGGACAGAGTGGGTGGTGCTGGCATTGAGGGTAGATAAAAGAAAACCCAGCAATCATTTTTTTACCACCACATCCCAATAAACACTTTACGTTCATTATAGAAAGGAAATAAATACACAAATAAAACTTGACATCTGGCCAGCCTTCTCATTCTGAGGACTTATGCTCTGTTTCTGGGCCTTTGACATAAGCACCCTGGCTGATTAAATTTGGAAAATGCTGGGTCCCTGCTTAAAGCATTTGGGGTTCACCCTGGAGGAAGGCCTTTTAAAAAATTATAATCCTGAATATGGACTGTGTCCTATTGCTTCTGAGGCTTTTTACCTCTGTGGCCTCTATTTCAGACCTTATTAGTTAGGACCATTAGTCTGGATGAGTTTCAGTTTTTTTTCATCTACATAGTAGACATTAAAAATAGTAAACACTCCTATTGTGATTGTTATTATTAATTACTTTATTTATATAAAACTGCTTAGCACAATGTCAGGCATGTAAAAGAGCTATTGTCATTATTATTACTAGGTATTGTAAAAAAATTATGCTTCTACAAAACATGACTTTTAACAACCAGGAATATTTTTTTCTTAATTTGAATTTTTATTTATTTATTGGGTGACAATTGTTAATGAAAGTACATAATTTCAGGTGTACAATTCTGTATTACATCATCTATAAATCCCATTGTGTGTTCACCACCCAGAGTCAGTTCTCCTTCCATCACCATATATCTGATCCTCCTTACGCTCATCTCCCTCCCCCCACCCCACTTACCCTCTGGTAACCACTAAACTATTGTCTGTGTCTATGAGTTTTTTGTCTCTCATTTGTTTGTCTTGTTCTTTTGTTGTTTTTGGTTTATATACCACATATCAGTGAAATCATAGGGTTCTCTGCTTTTTCTGTCTGACTTATTTCGCTTAGCATTATACTCTCAAGATCCATCCATGTTGTCACAAATGTTCCTATACCATCTTTCCTTAATGACGAATAGTATTCCATTGTGTATATATACCACAACTTCTTTATCCATTCATCTATCGAAGGACATTTTGATTGTTTCCATGTCTTGGCCACAATTAAAAAAGCTGCAATGAACATTAGAGCACATGTGTCTTTATGTATAAATGTTTTCAGATTTTTTGGGTTGACACCCAGGAGAGGGATTGCTGGGTCATATGGTAATTCTTTTCGTAATTTTTTGAGGAACCTCCACACTGCCTTCCATAACAGCTGCACCAGTCTGCATTCCCACCAACAGTGTATGAGGGTTCCTTTTTCTCCACAGCCTCTCCAACACTTGTTACTACTTGTCTTGTTGATGGTAGCCATTTTGACTGGGGTGAGGTGATATCTCATTGTGGTTTTTATTTGCATTTCTCTGATGATTCGTGATGTTGAGCATTTTTTCATGTCTATTTGCCATTTGCAAGTCCTCTTTGGAAAAATGTCTCTTCAGGTCCTCTGCCCATTTTTCAATCAGGTTGATTGTTTTTTTGTTATTGAGTTTCATGAGTTCCTTGTATATTTTGGATATTAGACCCTTATCAGAGGAACTGTTTGCAAAAATCTTCTCTCATTCAGTCAGTTGCCTCTTTATTTTGTCGATATTATTTCTGATGTCAGTCAGGGTTCTACCTAAACCAATCCCATCTGAATGTGATATTATCCCTATGGTTAATTTTAAATGAATATGCTGATTCAATCTTTTTGTAAAGATTCTTAAGTCTATGGTCTTTCCAATATGGTTAGAATTTTATAGTGCAATATTGCAGTTGTAGTCTGTTGCTTAGTAAAACCTCCAAGTTGATCTAAGATATCTATATGTGTAGTAGTAGTGTTAGTAATAGTAGTAGTAGTAGTAGCAGCATCAGCAGCAGTAACAGTAGTACTAATTGAAGTGGTTGTAGTCATAGAGTTTTTCTATTTATGCCCAGAATAGGACAGAAAACATGTCTCTTCCATTCAAGGTGGAAGGTGGGGGAGAGGGGGAGGAAAATAATGTAAAAGAAAATGTCACCCTAGTCAGTAGAGTGGGCCAAAGAGGATATGACCAGAAAAGGAGTTTTGTGAGCTACTCCTTTTAATGCAACCCATCATGTACTATTATAGACAATTTTAGTCCATTGACAAAGCTCAGAACCAAATTTGTAAAAGATGCCACTATAAATCCCACATATAATGTGAAACAAATCAAAATCTTCAGAATCTCCTAACTGCCTTCCCTCTCTCTTCCATCTCAAAGGATCACGTATGCTTTCTCCACAAAGTCAACAGTAATGGTGAGAAGAGATGCAGAGAGGGGAGAAGGTGTTCTCAGAGCAAAGGAGACAAAAAATGAAGGAAGAAAAAAATCAGTCATGTGAATCTAGCCTTATACAGCTAAGAAAATACTGTTAAGAAGACCTAAGAGGTAGCTAGAAAAATTCATTCACTTTGTTTTGATGGCAATAATATTACTATTATTATTTGCTAACATTTCCAATTTGAAAATATGAAAAATATACAAATTTCCATTATAAAGTGTTAATACTGTTTTGAAACATATTCAGACTTGTGCAATAGTGAAATAGAGTGTTTCCTTTTCATCTCATTTTGTTCTTTTTTTTCCCCCCATCCACACATTTCATTTATTTTCCAACTCTGCAAATCTAATTGAATTTTTTTTAAATTTATTTAGGTTGTGGTAATACAAGTTAGCTTGAGATCTACACACTTAACAAAATTTAAGTGTCCAACACCGGATTGTTAACTATAAGTGCTATGCTATACAGCGGATCTCTAGAACTTAATCATTTTGCATAACTGAAACTTTGTACTCTTTGAACAACAACTCCCATTTTTCCTCCCTCCAGGCTCTCCTAACCACCATCTTACTCTCTACTTCTTTGACTTTGTCTATTTTAGATACCTCATATAAGTGGAATCATGCAGTATTTGTCCTTCTGTGACTGACTTATTTTACTTAGTACAATGTCCTTCTGGTTCATCCACGTTATTGTACATGGCAGAATTTCCTTGTTTTTTTTTTTTTTTAAGTTTGAATAATTTTCTATTCTGTCTTCATAACATTATCTTAATTTATTGAACTGAATGCATATTTAGATTGTTTTCATAGCTTGACTATTGTGAATATACTACAATGAACATGACAATGGAAGTATTTCTTGGAGACCATGATTTCAATTATTTTGTATATATATATATATATATATATATATATATATATATATATATATATATACTTGTATACCCAGAAGTGGGATTACTAGATCATAGAATAGTTCTATTCTTAATTTTATGAGGGACCTCCATACTGTTTTCCATAGTGGCTGCTTCATTTTACAATCTCATCAACAATGTAAAGCAAGAGTCCATTTTCTCTACATCTTCGCCAACACTTACTCTTGTTTTTTTAACAATCATTCTAACAAGTGAGATCAGGTGCTTTGATTTGCATTTCCCTCATGATTAATTATGTTATGCATCTTTAACACTTGGTTATTTGCATGACTTCTTTGGAGAACTGTCTATTCAAGTTCTTTGCTAATTTAAATTTCTTTTTAAATTTTTATTATGTTTTAAATTATTTTTATTGAATAAATTTGATGTATAACATTGTGCAAGTTTAAGGTGTTCAGCTTGTTACTTTGATACATTTATATATTGCACTGTGATTGTTTATGTACGTATATTTATGACATTACATAATTATAGCGCAATATTATTGTGCATATTCATTATACTGTACATTAGATTTCTATGGCTTATTTACAAGTTACAAGTTTGTACTCTTCTGTGGGCTCTGCTTCAGACCTTATACCATTACTCATTCCTCCTTCCATTCCTGGTAGTCACCATTTTACTCTCTGTTTTTTACAGTTTTAACCTTTTAAAATTTCATGTATTAAGTGATATTGTAATTTACTTGTCTTTTTCTGTCTGACTTATCTCTCTTAGCAAGGTCCAAATGGGAGAGTATCTTCCTTTCTCATGGCTGAATAATATGCCATGTGTATATGTACCACATTTTTTAATACATGCATCCGCTGATGGACTTTTGGGTTTTTTCCATGTCTTGGTTATTGTGAATAATGCTCAGATAAACATGGGAATGTATACACCTTGTAAAGATTTACTTTAGATATATACCCAGAATTAGAATTGCTGGATTACATAATAGATCTATTTTTTAAAATTTTAGGACCCTAATTTAATTTTTTGAACCATTTTGCATACTCACAAACAATGTATAAGTGTTCCCTTTTCACTGCATCATCACCAGCAACTATTGTCTATTGTCTTCTAGATGATACCCATTCTAACATGCATAATGTGTTATCTCATTATGGTTTTGATTTGCATTTTACTGATGATTCGTGTTGTTGAACATCTTTTCATGTGTCTCTTGGCCATTTTGATGCCCTTTTTGAGGAAATGTCTATTTAGTTATTCTGCTCATTTTTAAACCAGATTATTATCTTTGTTATTGAGTTGACTGAGTTCTTTATATGTTTTGCCCATTTTTAATTGTTTTTATTGTTGTTGTTTCTTGCTATTGAGTTGTATCAGTTTCGTATATATTTTAGATATTAACCTCTTATCAGATATGTGGCTTTCAAATATTTTCTCTAATTCCATAGGTTTCCTTTTCATTTTTTTTATTTTTTCCTTTGTTGTGCAAAAGCTTAGAAGTTTATTGTATTCTCACTTTTCTATTTTGCTTTTGTTTCCTGTATTTTTAGGTGTCATATCTAAGAAATTATTGTCAATACCAATATCAAGAAGATTTTCCGCTGTTTTCTTCTAGGAGTATTACAATTTAAGGTCTTGAGTTTAAATCTTTAATCCACTTTGTGGTGATTTCTGTGTATGGTATAAGATAAGAATCTAATTCCATTTTTTTGCAAGTCAATTTCCCCAACACAAGTTGTTGAAGAGACTGTTGTTTACCTGTTTCGTATTTTTGGAACCCTTGTTGAAGATCTGTTGACAATATATATACAGGGATTTATTTCTGGGCTTCATAGTCTATTTATTGGTTTATATGTCTATTTTTATGTGAATACCATACTGTTTTAATTAATTTAGATTTGTAATATATTTTGAAATCAGGAAGTGTGATAACTACATTTTATTCTTTCTCAAGATTCGTTTGACTATTTGTGTCCCTATACAGATTTTAGAATTACTCTTTCTATAAAAAAAAATTTGGTATTTTGGTGGGAATAGCATTGAATTTGTAGATTGCTTTGGTAGTATGGGTATTTTAACAATATTTTTTTTATTAATGAACATGGGTTAACTTTCCATTTATTTATGTCATCATTAACTTCTTTCATCAATTTCTTATAGATTTTAGTGTACAGATATTTCACCTTCTTGGTTAAATTTATTCCTTATTATTTTATTATTTTTTTGATGCTATTTTAAATGGGAATGGTTTTCAATTTCTTTTTTGGATAATTACTTGTGAGTATATAAAAATCCAGTTGATTTTTGTATCTTGATTATCTATCCTTTGCTGAATTCACTGATTAGATCTAATAGTTTTTGTGGACTCTTTAGAATTTTCTACTTATAGAAGATCATGTCATGTGTAAACAGATAATTTAACTTTTTTTTTCCAGATTGGGTGTCTTTTATTTATTTATGTAGTCCAGTTGCTCTAAGACTTTCAATACTATGTTGAAGATAATTGGACTGAGTCTTATTCCTGATCTTATAGGAAAAGCTTCCAATGTTTCACCACTGAGTAATCTGTTAACCATGGGGTTGTTATATAAAGCCTTTATTATATTGAGGTACATTCATTCTAAATCTAATTTTTTGAAGGTTTTTGTCATGAAAAAGTATTTAATTTTGTCAAATGCTTTGTCTGCATCGATTGAGATGATCGTGTGATTTTTATTCTTTACTCTGTTAATGTGATTTATTACATTAATTGTATATATCGAACCATCATTGCATCCCAGAGATAAATTCAACTTGACCATGTATTGTCTTCTTGATTCCATTTAGTTGTCTCTCTGTGTTTTGTAACTCACTAAGCTCAAGACAATTATTTTGAATTATTTGTCAGGCAACTTATAATTTCCATTTTTTCTAGGGTCATTTACTGGAGATTTATTCTGTTCCCTTGGTTATGTCATATTTTTCAATTCTTCATGGCCCTTGTAGCTTTGTGTTGGTGCTTGAACATTTGCAGAAAAAGTCACCTCTCTGAATCTTTATAGACTGGCTTCAACAAGGAAAGACCTTCACAAATTAGCCCCGTTAGAGAGTTTGGTAGTTTCTTGAGACTTTTTTATGGATGTGCATGTTTCATTCCTCTCCTTTCCTCCTGGGAGAGAAGTCTTAAAGTTGTGTGGGTTTTCCTGCTTGCAAAGAGTTGTATTGGCCACAATAAGCCACCTGCCCACCCCCATTTTTATAGGATAGTTCACTGAAAAACAGGGACTTTAGATGCACACACAACTCCTCTCCCTCCCTCCCGATGGACAAATCTCAGAGTCGAATGTTTTCTCCCAATGTCACAGAGCTATGCTGCTGCTGAGAGCCACCCTCTCTTTTCCCTTGGACAGCACACTGAAATTCTTGAATTTTGGGTTGAAAATCCACATTTCCTGAATAAGAATTCTTAAAATTATGCACCTTCTCCCAATTTTGCAAAGCCATGTCAGATGCTGAAAGCTTCCTACTCTTTTGATTTGGTCTTAGTGGTTTCGAGTATTAGAACTATGCCAGTTTCCTTAGCATTCCATGTGTGATGAGACAGTAGGAGGGCTCTCTGGCTTTCTGAAAGTGCACAGAGATTGGGTGCACACTCCACTCTCTCTTTCCCCATAGGGAGAAATTGCAGGCTAAGGGGATCTTACTTGGTGCTGAGCTATCCCTGGAGAAGGAGAAGGGCTGACAGGTAAAATGAAACTGTTCTTCTTAGCCATTTCAATGTGGCTACAGTTAGTTTTGTGCTCATCTAGGTAACTGCAATTTCTTAACTTGATTCTGGAATTTTTATAAATGTATTTGGGTTCTTAATATTGTTATAAAATTAGTATTTTTGTGAGAGAATGAAAGCTGGGAATTCCTATTCTGTCATCTTGCTAGTGTGATTCCCTCTAACCTATCTCAGTTTCTGCCCTTTAAGTCAGGACAGAGTCAGGGGAATTTCTGTGGTGAGATATTTATCATATAAACAAGATAAAATGATGTTTTATTAATTTAATGATATGATGTCATCAAAGGTAGGTTTAATAGATATTCATTTTAATCATTTGCATTTGAATCTGTTGATAGATTCTATTCCAGGCCTATAATGAAACCTAACTGTAAGTCACCCTACTCATTAATAAAAGAAACACTATTCTTTACCCCAAAGCTTAATTTTGAGGTAAGATAACAGCTCTGAAAACGTAATCACCAAATATCCCTAGTGAGTGAAAAAGCTCATTCACTCCTTTGTTCTCTAAGCCATCTCAATTGCATATTTTTCTCACATATTTCTAAAGTGAGTTTATACATTTTTGATACTTCCTTAGAACATACCAGAACTTCAAACCTAGAAAATCATATCGTTACTCTATAAATAAAGTATCAGAACAGGATAGTATGAGTGCTCTTGTACAGTGACAATAATTGTACAATTACAATAAAGGCTGAACCCACATATCTTTGAAAATATTTAGGTGGAAATCCAAGTATGGTAAAGATCAACATGGAAGAAAAGTTCATGAGGTCATATGGACCCCGTTACATTTTCTGGTCTTCAAGATATGTGCTCAGTCTTGAGTTTCTGGATAAGATAACTCACAGCTCATACAGATGAAATAATGACAGCCACTCTTTTAAACCAATGGTTCCCTGAATACCTGAGATGCTTCAGGCCATCACACTGAGGGCAAACTAGATTTAAGCTGGAAAATTCATTATGCTGGACCCAACAGACAAATCAATTCTATATTTTTGTATAGAAGCCAACTATATCTATTAATGATTAGGATACTCAATAATTCCACTTCAGGTGGCATTAAAAAAGAAAAAAGACCAAGTGGTATCAAGGCAAAACTATATTTTTGAAAGTAGAATCTCCATTTTGTTGTTAATTTGAATTTCCTATTACCAAATTTTACGACCTCAACTTTATTATGAAAATCTACTTTGAACAGATTCAGTAATTGGAAAATTAAAGTTCAACTATCACCAGATTTAATAATTTATTTAGTTCAGGTCTTACATATTTCAGTTATTCAATATGTTTTTAAAAATCTTGGGAAAATATATCTCATGAGATACAAATTCAAGAACTCTTTGGCCGAACTTTGTTTAAAAGGCTGTATCTTCCACTCACTTAAGTGGGCAAACCACAACTCCACACCCACTGGCTACCTAACCTTGCCCCACATCCATTCCATTCTCCACTTGGCCAAATTTATAAATCAGACTCTCTTTTTTTTATATTAATCATTTTTTAATTAAATTTATTGGGGTGACAATTGTTAGGAAATTTTCATAGATTTCAGGTATACAATTCTGTATTACATCATCCATAAATCCCATTGTGTGTTCACCACCCAGAGTCAGTTCTCCTTCCATCACCATATATTTGATCCCCCTTACCCTCATCACCCACCCCCCACCCCCTTACCCTCTGGTAACCACTAAATTATTGTCTGTGTCTATGAGTTTTTGTTTCTCATTTGTTTGTCTTGTTCTTTTTGGTTTATATACCACATATCAGTGAAATCATAGGGTTCTCTGCGTTTTCTGTCTGACTTATTTCACTTAGCATTATTCTCTCGAGATCCATCCATGTTGTCACAAATGCTCCTATATCATCTTTCCTTAACGCCGAATAGTATTCCATTGTGTATATGTACCACAACTTCTTTATCCATTCATCTATCGAAGGACATTTTGGTTGTTTCCATGTCTTGGCCACCGTAAACAAAGCTGCAATGAACATTGGAGTACACGTGTCTTTATAGAAAAATGTTTTCAGATTTTTTGGGTAGATACCCAGGAGAGGGATTGCTGGGTCGTATGGTAATTCTATTTGTAATTTCTTGAGGAACCTCCACACTGCCTTCCATAACAGCTGCACCAGTCTGCATTCCCACCAACAGTGTATGAGGGTTCCTTTTTCTCCACAGCCTCTCCAACACTTGTTACTACTTGTCTTGTTGATGGTAGCCATTCTGACTGGGGTGAGGTGATATCTCATTGTGGTTTTCATTTGCATTTCTCTGATGATTAGTGATGTTGAGCATTTTTTCATATGTCTATTTGCCATTTGTATGTCCTCTTTGGAGAAATGTCTCTTCAGGTCCTCTGTCCATTTTTCAATTGGGTTGTGTTTTTTTTTGTTATTGAGTTTCATGAGTTCCTTGTATATTTTGGATATTAGCCCCTTATCAGAGGCACTGTTTTCAAAAATCTTATCCCATTCAGTTGGTTACCTCATTATTTTGTTTAGTTTCTTTTGCTGTGCAGAAGCTTTTAAGTTTCATATAATCCCATTCGTTTATTTTAGTTTTTACTTCCATTCCCTTTGGAGTCAAATTCATAAAATACTCTTTGAACCCAAGGTCCATAAGTTTAGTACCTATGTTTTCTTCGATGCAGTTTATTGTGTCAGGTCTTATGCTTAAGTCTTTGATCCATTTTGAATTAATTTTGGTACATGGTGACAGATAGCAGTCCAGTTTCATTCTTTTGCATGTAGCTATCCAATTCTGCCAGCACCATTTATTGAAGAGGCTGTCTTTCCTCCATTGTATGTTTTTAGCTTCTTTCTCAAAAATTATGTGTCTGTATTTGTGTGGTTTTATTTCTGGGTTCTCAATTCTATTCCATTGGTCTATGTGTCTGTTTTTCCATCAATACCAAGCTGTTTTTATTATTGTAGCCCTGTATTACAAGCAAAAATCAGGGAGTGTGATACCTCCAGTATCGTTCTTTTTTTTTAATATTGCTTTGGCTATTCAGGGTCTTTTGTGGTTCCAAACAAATCTGATGATTTTTTGTTCTATTTCTTTAAAAAATGCCATTGGGATTTTGATGGGGATTGCATTAAATCTGTATATTGCTTTGGGTAATATGGCCATTTTAACTATGTTGATTCTTCCAATCCATGAGCACGGAATGTCTTTCCATTTCTTTGTGTCTTCTTCAATTTCTTTCAAAAATATCTTATAGTTTACAGCATATAAATCCTTCAAATCTTTGGTTAAGTTTATTCCTAGGTATTTTATTCTTTTTGCTGCAATTGCGAAAGGAATTGTTTTTTGTATTTCTTTTTTTGAGATTTCATTGTTGGTATATAGGAAAGCAATGGACTTTTGTACGTTGATTTTGTAGCCGGCAACTTTACTGTATTCGTTGATTGTTTCTAATAGCTTTTTGGTGGAGTCTTTAGGGTTTTCTATATATAGCATCATGTCATCTGCAAAGACTGACAATTTAACTTCCTCATTCCCAATTTGGATGCCTTTTATTTCTTTCTCTTGCCTGATTGCTCTGGCAAGGACTTCCAATACTTGGTGAAAAGCAGAGGTGATAGGGGACAGCCCTGTCGTGTTCCTGAACGTAGAGCAAAGGGCTTCAGCTTTTCACCATTAGTTATGAGATTAGCTGAGGGCTTGTCGTAGATGGCCTTTATTATGTTGAGGTAGTTTCCTTCTATACCAATTTTATTGAGTGTTTTAATCATAAATGGATGTTGTATCTTATCAAATGCTTTTTCTGGATCAATTGATAGAATCATATGATTTTTGTCCTTTATTTTGTTTATGTGATGTATCACATTGAAGGATTTGCGAATGTTGAATCATCCTTGTGCCCCGGGGATGAACCCCATTGGTCGTGATGAATAATCTTTTTAATGCATTGTTGTATTCGATTTGCTAAAATTTTATTTAGGATTTTATCATCTGTATTCATCAGAGATATTGGTCTGTAGTTTTCTTTTTTTGTGTTGTCCTTACCAGGTTTTGGTATCAGGGTAATGTTGGCCTCATAAAATGAGTTAGGGAGTACTGACTCTTCTTCAATTTTTTGGAAGAGTTTGAGCAGAATTGGTATTAGATCCTCTTTGAAGGTTTGGTAGAATTCACTAGTGAAGCCATCTGGTCCAGGACTTTTGATTTATGGAAGGTTTTTGATGACTGATTCAATTTCGTTACTAGTGATTAGTCTGTTTGGATTTTCCAGTTCTTCATGTTTCAGCCTTGGAAGGCTATATGTTTCTAAGAACTTGTCCATTTCTTCTAGGTTATTGAATTTGGTGGCATATAGTCCTTCATAGTATTCTTGGATACTTTTTTGTATTTCTATGGTGTCCGTGATAACTTCCCCTTTTTCATTTCTGATTTTGTTAATGAGTGTCTTCTCTCTTTTATTCTTAGTGAGTCTAGCCAAGGGTTTGTCAATTTTGTTAATCTTTTCAAAGAACCAGCACTTTGTCACATTAATTTTTTCTATTGTCTTTTTGTTCTCTATTTCATTTAGTTCAGCTCTGATTTTTGTTATCGCCTTTCTTCTGCTGACCTTGGGTTTTGCTTGTCCTTCTTTTTCTAATTCTTTAAGGTGTAACATGAGATTATTTATTTGGGATTTTTCTTGTTTCTTGAGATAGGCCTGTAATGATATAAATTTCCCTCTTAAAACTGCTTTCACTGCATCCCAAAAATTTTGGTAGGATCTATTTTTATTGTCATTTGTTTCTATGTATATTTTGATCTCTCCTCTAATTTCTTCTTTGACCCAGTCGTTCTTTAAAAGTATGTTGTTTAATCTCCATGTATTTGTGTTTTTTCCTGCTTTCTTTTTGCAGTTGATATCCAATTTCAAAGCCTTGTGATCAGAGAATATGCTTGGTATGATTTCAATCTTCTTAAATTTGCTGAGGCTGATTTTATGTCCCAATATATGGTCTATCCTTGAGAATGTTCTACGTACACTAGAAAAGAATGTATAGTCTGATGATTTAGGATGAAGTGCTCTATATATGTCAATTATGTCCATTTCATCTAATGTGTCAGTTAGGGCTGCTATTTTGTTATTTATTTTCTGTTTGGATGATCTATCCATAGCTGTCAATGATGTATTTAAGTCCCCTAGTATAATTGTGTTTTGGTCGATTTCTCCCTTTAGTTCTGTTAGTAGTTGCTTGGTATATTTTGGTGCTCCCTGATTGGTGGCATAAATATTGATGACTGTTATGTCTTCTTGTTGTATAGTCCCCTTTACCATTATGAAATCCATCTTTGTCTCTTGTTATCATTTTCACCCTGAAGTCAGAAATGATTATGGCTACACCTGATTTTCCCTGGGTACCATTTGCTTGGAGTGTCAATTTCCACCCTTTCACTTTGAGTCTATGCTTGTCCTTGTAGCTGAGATGTGTCTCATGGAGACAGCACATGCTTGGGTTTAGTTTCTTGATCCAATCTGCTACTCTGTGTCTCTTTATTGGTGAGTTCAGTCCATTTACATTACGGTGATTATTGATATGTGAGGATTTCATGTCATTCTATCTTTAGTTTTCTGGTAAGGCTGTGTCTCCATTGTTTCTTTGCCTTTTTGTTGTTGTCTATTATTTCTGTGTGGTGGTATTCTATGATGTTTCCCTCTGTTTCTTCTTTTATTACAGTAAGTATTTCAGTTCTGGATTTTTTTTTTTTGAGCAGTTACCCTTAAGTTTATATAAAAGAAAGTTTGATATTTAGAGTATTCCATTTTCTTCAGCACACTTACTTTCTCCATTCCCATATTCTCGTTCAGGTCTGTACTCTCCCCCTTTTTATGTTTTGGTTGCCATAAATTGTCCCTGTTGATGGTGGTCGAATAGCCTCCTTTAGTATTTCTTGTAGTGGAGGTCGTGTATTAGAAAATTCCCTCAGCTTCTGTATGTCTGGAAAGGCCTTTATTCCTCCTTCATATCTAAAGGATATCTTTGCTGTATATATTATTATTGGTTCATAATTTCTCTCTTTCAATATTTTGAATATTTGGTTCCATTCCCTCCTGGCTTGTAGAGTTTCTGCTGAAAAATCTGATGATAATCTAATGGGCTTTCCTTTGTAATTTACCGTCTTCTTTTCCCTGGCTGCCTTGAGGATTCTTTCTTTGTCATTGATTTTAGACAGCTTCAATACAGTGTGCCTTCGTGAAGGCCTGTTGGGATTGAGGTAATTAGGTGTTCTACTTGCTTCTTGGATTCGAGGATCCAGTTCTTTCCACAAGTTTGGGAAGTTCTCATTGACGATTTGTTTGAATATATTCTCTGTTCCCTTCTCTCTTTCTTCTCCTTCTGGTATGCCCATTATTCTTATATTGCTCTTTCCGATGGAGTCAGAAAGTTCTCGTAGAGTTCTTTCATTTCTTTTAAGTCTCAAGTCTCTTTCTTCTTCCATCTGTGTAAATTCCAGGTTCCTATCTTCGATGTCACTGATTCTTTACTCCATCTGGTCAACTCTACTACCTAAGCTGGATATTTTAATGTTAATTTCTTCTATTGAGTTCTTAATCTCCAGAAATTCTATTTGGTTATTTTTCAAAATTTCAATCTCTTTTGTAAAATTCTCATGGTGTTTTGATTATGTTTCTGATTCCATTAAACTGCCTTTCTGTGTTTTCTTGCATCTCGTTCAGTTTTTTTATAATTGCAATCTTGAATTCTCTTTCATTTAAATCACATATTTCCATATCTTTAAGTTCCTTTTCTGGAGACTTTTCACTTTCTTTCTGAGCTATCTTGTTGCCTTGGTTATTCGTGGCAATCAGTGATTTACTATTTCTCTTCCTAGACATCTACAGGAGTGGCTTCTGCAACAGGTTGATAGGTATGCGAAGAGCTTTTGGAGTTCCAAAGCTCTGTCTGCACCAGATTCAGAGTCCATTTGTTTCAGCAGTTCTGTTTACTCCTGCAGGGATCCGCCCAGATAGATGGGGCCAGGGGCGGGGTGAGTTGTGAGAGGTGACCCAGAGCAATGGTGGCGACCACCACCACAGCCAGTCCTGCTTCCACAGCTCCCTCCCCTTTGCCGGAACTAGTTGAGATGCGAATCTGTGTCTACGGTCCACAGTTCTCAGAGCAGCAAATATTCTGTCTTTTGATCTGACACTGCTAGTTTATCATTTCTAGTACAGGGCAGGTGGGGTTGGGGCGAGCTCTGGGAGGGTAGGGAGCGGGCGGCTAGTGTCTGTGCCTAAGGCTTCCTTTCTCCGCTCGGCAGTGAGGGCTTAAACCACCGATTTCAGCCCTCTTCCTTCTGTCTTTGCTGCCATGAGCGTTGGGTTCAGCCGTGTTATATGCTGCCCCCTCAGCCCTGTGGGCCTTAAGCGGAGCCCTAGCAGTACGAGTCCTTCCCTCTCCCGCAGCTGCTGTATTTCCGGGAGCAGCGAGCTCGGAGCACTGAGCTAGGTCTGCGTCCTGCGCCGCACGACTCCGTTCTGTAACTTCTTTCTTCCCTCCTCCCCCGCTCATAGAAAATGGGGACATCTTTTATAGTGTGTTCAAATGTAAAAGGAAATACAAAAGAAAGTCATTTGTAGCTTACCCTTCTAGATTGACCTATAACTACAGAATGATATTTACTAATTTACTAAAGTAATGTTTACTAAAGTAATGCCTATATTTGAGCTCGAGTGATTCACCCACCTGGAGGTGAATTCATTAGTGGGCCTCTTCGTCTTGCCTGTCTGCTGTGCAGGGAGTCCTTTGTGGGGTTATTGTTGGCTGATTCGTTGTAAATTCCAGGGGAGCGCTACAGAGGCTCACCTCACGCCGCCATTTTTTCCGACATCGAGATGAATTCCAGACTCTCTTTTGAACTCTCTTTTGAATGTCAGGATTATAGTTTATTCCATAAAGAGTAGTTTGTTCTTAAATACACAACAAAGAACTTTGCATATCTATTTTTCTACAAGTTAAGCATTCTAGGAAAGTCTCCAAAGGATCTCCCTGACACTTTTTTGTGTCCCATACGGTATCTTTGTGGTTTCACCTTTTCAAAATTGTGGAAGTCATGTTGCTTGTTTGTTTTTGAAAAAAATTAAACTGAGAGAACATTGACAGGCAATTCTCATCCTGGCTGAGTGTCCCTATCCTCAACCTCTGTGTTTCACCAGAGTCAGCTTGAGAATAGCTGAGTCATGTTGGCCTTCTTGGCTTTTGCCATCACCTTATTTGCTGTTATCTCCTCTCCATGATTTAATGTAAAGATGCTTATACTTAGTGTCATGAGGGATGTCATGCGGGGTCTCAGCTCCCGCTCCCCACATAAGAACGCAGGATATGATGAGGCCAAAAAGAAACACCCACAGAGCCATAGATAGGGAAGTCACACCACTATATTCTCACTGGCGGCTGGGTTGGAGACACAGGAAGCAGCAGCCATACAATCCTCAACCCGCTGTCCACTTCTCTCTGCCAACCAACTTGCTAACTGCAACCCGCTCTTGTTAGCTCAAGCACCGTCTTCTTGTTAGCCCCTATTTACTGCTAGTGTAGCCATGGCGGTTATATTAGTGCCCAATAGCTCACTGGTTACAACTGATGGCCAACTAGCCACAGCTGATGGCCATCCAATCACAGTTGATGGCCATTTACTACCTGAGCCAGCACATTTCTATGTGAGGCCGAGAGCCTGGAAACTGCACTCCTGGCTTTGATCCCCCACTTGGTCAATATACTTTTGAGAAATATAAATTTGCCACTTTATATCAAAATAGTTGCCAGGAGTGAAAGTGCTAGCTTAGGTAAAAGACAGACATATAAACACGTGTTTTCAACCTATGAGAAGTAAGTTTGAGATGCTAAGGATCAGAAAGGGGGTAGTTTTGCTGGCTGTTTTCGTCTTAAGAGTAACGAAGAGGGCCTAATGTTTCCCTCAGTTTGACTAAACTTTAGACTATAAGCCCTTGATTTTCTTTTTCTTAGTGCATTTATTTAAGAAAACATGTGATTGTAAATATTTTCTCTGTCCCTACAAAATGTAAATATTCTCATAGTCCTTTTACAACCCGCTTAAGCCTTTGTCAAGGAACTGGGAGCCATCCCTTTGAAATGTAATCAAGAGATAGGACCCCTATCTTCCAGTCCATAGAGGGGAGCAGGAGCCTAACTTAGATCAGCACAATTAGCCAACACAGATGGACTACACACATTGACCATACTCCCCTATAACTTCTTCCAGTATTTTTTTACTAGCTTACTCCAGCATTTAAAAACTCTCCCCTTTTTTGTTTCAGAAGAGGTGAGTTTAATCTTTTCTCATTATTCCAGTAGTCGTGAATACAGTCTCCCTTGCCTGTTTAACTTTTCCAGTACAATTTTTTTTTTAATAAGAGTCGAGTCACCAAATATAAGATCCCAAAACAAAGTTTAGAAACTATTTGAAGCAAGATAATTAAGCACTATGATGATTGTAGGGATTTGACAATTTCTAGACACTCGGTCATTGCTTTCTGCTTTTCTGGAGAGGGCACAGAACACTGTTGATTACTGCTAGGACCTTTTTATCCTTCCTAGCAGCTATTATAACATGAAGGAAATCTTTATTGTGACAAGGAGAGAGTATGCGTCAGCCCCCCACCTGGATTTTCTTTTAATGTTCTCTGTACACACATATCCACTCCTCTTTATAATGCAATTGTAAAACTCTCTCTCTCACTATATTTCAAGCCTGTTTGGTCTTTTCCTTCTGTAAATTCCTTCTGTATTTGTTTGTTTGTTTGTTGTTGTTATTTGTTTGTTTATATTTGAGTAATCCTTTAAGAGATTTTGCTCTTATTATATGGCTTTATTCTTTAAAACTGCATTTATTCAGCGCCCACACTCCAACTCATAATGCATTCCTTTGCCCTAGTCCTTTTTAAACAGAACGTAATATAAACATTTCCAAGCCTTGCTCATAATGGTCTTTTCTGGGGGACAAATTCTAGGATAAGATCGCTGGAAGCAGTCCTAATTTACTCCTTGGATTTGGACTCTCTCAGCCAAAGAGAGTCTCCATTTTGATTCCTCCTTCCAATACCACACTAGCCCACGGAGAAGATTGTTGTCCTTTCTCTTTTTCTCCAAATGGTCAAAAACTGTTCCTTGTTATTTCCTCATCAAATGAAAGACATTATCGATTACATCTGTTGAATGGGAAACCAAAAGGGAAATTAACGACAACAGAAAGTTGAAAAGGATACTGCATTAAGTTTCTACTTTTCAAATTCGAATTTCATCAAAATTTATAAAACATATGTAAACTGATTGTTTTCATGGAAGCCAAATCAATTAGAGCTCTTCCTCCTTCTTGGTCTCCTTTGTCTCTTAATATAACACTGAGAATCTTTTATTAAACTTTAGGTCTTTGAGAAACTCAAATTGAAAACTATTGATCAAAAGGTCAGAGTCACAGTGGTTATCAAACACTAGGATGCATGCGTCATTGGAAACCTCTGGGTGGAAATGTTTTAATGTTAAAGCTGAATAGCTGAAGGAAAAGTAGATAGCTGCAAAAATCGCTAATTAGCTGAATTAGATTCTTCAAATGGTTAGCAAGTTCATCTTCAATTTTTGTTAAGCAGTGCTTTTTATTCCCTCTCCTTTGGAGTTCCAGGGGTCTTACAGTATCTTTTCAACATCAAAATAATTACTTTGTAAATATAATTAAAACACATAACAAAGAACAAGCATCCTTTGTTTTTCTTCCTGTTCCTTTTCTAAGGTTTGAAAAAGAAAAAAAAAATTTGGCAGTTGGCTTGCCATCTGTTCCAGCAGGGCAAAAGTGTAAAAGTTTGTGATATTTTTCAATGGAAGCAGTTGATTATAGATAACATTGTCTTCAGAAAATATGTCTGTCACTGACTCATTAAAACATTAACCAGCAAAGCAGTTGGTCTGAAAAGAAACTTCAAGATTAGAGCTGGAACACTTGTCCCCAAGGTATGCACAATTTTGTTTGTCATGTTAAAGCTACTTCAACTTTAAAACATATAATTGGATAGCAGAGAGGGATCATGTAGTGAAGCATATCTCTAACTTTTCAGTCCTACATTGCCCACCGCATAGGCTAAGGTCTAACTGGCTATTATTATTATTATTATTATTATTATTATTATTATTATTCCTAATAGTAGTATAATGATGGAAAGGTGACAATAGTAAACTGTTGTGGATAAGTTCTTTGGTTACTAAATGATAAAATGGAAAATGTATTGTAATGTCTTCCAACATCTTTCTATGATTAGTAGCAATCACTGTTTATTTTGAGCCATCTGGAAAATTTGTGTAGTTGGTCCACAGTAGTCCACTTACTACATCTCAGTTTTCTCATCTATAAAATAGTAATAATGGCGAGAGCTCTGATGGCCATTCCAGAAAAAAGAGTTCCAAAATTGCTTTGAAGGGAGTTGGTGTATTGCTTCCTAAGGGGAGTACTTTGAAAGTGATCTTAGTGATATTCAGGAAGGAGGTATGCAGCACTTTTTCTAGGATGAGTTTGCAAACTTAATCGTCAAACCTCATATGCACCATACCATTCTTGGCATATAGTATCTTCATTCTTCTATTAGGAGAAATCCCAGTGAATTAGCCTTACTGAGTCTTTCAGTAAACTCTGAGGAAGGCACGTCTTATTTGCAGTTCAGGTGTATGGTGCCAGGAGGTCCACAGTTAAAGTTATGCACTGGGACTCTGGTCAGCTGACAAACCACATCAGAGTGAAACTTATTTAAATACATCGCAATGGAACAAACACTGGGAACACTGTCAACAGATGTTAGTACTCAGCCTGCCCCACCCCTTTTCTTCCCATTATTGACTCTTAATTCTCCGTTTTCAGTTGTTTAAGATAATATTAGAATTAAGTTATTGGCATGGTAGGACTTTGAGAAAAAAGTCAATTTTCATTACCAAACCATCTGAGACGGATGCAATCATCCAATTTTTCATGTCTTTGTAAAACTTCACCAGTAACAACTCTCTCTCTCTTACTCAGATAAATTTTAAAAACATGGTCTATAACTAGAAATTTTCAGATTGGGGTGAAAGTGTGTTTCCTCTTCTTCTGTTATCAGTGCTGACAGCTGAGAATTTGCAGGACTTGGAGCAAGATTTCAAAGTGGATCCCTTGCCCTTAGTTAATTATAAAATAAGTACTCCTATGCCTTGAAGTGTCCTCCTGGCTAGCAGGAATCGTGCTGGAGGAAACTACACTCCCAATAGTCACTGCTTTCTCTCTGGGAAGTCTCCATTTGTGTGAAGAACATCATTACTTTGCCCTCCAAGTTGCTTCTCTCTAGAATGAATAAACTCAATACCTTTCATCTTTCCTCTCAAACTCTTTTTCCCATGCCTTTGTCATTTTTTTCATCGTACAAGATAGCCAGAAATAAGCTGAATAAATCAAAATGTTATAAATGTAAAATTAATATATCCAATCCAGTCCTCAATTCTGTACAGGAAAATTAGTTTTAAAATGTTATTTTCCTTTACTTTGAGAATATTCAAACTCAGAAAATACTGATTTTTTTTTGTTTATACATTATTATTAATATTTTTCTTTAATCAGAAATAACATTTGTCATATTGTTCATCTCTTGTGATAGATACTGTTCAAGGCAGTGCAAGACTGTGTAACTCCTGTTCCTGTTGACCTTCTGTGTGTAATCTAATAGTTTATTTATTGAAAAGATACGAATCAGAGACACTTAGTCTTCGTTAAAGCCTGTTTGCTCACCAAAAGTGTAATAACAATTAAAAAGAAATCTAATAACAATGAAACCAAGGAAAATAAATCAAAATGTATTACTCCACTCCACTAATGTGCCATCACTCCCTAATGAAGACAAAGTAAACTCTTCCTGGCCAACAAAAGGTCAATGTTAACTCAAATCTCCTGTATTTATATATGTGCCTGGCACCTATAAAGACCTTGAGTGACTCGAAGGGATGGCTTGTGCGTTTCTTTATAAAATTTAACAACACTCTAAGTTTACTTCCAACCCTATGTAATGAAGACATGAAGTGAGAGTAAACTTGATTTTTTTTTCCTGCCCGCTCTCTCTTTATTAGTACAGACCAGCTGCCTTTACACTGCTGTAACTCTATTACAAGCTAATATTTTAACCTACCTTCAAATGTCTTCAATAATAACGTTAAATTTTCTAGAAACATATACAAATATATATGAAAAGATCCTAAAGGACACACACAAACTGTTAATAATGGGCTTCTCTAAAAAGAAAAAGAAGATGTAGAGTGTGTGAGTGGGAAGAGAATAGTGGTTGTATCTGATTAAAGGGCAACTTAATTTTTAGTATAAATACTTTAATATGTTTGAATTATTTTATATAGATACAATATCAGTGCATTGTTTTGTGTAATTCTATAGAAATGTAAAGCTATAGCTTTTGAAAAACATTAATATTCTCTAAGAGTTCAAAATAATTTGCATGAGTTGATTAAAATTTTTACATGAAATTTCATATCCATTCATCCTAGATGTTTACATTTTTCTTCTTTTCTAGTACACTTTATGTAAGTTTAAAACTAGTAGAAAACAACCATTTTGGATACAAGAGTAGTGAATTATTGGTGAAAAGTTCAGGTCATCTAACTTTTCCATGCAGCTTTTTCAGCACTTCCAAATAGTAAACTCGGTGAACTCTTTGTCCAGTTGGTACAAATTCATAATGAATAATCCCTCTGATGTCAAAAAGGCTAGCAACATTATTGCTACAAGTTCGTAAACTTAATTGTCAGACCTCGTGATTGAAGACTACATTTTACCATTCCCAAAGCACTTCCACATATACTCTTTCATATGGCTTTCTCAAGAACCTGGTGAGGAAGGGGTACGGGGTACGTACCACTATGGTATTTGTGATCAAGAATATGACTACTTATAATCTTGATTTAATAGATGGAACTTTATTCTTTTTTGAAAGCTAAAAAGGGAGACTAGTTTTTCTTCATAGTCACTAGTTTTTACAAAGTCTGTAATGAGTCCATTCTTCCTCAGAAAGATCGGATTTGGGCTTGGGAAAATGAAACATAAAGTCAAATGCATTGGACTCATGGGCCCTCATTAAGGCCTCAGCAGTTACCATATTCCTGATTAGTAAAACCTGTTGGAATTCTTCTGTCACTGTAATGTTATAATCCAAAACTTAAGCATGTTCTAATAAATAGAAGTGTTTCCATTCCTCTTCTGTTTCCTATCCTTCTTATCAGATCTCTGAGAACATCTGAGAATTATGGGATCTGATATTAAAAGATCTAATGGTGCTTGAATTGTGTTTTCTCCTTATGCTTGTAAGACAAAAATACTTTTCTAGAATTGGCTATTTCATTCTCAATTGCATCAATTATTTGAAAGTGTCATTTATATACAGACCCTACAGCTACAACTTAATACAATATATAGATCACTGCAGCTGGATCTTAATATAATATAATCCATTTATGAATCTGTTCAATTAACATTTAGTGAACATTTAAAAGAGCCCCACAGGGCACCTAGTACATAAGGCCACCTGACCAAGACTGGGAGACATAGCAGATCTACCTAAAACACAGAGAAGGCAACCAAACACAGAAAGAAACAAATACAGGAAGGCAGCCAAAATGAGGAAACACAGAAATATGTCCCAAATCAAAGAACAGGAGAAAACTCTAGAGAAATAACTAAATGGAATAATGTTGAGCAACCCTTCAGATACAGAGTTCAAAACACTGTTTATTAGGATGCTTAAGGAACTTAGTGAGAACTTCAAAAGATAACAAGCATAACAAAGGACATAGAAACCATAAAAAGAGCCAATGAGAGATAAAGAATATAATAACTGAAATGAAGAATTCACTAGAAGGAATCACCAGCAGACTAGATGAAGCAGAGGCTCAAATAGACAATATGGAAGATGAAGTAGCAGAAAACACCTAATCAGAACAGAAAAAAGTTAAAAATTAAAAAAAAAAAGGATAGTTTAAGAGACTTTTAGGACATGAAGTGTAACGATATTCACATCACAGAGGTACCAGAAGGAGAAGAGAAAAAGCCAGGGTTTGAGAACATATTTGAAAAAAACGACTGAAAAATTTCCTAACTTGGTTAAGGGACTAGACATACAAGTCTAGCAAGCACAGAAAGTCCCAAACAAGATGAACCCAAACAAGTCCACACCAAGACTCATTATAATTAAAGTGGAAAAGGTTATAGTCAAAAAGAGAATCCTAAAAGCAGCAAGAGAGAGCCACATAGTAACTTATAAGGGAACTCCAATAAGATTGTCAGCTGACTTCTTAGCAGAAACTTTGCAGGCCAGAAGGGATTGGCACAAACTATTCAAAGTAAAGAAAAGCAAAGACCTACAACCAAATTGTACTCTACACAGCAAGGCTATAATTTAAAATCAAAGGACAGATAAAGAGCTTCCCAGACAGGAAAAAGCTAAAGGAGTTCATCTCCACCAAACCAGTATTAATAAGGAATGTTAGAGTGACTACTTTAGGATGGAAAAAATAAATAAAAATAATGACTAACAAAATGGCAATAGCTGCATATCTATCAACAATTACTTAATGAAAATGGATTAAATGCTTCAATCCAAAGATATAGGAGGGCTAAATGGATAAGAAAACATGACCCCTATGTATGCTGCCTACAAGAGACCCACTTCAGATCAAAAGACACAGAAGAGAGACAGAGAGCCCTTATGCAGGGATGAACAAGGTAGTGGTATGGGCAGGACAAAGCACTAAGCAGAGGAAGGAATCCCCAGCAGAAGCTATGAGAACCCATCTCACATAGACAACCTGTAGCCCAGGATTTTTGCTTCCTCTTTGGTTTGAAGTATTTCTGTCATATTACACAAAATGAATGGCAGAAATAGAAGCCCAGGCACATTATCAGCTGCAAAAATTCAACTTAGGGTCATTTTTCCCCCCAGGAGATGAATGTGTCAGGCTGGCATGAGGGAGGAGAAGCATAGGATGGAAGAAGGGCTCTGAGCCCTGCTGGAGTTTCCTTGAGGAGACAGTGGCAGGGGGCTGCCTCTTGCCTTGCCTGAACTCGGGGAATTACAAGGGCAGGATTTGTCTTCTCTTTTCCATGTATTCCTCACCATGGCTACCCCTCTGTACCTGGCTACTCCTCTGACTTCCTCTCCCTTCAGGCTGACTTCCAGGTTCTCCACCAGCCAGCCTGATTTCAGAGTAGTGTGTGTGTGTGCCGGGCTTTCCCTTTCATGGGAGCTTTGTGCTCTACTTATAATGCTCTGTCCATTTCAGTTCACCCAGGAAATTGCTCATTTTTCTGATTTCTGATTCTCTCACTTCCTCAGACCAGACTTTCTCTACTTCCCTAGTTAGCCCAAAGCCCCTAATTTTGGGCTCATGACACCTGCGTGCCTCTTCTTTGTGGGAATTATCAAAGATACCAATTGGCACTTTTGGACACATTATTTAATTTACTTCTATCTCTGCTAGACTCTTAGTCCTTTAAGAGGAAAGTTTGTTTTTATTGTTGCATCCGTCGTGCCCAGAAGAATATACAAACCACAGGTCTTACTTATCTGCTGACTGAATTAATGTAAACTGTCTATCTTCTGCCATTCCCTTGCATGCTCATACTCTCCTGCTCCAGGTAGTTCTTTCTCCCTGTTCCTCCCATAAAAGGGACTTTCAGAAGTCTGTTTTGTGGGTGTTTAATCTTGAAGCTTGGAGGTTGTATATACACAATGGAGGTTAAATTTTATAACGTGTTTACATTGTGCCAGGTATCATTCAAAGAACTTTATATACCTTAATTCATTCAACTCTCATAACAATCCTATGTGATAGGTTCTATCATAGTTCATTGAAGCTGAGACATTGATTGAAAGACTCATCATTTTTTTTTGTTAATTAAACTCTAAAATATCATCTCTATTGTAAGAATGAGACTATTGAGATAATGAGAAGTTTAGCAACTTGCTAAATAACAGTTGTTGCTAAGAAAGGTTGAGCCAAGATGCACATTAGGCAGGGTGATGTCAGAGCACATGCTCTTGATAATGGTGCCATCTTGCCACCTAAACAGAGTCACATCTGGGTTGTTTCTGCATTTCTCAAATCAGATACAGCCCTTCCAGTAGCTCTCAGAGAGTATGTGAGGGTACAGGATAGGCATTGTGCCACTTACTTGATACCACCATTGTATAGGAAAAATGAAATTGTCTTTATAGTAAGATGAACTACATTTTATTAAAATAAGCATGTATATAGTAAATTGTACAATGCAAAATGAATACAAAGTTTCATAGAACTTAAGACTTATGATTGCTATTCATTTGCCATGTCTTATATTTTCTGAATGCCTTATTTTGTGGTCAAGGACACATTAAAGGAAAATTTAGAGAACCACTGAGTGTTGGGGGTGTCTCCTGTTTTCACATTCCCCAAAGGGTAGGGCAAAATCTATGGTAGTCTTTCTCATTCTTCTGGATGTTTGAAAATTAACTTAGGGTTAGAAGTAACTGCTTTCTGTACCTCTTGTAATATGACTCTTCAGATTGTCAGTGAGTCCAAAGTTTATCAGACTAAGGAAATAGATTAATATTCAAACAAACAGACATAGGCCTGTTCATATCTGGTCATCTCACAGATGAAACTGAAAATGTCCAGGTGTTTGTTGAAAAGGCTTCCATATGAATGAATGGTGAAAAATAAAAATAATCCCACTCTTGCAGAATAGTTAATGCTAAAGAGGGTGGAGAATAAACTCAGATCTGGGCTCAAATCCCAGATCTGCCACTTACTAGCATGGTGACCATTGTTATTTAAACTGGCCTTCTCTTCCTTATCTGTAAAGTGGGAGTAGGAAAGAATAACCACTGAGCAGCAGTGAAGAATAATGTAGCTAGCATGTTTAGGCACAATGCAAGGCACTTAGAAAATGCTCAGTAAATATTATTTGTATTCAAGCATTCATCATCTATAAGAGAATATACATTTTTTAAATAGTCCGTTAGTCTTTTTAATTTTTTTTTATTTTTAATTAGTTTCAGATGTACAAAGCAATGCGATAGTTAGATATTTAAACCCCTCAGAAAGTGGTGACTCCCCCCTCCCAATCTACTACCCCTCTGACATCGTATAACAGCTTGTCAGTCTTAATATGGTCAAGTACACTGGACACTTAATCCCTTTTATATAACCATTACTGTGAGTTTGTCCGTTTGATGCTTGCTGGTTTATTTTGAAAATACTTTTAATCTCTAATCCTATAGTTTTACACAGGCCTTTGTTTATGTCATACAAGATAACTGATTTCCCTCAGTGGTTTCTCTCATTCTGATTACTTTATTAGTCCTGCATTTTACTGTCTAACCAATCATCTTATAACTCTGCTTGTAGCAGAAAACTTGCTTGCTAGGTGACAGCAATATTGATTCTATTTACAAATTAAAGCTTTAACACCTTAGCCTAACATTGAGATCCTCATGGTGTAAACCACTCTTGTCTTTCTGAACTCCTATCCTACTGTCACCACTCAGTACACCTCCCTCCAGCCAGTCAATTCCTGCATGTGACATGCTCATCCCTACCTTTGGGCCTTGGCTCATGTCTTTGCCCCGAGAATGTTATCTTTCTCCAATCTGCTAGACCATACTAGAATCTAGACAAAGACCCCACTGAATCCTGAAACATGCATTGCTTTTTTGCACCCTGGGTGAGATTGTCATGAGCTGCATTTTAATGTCCCTTCTTCTGCTGTTTACTTTAATTAACTTGATAAGCCCAATTCTTAATTCCAAAACATTCACCCTTCTTTATATCACCAATAGCATCTTTTCATATAACAGTCACTGAAGAAATATTTTTGGTTATTAAATAAACAAATGAGTGAAAAACACCTGTTGGCATTTCCTCATCAGTGACTTTCATTTATGTAAGGCACTAGTGATGGTTTGGAAAGAGTGGCAGGGAAAATCAGGAGTTTTCAAATTCTGTCCATGACACTAGTTATTATCTCTGTAAACTTAAGAATTACCATATTCTCAGAATTTCCGGTTAGTTCAGAGAGGGCCCAAATCACAGAGCAGTGGGGTTCTGCATTCATTCATTTGAAATAAACTCATTGAATTTGCTCATTCTTTCTAAAAATTTCAATTGAGCTACTCCCATACCAGTTATTGTGCTAGGGTTAGAGATACAAAAGTGAATATGATATGATTATAACTCCAAAGATTTTAGAGTACAATAGAGCTAACGAGCTCCAACATGTCTCTGTCATTGCGGTCTGGTACAGCATTAGAGTCTTCCACGTTAGGCCCTTGAAGCAATAAGCCTAAGAGTGACAGCCACATAATGAACTAGCCCAATGGATAGGGAAACATTATGAGCATTTAATGGAAGGGGGAGACATTCCAGAACCCATCTGTGGATCCCCAGTTCTGTCACAGAGGCTTCCTGTGAAGCTGAATGAAAAGAAACATCAGCAAATGCTAATTCTCTGCCCACACCTGCTCTGAATGAATGCCTGGGGAGGGCATACCACCAAGGAAGGACAACCCCATTTTGTCCTTTGGGTTTTGGCTTGAGTGGTGGTCTGCCAATCATTAGAAAATTGTCTTTTCTACTGTTATAAAGAGTGACGTGTAGACTTTATTTGCACATCTAACATTCTGTCACCACCAAAAACTAGAAAGGGTGGTTAGAAGACAGGAAAGGTGGTAGAAGTGAGGAGATTCTTTCCATCATTTTGGGAGCTCATAGCAATAGATCCGTACCTCTAGGCTCTCGCCATGATGCTCAGGTCCAAAGGGTGATTTGGTATAAACCTGGATACGATCCACTCTACCAACAGAGAACTCCCTTCTCTGACCACTTACCTCAAAGGAAACACCCCTCCTCTTCAAAAACAAGGGATTCAGACAAGAGTTGCTTGTCAACCAAGGGCAGCTTTGCCCTCGCAAGCCACAGGATATTGGACATATGGTGACTGGAAGTTACATTCCTGAGTTACTGTTCCTGGATGAAATTTTTAATGGTGTTGCCTGGGAAATTTCAGGGCATCAACTCAGACTCCAGGCAGGAACAGACTCTTCTTGCCAAGAGCACTTTTAGTTCCATTTCTGTCCTCAGAACTAGCACAAAGAACAGATCAAGGAAGTGAGCATGCTGCTGCCAGAGCAAATATGGGCTCTGGGGGCCTAGGGGAGACTGACACAGAAAGGCAACCCCATGCTAGCATTTTCATTAACAAAGATGTGGCTGGCATCTGGCAGAACTGAATGAGGTGAAGCATAGTCTTTCATAAGAATTAAGTGATAAAGGCTCTATACTTACAGGCTGCATTTTGAGAAAGTACTGAAACAGATTGAGATTAAGCAATAAGTGTTCTGAAGCAGTAAGAGCCTTGAAAGGAGGAATGATGTCTCAGAACAGACAACAACAGTGTGTAAGCCCTGGAGACTTTCCCTATGGGATTCACACTAGAAAAGGATTATAGCCAAGGTCGAGATGAGGAATCCAATATGGATGTTCAGAACTTACCAATACGGGCATCTGGCCCTGTGGCTCAGGTGGTTAGAGCTCTGTGCTCCTAACAGCAAAGGCTGCCAGTTCAATTCCCACATGGGCCAGTGGGCTCTCAACCACAAGGTTGCTTGTTCAACTCCTCAACTCCTGCAGGGGATAGTGGGCTGCACTCCTTGCAACTAACAATGGCAACTGGACCTGAGCTGTGCCCTCCACAACAAAGAGTGAAGGGACAAGAACTTGACTTGGAAAAGTCCCGGAGTATACACTGTTCCCCAATAAAGTCCTGTTCCTCTTCCCCAATAAAAATCTTTACAAAAAAGAACTTACCAATACGTATTCGGATGTAAGAACATTGGCAGAGCCAGTGATACTCCATGCCCACTATGGAATGTGTATTCAGACATTCTCGGATGCCTCATTGTTTTCAATAATTATTGTGAATAATTCCCATTGTGGATCATTTTCATGAAGTTCTATGCTAAAGAACAATTCTTCTACTACATAAAATTGAATATTAAAATCAAAAGGCTAATGCCCGTATTGGACCAAAAAACTATTCATTTAAACTAAGAATTAATTATATCAGATGTAGTCTATGTTATTTGTGTGCATGCAGTTTTTAAAAGTACCCTCCCTGAATTGTACTATGTATAACCCAAGGAGAGCAGGACTAAATGTGATACCTTGAAACACATGGTTAGATAACTCAACAATCCATAAACCTTTTTTTGCCCCACCCAAGATACATACCACCAAAGATCAACACCACATGCATAACCAATTCATACATTTTTATTGTTTTAACATACATGGTTTTATTATCAGTTGAGCAAATATTAATAAACTACAGTGACATGAATTGAAATAAAATATTGTTTCAAATACTATACAGAACTTCAAAACAAACCAGTGTTACTTGTGTGAAATAAATCAATTGAGGACATAACAAAAAAGAAAAACACATTGCATCAATACATTTCAACACAAAAGACTTACAGAATCTCAAGGCATATTTGGGCATCTATGTCAATGTCATGAGGTTATTAAGAAGCTTTTTCTATTCCTTGATGAATAATTCATTTTTATTGATTGGTGAAATGGACTTTAAGGATAAATATGGACCAGAAAGCTCCGCAAGTGCTATTGCCAAAGTTTATCTGTAGCCAAACCATAAAACTTCTTTGAACTGGCCGTTACATTAGTGGGCTCCACTACTGCCTTCACTCAGGCCCACTCTATCTTTTGTACAGTAGGATGAGATGTACAAAGAAAGATGGACTGGAACACTCCAAGTGCCACTAAACTTAAGCTTTCAAAACATTGCTACAGTCAACACGACTATTACAAATTGCTTACTTTTTTTCATCTCAAACTGTCTCAGTTTAAATCTGCCTTCATCCTGAATTATAATGTGCATATTGCCTTCAGAAATGTCACTCAGTTTAAACTGTCAAATTTGTCATTTATTAAAGTACATAAAATTAAGTGATTTTGTTATTTATTTATTTTTGCTAAAAGTCACTATGGCACTAAAAACATAATCAAAATGGAAAGCCAGGGCATCTGGAAATCTTTCATTGGAAGTTTTAATTCATATTTTTTCACCCAATTTGCCCAAGGAAATTTTATTTTAAGTCCCAAATATTAGATACTAAATTGAGCATAACACACGTCTACGTCTGCTTTCAGGGACTTGTTAGTCATGGATATGGAAGAAAAATCATTATGCTATCACTTAGGCCCAATGAAATTTTCTTTGGAGGGATTGTATCACACAAGGAAAAGATTCAAAACCGGTAAAAAGCACAGTTTAACCCCTCAAGAGAGTTGGTGAAATTCTCATATTTATATCCCCATGGACATATTGTATACCATCACACAAGAATAGAGAGTTAAAAAGGCATGATTTGGCAAGCAAAGGCACACTATCTCTATAGTATTTTTTAATTAATTTTATGTTTAACACTTCAGAAAAGAGGAAAAGTTCTGTTTAACAAAGAGCATAAACTAGTATCTCAGAATTGCCTCTTTGCTTTATTAATAAACACTCCAACTCAAACTTGATGTTAGAAGTCCGGGTCAAGGAAACCTGTCAGTCCAAGACTTGCAGTGAATACCAGAGAGGTTCAGTTAATTTACAAATATGGGAAACTAATACAACATCCCAAGGATTGAACTGGGACTGTGTAACATAAGGCTGTTTGAATAGGAAAAAAAGAAAAAAAAAGTTATCTGCAGGCTTTTGAATTATTTATTTAATTAATGAAAGGGGGCTTTAAAATGTTTAAAGAAATGCTATGTGCCTTCAAGACCAAATAACCAAACTAAAAAAAAATAAGAATTCTTCCTAAAAATGCAAAAGAAAGAGAATTTTACAACTAGAAATCATCTCATTGGAAATGAAAACGCAGGAACCACTCTGTTAACACCATTTAAGTGGCTTTTGTATATTGTACATTGAAGAGATTTTTAGAGATGATATTAGAAATCTGAGTCTTGTTCAAAGAGAATTTCATTCTTTAGCACTTCCTTTTCTTACATTTGGGATCAGGCACCATCATGACTGCCAGGTACCCAAAAGTGAAAACCCTAAATTAACACGTTTCCAGTTTGCGGAAACACCTGTGGCTACAACTATAAAAAAGATTAGGAAGTCATTTAACTCCCCCAGGCCTGAGCTAGAGAAGCATATCCAGCAACATGGGCAAGAAGAAGGATCTAGCTTTCAGTGGACTTTAGGAAGAAGGATCATGTAAAAATAAAGGACTAAATTTACCTGCATCAGGCCCACACTGCATACATTTGTGATCTACATAAAGAAGGAAACATCTATTTGCTATAGTTGTAGATAGTTTGGAATACAAGGAAACTTTAGCATATTTCAATAATCTTTTGCTGACATTCCTAAGATCCGTAATTTTAAACACATAAACACACAGTAGTAAAAAAGGAAGGAAATTATGCCAACAAATGTTTTTCACCTATCAATGTTAAAGATAGGTTGAAACAGGCGTTTCCATTGAATATTTTTCCTCTATGGCAATAAAAGTAATTTGGCAAATTTTTATCTTATTTTAGATGAAATATTTACTCATGTATATGATATTCTACATTCAGTTATTAGAGCTGAGACTATGTCGCTAATTACTTATGTATCTTTCTTTTATCTGTTTTTAACAAAGTAAATACAGATTAATAATAGTTTTGTGTTTCTTTTTTTTTTTAAGTTTCATTTTTTTTTTGCTCTTCCATAGGAAACCAGACAGCATTTAAAGCTCATTTCTCATTTTCACTTAAAAAATTCAATCCCATCTTCCAGGAAGTCTGAATGGTGTGATGTCTAAAATTTCAGACTCTAGAGTACAATACACTCAATTTTAAAGCCAGTGAGTTTTTTGAGTAAGATTCTCATCCCGTTTAAGCCTCCTTATCTATGAATAGAGCTAATAATGTTTATCCCATAGGGTTATTGAAATAATTATATGAGGTAAGAGCATTTATCACAGAGCTGGCACAAGAAGTTGGTGAGGAATTAAGGATAAGACACTCAGATTTATAGGAATAGTAAGGAGTAGGGTTTTGGTTACAAAATTGTGTAGCATTCTGGTACGAGGGGGCTATAGAATCACTGTTTGTTTTGTTATCTGGTGTATCCCTAGGAAACTAAAGCAGTGCCTGGAACATTATAGTTGCCCAACAGATGTTTGTTAAATATATAAAGGTGTTATTATCCTGATTAGCTCTGACCTTGGGAAGAATTTCACCCATTATTAGACTAGAACATTGGCTGAACTTCCATATCTCATCTTGCAAACAATAGTACTAAATCACTCTCAACTATTATATAGTTCGTCCTCCTGCACCTGACATGACTTAGCCCAAACCACCAAAGATAAGTGCCCCATCTTATCCTTAAAATTTTCCTCAGGAGGAGGCTGCCTAATCTTCATAGAACCAAAACTTCTTCCTTCCTCTGGCTATGAAACTTATCTGTTTCAATAATTACCTTTCTTATTCCCTCCCCTACCTCTTTCACTTTCTTATCCATATTTCTTTAAAAGTGCTTTGTATTTGCTGGGTGTTTTTTTTTTTTTTCCCCATCTTATCAACCTTATTTTGAAAGTCAATCTTTTTGTTTGTTCTCATAGACCAATGGGGACTATTGGATGTCCTAAGCCAGCCAGCAGCCACGAGCCATGTCATCCTGGGTTATACATAAAGGTTGGCCCTACCAAACAACTATTGCCTGTAGACAGGATTCTGGTAAGGTTGGGTATTATTTGGAAATACTTTTGTCAATTAGTATTAATTATCTTCTTTTGAAGTGTTCAAGAATAGATCCTATCTATCCTGGTAGGGGGAAGAAAAAGCATTCACATGTAAAATGATTAATGTTGTAAACTATTATTTTTTTGTTTTCATGTAATATGTTTCTTGTTCATGTGATTTAGTTAAAAGTGGCAAAAATGTATTTAAAATTTTAATTACTCTCTCTCGTTTAGGTATCTAGGATAGTGTTACATGCTTGATAAGGACATCTTTAAGTGCATACACCTGATTTTAATAATATCTGCATTAGACAGAAAGGGCCAAAATGAAAACTTGTAGCTATTCCTGTCATTAGGTCTGGCTTGTTTATTTGGTAGTAACAGGCAAAGTACTGATACCAAAGATATCATAATATGGTATGAACAGAGAGATATGGTATGGTTCTATTAGAGAGATATTTCCATTGTTCATACGTAGAAAATATGGTGTGAACAGAGAGATATGACAAAAGAAATGCTATAGGATTTTCATCTGAAAAATAACTTGATTCCGGTATGTGATTGATTGATTGATGATTTTTGCTAAGTCACTATGGAACTAAAAGCATAATCAAAATGGAAAGCAGGAGCATCTGGAAATCTTTCATTATAAGTTTTAATTCATATTTAATCACCCAACTTGCCCAAGAAAATTTTGTTTCAAGTCCCAACTATTAGATACTAAATGGGACATACCACATGTCTACTTCTGTTTTCAGGGACTTGTTAGTCATGGATATGGAAGAAAAATCATTATGCTATCACTTAGGTCCAATGAAATTTTCTTTGGGGGGATTGTATCACACAAGGAAAAAAGAGATTTTTATATGAATATAAGCCTCACAGGTTGTGGAAATTTTCCTAGTTTACTTTAAAAAAAAATCATTGAATTAATGTGCAGGTTAAAATCTTTTAACTGGATACCCCACAACTTCCTGATCAAGTCAAACAGAAACAGTTCTGACTTTCCAAAGTGAAAAATGGCTATTTGATTCCTAACTCTGCAATAGGCAGGTTGACTCGGCAGAAAATAGACTGACAAAAGAAAGCACAGTTGAATTTCATTCAACTTGATATTCCAGTGCCTGCTTTGCTGACCTAAAGAATTACTTACAATGATACTGGAACAAGCTGGCAATTCTGCAATGAGTTCACTGGCGAATGATATCACATTCGCGAATGATATCACAAGGAAAAGTCTCAGATATCATTCTACTCATTCTGCCACTACTATACAGAAATCTGTACCAGTGGAGCCACAATTCCTAGCATGGAAGTGTGCATTCGACACCAAAAACAATCAGAATATTTCTGGAATAGAAACAACCAAGGAATAATGCTGCTGGGAATTAAAATCCATGGTTTTAACTAGAACTCTATGGAATCTATTTATCATTTTTTATGTGGCATAGATACCTGAGGAGATGAGACATGGGAAAAAGATGCTTTTGGTGCATAGAAGAGGAAAGGATGTTAATTGGAGGTAATTGACTGGTATGAGCAGGCCTGAGTAAATCATTCTGGTAGAAAATATCAACAGTTAGCAGGAGGATCCCTAGCGCAGGGATGGGTGAGATGAAAAGACCACTCTGAAAGTGAAGGTGTAGAAAGCCACTGAAAGTATTTTCTCTGTTCTCACACATTAATCTTTTCAGCCACTCATTATTGAAATTGAGGATCTCTAATTGTTGGCGTTGAGACCCAAATTGGGCACTTAACTCTATGTTCACAATTTTAACTGTCTTGCTATAATGTGACTTGAAAACTTTGAAGCTGTTAAGTGTGCAGGAATGTCAGATTGAAAAAAATGGGCCTTTCTGTGTGATTATAGGGCTCCTTACCCCTTAAACAGGAGGAATTTTATGGGGGACATATGGTTATATTCATGCTCATCAATTAAGAAATTGCAAAGGCCAGAAGGCACATTTAAGAATATTGTATTTTCAAATATAGTCATAGTTTTCATTCATATCATAAGACAGACAGAAAGGGGATCGTTAACAAATCAACTTAGACTTTTAGTGTTTGATTTTTTTTTCCTGACCCATTCATTGAGTTGTACCCAGAAACTCGATTAGAATGAAACAAATAGTTTAATCAAATAATTTACACTTTTGATAAATAAAAGGTAGAGATTTATATTTCTCACATTTCCTGTTTTCCTAAGTAGAAGAATTTTTAGTAGATTATGATTTCATGGATATTTTCTACATTATCATTCTAATTCCAGTCTAATGTTTGACAGTGATGCTGGTGGCTATTCAGGATGAAGCTGTCCTTCTGGGTCGTCTAAACCCTCTCCTTCCTCTCGAAGTTTTTTTCCTACATAAATTGATTTCACTACAAGGGAAAAAAAGCGAGTTTTAATTAGGATAAAGCAAATGTATCATCAGAAGAAGAACTGATCTCTGTGATGTGATTTCCAAAGGCATTAGATGGGCCACCAAGGTAACATTCTAATTAAATTTCTGCCCTTTCCCTACAAAAGAAGGGCTTACATATAAATATAGCTAATGCAGTCATACTTATTTATTAGATTCATTTAACTATGTTTTATATAGTGCTAGTGTTTGTTAATATATTTGTTTGTTAATATATTTGTTAATATAATTTTTCTTGTGTATTAGCACTTATGTTATTAGCAGGTCTGAACTGGATTAATCTTGAAATGTTGCCCACAGAAATTCACTCAGGTGGACAGATTTCTTTCTCAGTGCTATGCACCTGTTCTTACTGCACCTTTGATTACTACAGCAGACTTTATTCCTGGGATGTTCTCCAAGTTCATTTTTTCATTAAGTTTTGTTTCATTCTAAGTTGTTTACTTTGAGATAAGCTGGAAATCTACCTACTTTGAAGAGGAGGCCTTGCTCACATCTCTGTACTTTATTTATTTATTTATTTTTTTAATTTTTAAAGATACAGGGGTGATTTGGTAATTGTATCATTTCAAGTTATTTGCTTTTGGCATCCAGTGCTACATTCTAAAATCCAACCTATGAAAAACTGATATAGGATCAAACAGACATTAGATTTTCTAAATGATACTCTTGTGCTTCTGGAGCATGTGGTTTTAGGAACTATACTCCTAGTAATTTGGTAATATTTTTAAAATTTACTTTCTCAGCTAAATTATACATTTGCACTTCTACCTGATAAAGGATGTAGCATAAATGTCACTGTTGTAATATCTACTCTTAGAGCAGAAAGTCATGATGACATTTCAAAAAAAGAATCTCCTTATTCTGCCTCATTTATCTAGATAGTTCTGGAAAATAGAACTATCTGGATTTCCCAATTCCTTTTTACACTGCCTTCTCTTTTAGGGAGTGGGCTCTGTCTAGAATAATTATTGTGGACACAGTGCATAGTACAAAACCGGGAGGAGCTTATTGCTTTTAATTCCTAGGAAGTTTATGTACTGAGCCCTGGCAGCCCAGAATTTTGAAAGAATAAAATAATTCATTAGAATAAAGAGAAGTTAACATTTTCCCATAATTGATAACCTATTAAGTAAGTGCTTTTCCCATGCCATTTTTCTCAAGATACCAAACACAACATGCTCTCAACTTTTATGCATTTTTATATTTCACATATTCTTTTACCCACCTTGGTCCTTCTAACATCAATTGGTGCTGCATATTTGAATTTTACTTGCAAGTAAAGATGACAGGGTTGCAGAAACAACTCAATGGCAATGTTGTAGAAAGTGCAGTTACAATTATAGTATCATTCTGATAAAGCAGAATAGGGAATGCATTTTTAAACTCTTATGAATGGAAACTCTAGGTGTGAGAAAAAGTGAAACTGAAATTTAACCCCCTAAAGAGTGAGAGAGAGAGAGAGAGAGAGAGAGAGAGAGAGAGAGAGAGAGAGAGAGAGAGAGAGAGAGACCACAAGAGTGAAAGCACAAGCAAGATAGAAAACCAATGCACTAGACTCTGAGACCATTATCAAGTTCATTACATACTCAACTAGCACAGTGTTTGGGACTGTTCATAGTGAGCACAGTTATAAAATGACCTTGATGACTTTTAATTAAAAAGATATTATTAAAAACACTCTAGCTTCATTGCCATTAACTCTACTTCATAGTTCAATAGTACAATTTACATAGTTATATTTTACTCAATATCCAAGGTTTTCCAAACTGGCCTTTTAATTACAATTGCAAACTGATACAAATGGAATTTTAGAGTCATCTGGAACTGCGTACACTTCTGTTGGCATAACTCACTCGAGGATATAGTTAGAGGTCCCATTTTCCCAAATGGATGATAACTTCCCCCATGTATAAATTCTGATGGGCCCATTTAAACCCAACATTCAATGTGCAAAACTGCTAACTGCAATGGAACCCTAAAAGGCACATTTGTAGCATTAAAAACTCAGTCACCTTTATAATGTTAGTAAATTGCTTCATTAATAATTGAGGCTGACCTTTAAAATTTAGGAAGTAGTTTGTCTGTTGAACCTTGGTTAGTTACTGATGGATGTTAGCCTCATCAGTTTACAACAGATACAGATATGTAGAGATTTTTTTTTTCTTATAGCAGGAAAAATTTTATTTTTTCCTATAGCACATTTATGTCAGGTCAGATCAGATAAAGAAAGTATGGAGATTGAACGGGAAAATATTTTATGAAGTCACTTATTTCTATCGAAAACTAAGTCAAAAGTTTGTCAGTGTTTTAATTCAAAAATAAAAGGATGAACGTACTCAAGATACTACAGATGAATAAGACTCAATTGCGTCTACTATGTTCATTTAGTAATGAATAGAAGATATTCTCTGTGATGGGAAAGGTTGGATGACAACTGAAGGTTTCATTCATTCACCAAGCATATTTTGATTACTTATTTAATGCTGGCATGCAGAAATGACAATGACATGATCCCAAATGCATGTTGCTCATGTTGGTTCAGCCTCTAATGTTTTACATTACTTGTGGGTTAGACTCTAAAAGCTAGTGAACTTACAGTACCAATCAAGTGTAAAATTAAGGCAGTGTGTTTAGCCAGAACTTTGTAATATAGACACTAGAGTAGAATCGTGGTTTCAGTAGACACGTCTTCCTCTAAACTCACTCATGACTTGCACTGGGTGGATTTTTTTCTTTGCTGAGCCTCGTCTGACAGCTGCACAAGTTTCTTCTGGCTTCTCTCTTTTAATCAAGGGCTTTTTTGCAGGAGCCTTCATTCTCCACATCACAACTGGGTGCCGGGGCCCAGCAGGACTCTGAATTCGGATGATCTTGGTGGAGGCAATGTAAGACATTTTCACTGTTTGTACTACAGCATTCATTAAATTTTTGGCTGCTTGGATTAGGGAGGTGACACTGTCCAACTGTAGGGGAAGAAAAAAAAAGAGCTTTTCTTCAGTAATGCAACTGGGAACCTAATGAGATTTAATGTTATTAAAACTGAAAGGTATCACTTTGTTTTTGTACCAGAAATGAATGAGTTAATCTCCGTTTTATATATCTATGTATAATTAGCTACATCAATCTATCTTTGAGTATTTATTTATTTATCTTATGCACAAATAGATACATATACTATCTTCTAAGATGATATCTTAGAGACATTAATCTCGTGCTTTTGGTTTTCAGTGAAATGGATGCTATAAATTCTATATAATATTGTAAGGTAAGGTCATTGCTTTCTCTGAAATGCATCTCCCTATTTGCATATGTGACTGTCTACAATAAAAACTGTTTTGTTGTAGTGATTTTATAAGAACAATAACTGAAAATTCTTCCTCTCAAGGAATTCATAGTTTAATATAAATATCATACATACATATAAATATATACATGCATGTAACTACTTACTTTCATGAGTATTTCCCAAATATTTTCACTTAATAGATTCTCTTTATTAAACACAGAACTTTTAAGTCTTATCATGCAGTGTTTTAAGGTAGAAAAAGCCAAGGCTCTCAGTCAAATTAAGTTGTGTTTAAATTCCAAGTCTGCCATTTCATAACTTGGATAAATAACTTAACCATTTTCATCCTGGTTTCCGCAGATGTTAAATTGGAAAAAAATGCTTATGAAAATTAAATAATATGTGTAAAGAGCCTAGTAGAGTGACTGCCAAATAGTTGATTATTATTAAATATATTTTCCTTTGTTCCTTAAGAATACTAACAAAAATTGTTAATTATAAAGATGTATTAATGACATTTCTAAAAGAATTCTGCTTTTAATTGTTATATTTTCTGGATTGTTCACAAAACAATCTCATGGAAAATGGGGTGGTATTTCTAGAATCTTGTAAAATACCTTAGAACTAAGCCAACTTGGTTTATTTTTATACAACTAATGCCTCTTCCATTATTTTAGTATGATGGATTGTCATCCACAACCGACTCATACAGGAAAATGTGCCTCCACTGTCACCTGTCTGTGATTTGTGCTTTCAGGGTTGGGACTTAAACACCAGCTCTGTAGTTACTAAAATCCATCAGCAGCTGCCTGGCCTGAGTATACTACCTTTGTAGTTCACGGAGTCTCATCTCACATACAGAATAAATGAGTGAAAAAAGGTAGTAAGCGGAGATTATGTGCCTGGGGCAGTGGTGTAGCTGGTTGCTTCCTAGGAAAAATTTTAATTACCACCATTATATGCCTAGCCTGAAATCCTTGAAAAGGTAACATCAAAAAATATATAATTTGAAAGCTAATAATACTTAGCAACTATACGTCTTTAAGTCTTTTTACTTATTGAAGCCAGAAATGGAAAATCTGTACATGTGGCAGGAATGACAAATGTATTACAAACGTTAAATAGGATATCATGAAGCACTCGTATGTATTTCAGTGGAAATTGACAGCTTCTGAGTCTCTGTACAACTGAAAAAAACAAACTATACTTTGAAAAGAATAACACAATTTGTTATTAACATTACTCTGTGATACATTGCAGGCTAAAATCTGCACTTTAATAATTAGCAACTTTCATTAAAAACTTCCTGGAGCCCAGTTAGATTCTGAAATTGTTTCCTATCTCACTACCAAAAAAAAAGGATTTATTTTTCTTCTAAAGGATGAATCATCGTGAATAGTATTGAGGATACTTGGCAAGTTTCTCACTTGAAAATGAAAATCTTTGTTTTACTCTGAGGGCTCTGTGCTACAATAAAGTCTTCTACAAAAAAGGTCCTAAGGACATGCTGTCATTCAGGATTTCAGCAGGGACTTTGGCTTTTATGCCCTAAAACTTACATTATGTTTTCCAACTTTGGACTCTGTAACCTTGTCATGCATAGATTGTATTTATTTCATTTCCTTTTAATTTTTCCATATAAGTGGTATATGTAAAACCAATAGTCTAGAGAAGATGTAAAATGTTGAAACTGGATTATCTTCTTTCCTCACTGAATCAGCAAAGCCCTGTTTGTGCCATTGTGATTTGTTATGCTGGCCTCTGAAAAATCCTTTTATTTTAAAATCCACAGTATAACTGCTCTAGGAGACTAAAACAACAACAACAACAAAGCCCACAGGACAAATTATCACCCTAGGAGAGCATGAAGACTAGTTTTGCAGATACATTAGGACAATACTACAAGAATACTCTTATTTCATGAGGACAGCTTGTAGGACATTCTATGAGGATCTTTGCAGTCCAAGAGCTATGTGTGCATAAGATTCATAACTCTCTGCTCTCAGCCAAATCACAGGCCACACAAGCAATGGGCATACCCAGTCCTACTAAGTGGTAGGAATTTTGTTGGAGGCCCAAGCATGCAGTGCCTCAACCTACTGATAAAGAGTAACTTCACAATTTCCTGTCTGAAAAAAATTATTTTAAGTCCTCTTACCCAAGCCTACTTTTATGAAAAGTCCTTCAAAGCAAGGACTCAATAGAATCCTGAAAATGAAGACAAATTTGAATAGGGAAATGCATCACATTATGGTCTCTGTGTCCAACTTATTGAACAAAGATTTCTGAAGTTCACAAAAGAACCTGTGCAAGACAAGAATGTCAATTTACTCTAAAGGCCTGGTAAAATACTCAGACTATGAAACTCAGATCCAATAATTCTTTTACCATTACAAATCACTTTCACCAACTGAAAATTCTGCTAGGCAAATGTCACTTGAAATATTTACCATAGAAGGAGCTATTTTCCCTAACACCCGGTGATACTCCTCTCTGACCTAGATGAAGAGCTCTTGATCAAGATATCCACTGAAAACAAAAATGGCTTCTAAAGTCATCAAACCTCCTATGGTTTTATATGTAAATATTTGTAGGCACACATACCAGAGATGCAAAAAAATAAAATAAAATAAAATACACAAGTGGACATTGGTCAACGTTACTCAAGCAGTAGTTTCCTGTAATTAAAAGTGTCTGGATGCTGATGGTAACCACTCTGAGAACCTCTTGCAATTGCAGAAGTCAAATGTGACTTGTATTTATTTTTGTTATTGATAAATTATTAAGTTTTATATTTTTAATAAAATTTTTGTTGTTTAAAATGTGTATACATTTTTTGGGCACCCTCTGTAATGTAAGAAGCTTTCTATTTCCCCATGCTATAAATAGGATCACGGTTTTAAGTAACTTTTCAAAGAGAATTTTGACCTAAATCAAAGGCTTCTGTCCTGGATAAATCAGAGATCTGCTCTCATATCACAGTAAATAGGAAGATAGCCCCATTTCCTATGTTGGTGACTTGTGCTTATTCTTACAATACTGGTGTGGCTTCAAAACAACCAAGCTTGTCCGTCTCTTACTGACATAATACATTTCTCAATATTGTCTATGTGCAAACATAAATTGGTAAGTTCTACCTCATTTTTTTGAGGATCTAGATAAATATAAAGTGATTTTGTTCATAAGTCAGCTCTTAGTCTAACTGCATGATGAATCTGCAAACAATCCACATTATAACCATCTAAATAGAGTCCTATTACTATTCTATAGGAGTCTTAGTTTATTTTATTACAGTACTTCTTCTGTGCTCTGTGGTATGGACTATGTGATTTCAGCTAAGCTACAGTATAAATTTGTCCAATCTTAAAAGTGTTTTCAGACAAAAGATTCAATCCTACTTAGAGATATGTCTACAACCCTTTGCTGCAGAAAAGGAGTTTAGTAACAATAAAGGGTATTTTCTTTTTCTTCATAAAATGACAAAATTTTGTCCATGTAACTAGTATACATAGAATGTCTGGATCTTTTCTTACAAAAAACAACCCTGCATACTTGCCATGTCAGTCTCAACAACTTTGTCAAGCTGAAATGTCTGCTGGCAAACCTTTGTCAAAATCCTATTGTAATTATTGACAGCCAAGAAAAAAAAAACGAAAAAAAAAAACATGCTAGCTTCCTTTATTTTCTGAGTTTCTGATCTACATTATACCAGAACACTAGGATATCTTATGCTCATACTACACTACTCTAACTCCCTATTCTGGACACAAGACCTTCGTCAGATACTTGTTTGCATGAAGATGCTAAGCTTGAGTGAATCACTCCCACTGACATGGATCTTACTTCCTTGCACCAGGGTTGTCATGTAAGGAAAGCACAGCTTCCCAACCCCTGTGTGAAGTGCCATACCAACTAGTGCTGCTGGAACTACTGTGGATAGAAAAGCCTGATGTTGCCTGGAAAGATGTGTTTCCTGTCCTATAATTTTCTGACTAAACTGGTGTCAAGTGTAGCCTATGGTATTCTTGTGAGTCTCAATGTTTTCCTGAACTTACAGATCCTTCACACCTGCACAAAGGTAATACTTAAACAGCCACTTATGAGAAGTTTGGCTCCAGGTATAACAATAACACCTTATAAAAATCGCTAATATCTATGTGCTTCTAATATGTTGGCACTGTTTAAGCAGTTGACATGATTTAACTCAGTAAATCGATGAGGTAAGTATACTGTTATTTCTATTTTGTAGATGAGGAAACAAAGGAACTAGAAGGTAGCTTGCTCAAGGCAATACAGCTATTAAATGGTAGAGCTGGAATTTGAGCCAAGGCAGTCTGGTTTAAGTGCCTGATTCTCTTACCCATTACACACCCCTGTGTCTCAGTAATATGTCACTTCCAATGTCTGTTTCTTTTTAGATATTGAATAGTTGGAGCAATTTCACTAATATTAATAAAATGTCTAAAATGTTTTAAAAATTGACTACTCAAAACTGCTTTTGGGAAAGTTACAGAATTTTTGTAATGCATATTGGTACTAAGAAAATGAGGGTATTTTACTTGCCAAGGTATTTTGTCAGAATGGTGGTTTGATAATGTTTGTACGCCATCATTTTCCATGTAGCACAGTTTTTAAAATAGCATATAGAAATAGTCATCCTCATAGACTCTAGCCATTTAAAGACTCTTAGATTAAGACTTTTGTAACAAAACATTTTTAAATTTTAAAATGTGGATCTCAATAAACAAATCAATAAGGCAAAGAAAAACTATAAATCACATATTACCTTGGTGCAAAAGTAACTGCAGTTTGAATTAAAAATAATTGCAAGCACCGCAATTACTTTTGGACCAACCTAATAGCTTTTACACATGGGAATGTATAACGTTTCATCTTTCAAATGTGTCCTATTGCAAATACAAACTAAATCTCTTTTCTGATTAAAAATTAAATCAATTTGTTTACCTTGGTTTTGCAATAGAAATCAGGATTTGTTCTCCTGACCTTGGAGTTTCTGTTTAACCCTTGTTTAGTTTTAAAATTTGCAGTTAATCTACTTTAAATAAGGTTAGCATAAGCAATGGAAAGAATATGTATTATGTATGGGTGTTGGTAGATAACAAGTGAGAGCATAGGTAATGATTTCTTTAAAAAATTGAATATTGTATGGTCTTTCTAAATTATATATGCTATTAACATCTCTGTATTAATCTAGCAATGATATTTGTGTACCATAGGAGATATTTAAGTATATACTTATTAGCAAAAATACATAATCTAAATCAATATGTTTCTAATATCCACCTTGAACCTCTCTTGAGGACTTAATTTTATCCTGATACTTGCTTAAAACATTCTTTGGTTTCTGAACAGATTTTTAGAAGAATGGCCTATCTTGAAAGCATTCTCCCTTTTTAGATGCATTAAAAAATGCTAAATAACCAGGTTGGCTTAATGGGAAAATCAAATAAGAGACTTTGCTAAGGCTAGTCAAAATGGACTTACATATCCAAATTGAAATTGTCAAGCTTATAATTAAATTGAGAAGGTGGCTCCTTCTTTGAATATGAAGTTATTCCAATGGATCTCTGATAGGATTTGCATAGTAAATTTGTCCGTTGCTAACTCTCCATTTGAACATGGTAACAGAAAAGGACAACATAAGTTGAAAAGAGAAAAAAAAAAATCAATGCCTGGAATAACTGAAAAAAAAGAAAAAATTAACACTACTGAGATGGCCAGGCATGAAATGAAATATGACATTTATTCAGTTGTAATCTTGTTCTGTCAAAAAACATTTTCCAAGCTAATTTTAGTTTCTAAAGCAAATACTCTAGTCAAAAGTATCTTATATCATGCTAAAAGGAAATAATTACAAACATAACGCCAATTCAGGTGGCAATTTCAAATTCTATTTGAAATGCCCTCTTATAAGAATAGAATATTAATGATTAGTTATCTTTCAACCATGTTGACCTAAAGGCAAACGCTTATCTGAAGAACAAGTTTTCTATAAAAATTGCAGCCCAGGTACTAGATTCATCAATTCTGAAAAATTAGTATATTATTTCTTAAGTAGAGGTAGCAGGAGTGTGCTGGCTTTGGCATGGTTCTCTCAGCCACCATGTGTCAACCCGTGCATTCTTTTCTCTCGAGCATTAGGTAGGGCACTGAGATCTGCTGTCTCCATAGACATCTATTGATAATATTCAACCTGACATTTTATCCATGCTGCAAGAATTCTGGGCTGAGAGTAGGAAAGCACCAGTCTTTGACCTACATCCTACACTCATCTCTTGCATGACATAGGCAAAGGAAAACTAGGTTGTGTGAAGCTAAAAATCCCAATGGCATCAGTTTTCCAATCCATGCAATGACTGCCAGTCCACAGACTTTTTCACATTTTTGCCATTTTGCAACCTGTCTTCATCGTCATTGTTCTATCATGTTCACTCCAATATTGGCAATATTGCAACATTTCTTATCTTGTTTCTCTCTGCTGCAAACATCTACTAGAAGAGAATTGTGCATGTCCCTAGCACTGATCCACAGGTCACTTTACTGCTTTTAGAGAATCCCCTTATTGGTTCAATGGTTTTCTAGATGAATTTACGGCCACCAACATGAACCTGATAGACAATGTGTTTTTGTGTCTTTAGAAAATTATTGCACTCATTCCACCCAAACACTATTTCAAACTTCCACTCTCATCAAACTTCTGGTACCTCATATTCTCACTTGTTCTTCATATTATGTCACTTAAAATATATCTGCCTTCTTGAGAATTTTGAACAATTAGTAATTCTTTTCTACGAATGTATTTTTTTTCTATTCCTTTCCATTGTTTTTTTTCACTATAGTATTTAAATGTTTGTAAAACTCTATCATATCAGACCAAGACTTTTGAAAGGTTTTCTATACTCTCTTACACTATTTTCTTCCCTTCTCACTTCTCAAGCAATCGACTCTTACTTTCACATAAATAAGTTTTCCCTTTTTTCTAATAGCTATCAATATAATATGTATTAAATATATGTGATATACTATAATTAAATATATATTAATATATAACATAGTATCTAATATAGCATATTACATATATGTTAAATACATAATATGTACATTGAGTAATTTAATATGTAACCCAGTGTATCTGATTTTTTTCAATCATATTTATAAGATCAATTAATTCTTATTTCAGTATAATATTCCATTATATAAAACTATCATAGTTTATTTATCCAATCTACTATTGATGATTTTTTAGGTAGTTTGGGGCTATAAGGAATAGCAATTTTTGAATATTCTGGTGCATGTATTTTAGTGAACACATATATAAAATTTTGTTGGGTATATACTTGAGAGCATAATTACAGTCATAAAAATGCACATGTCAAGTTTTATTGGATGCTTCCAGAGTTTCCAAAGAGTTCCTGCAAATTTATACTTCTACTACATAGCAGTGTATGAGAATTCCCACTGCTAAAATCTCAACCTCCACTTTTACTCCCCATATTTTTCACTTTAGCTATTTTGGCAGGTTTATAGTTGATATTTTAATTGACACTTCATTGACAACTAATGAAGCTGAGAATATTCTCCTATGTTTATATTAACCTGCATCTAGAGACCTTGCAAAATTCACTTAATTCTTATATGTTTCTCTGGATCCTTTTGGATTTTCTATCTACACAAGCATGTTACTATGAATTAGATGGTACCTCTTTTACGGTTGCATATAAATGGAATTTAAAAGTAAGTATTTTTGTGTTTTGTGTCTTTTACTCAGCAATATATCTGTAAGCTTCACCCATGTTTCTGCATATATTAATAAGTTATTCTGTTTATTGTAGAGGAGTATTAAATTTTATACATACACCACAACTTGTCAATCCATTCACCTGTTGCTTGACATTTAGTTTGTTTACAATCTCTTATTATTGTGAATAAAGCGTCTATGGCCAGTCTTATACAACTATTTCATAGCATATGTTTTTTATTTTTATTTTTTGGCTAAATGTCCAAAGGTAAAACTGCTATGCTCTATTTTAGGTGTATTTTTAACTATAAGAAACTATGAGACAGTTGACCAAACTTATTTTACCATTTTAAGTTCTAACCAAAAATAATATGAGTTACAACTAGTCTACATCCTTGGCCATCTCAGTCAATATTTTAAAACACATGCTTTTAAAATACATATACACTTTTGAGTCTTTTTAAATTTTAGACATGAGATTATGAGAGTAAGAGTATGAAGTGAAATGTCATTGTGCTTTTAAGTTGCTTTTATCTGATTACTAATGATGCTGAATATATTAGGGGACTTAATAAACCCTCACACATTTTAAATAACAGCTCTGTTAAATATTTTGCTTCATTTCTGGACTACCTTCTTTCTATTCACTTTTAGTGTTCTTTATATATCTGCATACAAATCCTCTGTCAGATATATGTATTACAAATATTTTCTCCCAGCCTGTGATTTTCTTTTCATTTTTTTTAAACTGAGCCTTTCTAAAAGCACTAGTTTTTAAATTTGATGAAGTCCAGTTTATAATTTTTTTCTGTTATGGTTAATGATTTTTTTTGTCCTATCAAAAAATGTTTGGTTACAACAAGTTTACCAATATTTTCTTTACGTGTTCTTGTAGATGCTTGAGGTTTTAGATTTATGCTTAAGGCTATGGCCAACTTTGCATTGAATTTTGTTTATGAAGTTATATAGAGTGCATTTTTTCCCATATAGATATCCAATTGTTCAAGCATCATTTTGTTGAAATGTTTTTCTTTCTTTTTAAATTATCTTGGAATCAATGACAAAATTAAATTGACCATATATGTGTGGGCCTATTTCTGGACTTTCTATTCTGTTTCATTTCTATGTTTGCTTTTATGCCAGTACCATACTGTCTTAAATGCTAGAGATTTCTATTAAGTTTTGAAATAAAATATATTAAATATAAATTTGATCATCTTTTTAACAATTGATTAGACTTATTTGTATTTCTGTATAATTTATAGATCAGTTTGATAAGTTCAACAAAAATGCCTGTTAGGATATTGATTAGAATTATGTTTAATATAGAGATCAAGGGCCGGCCTGGTTGCTCAGGTGGTTGGAGCTCCATGCATCTAACTCCGAAGACTGCCGGTTTGATTCCCACATGGGCCAGGGGTCTCTCAAACACAAGGTTGCCGCTTGGCTTCCTCGACTCCCACAAGGGATGGTGGGCTGCACCCCCTGCAACTAAGCTTGAACGCGGCACCTTGATCCGAGCTGCCACTGAGCTCCCAGATGGCTCAGTTGGTTGGAGCGCAATCTCTCAACCACAAGGTTGCCAGTTCAACTCCCACAAGGAAAGGTGAGCTGCGCCCCCTGCAACTAGCAACGACAACTGGACCTGGAGCTGAGCTGTGCCCTCCACAACAAAGACTGAAAGGACAACAACTTGAAGCTGAATGGCACCCTCCACAACTAAGATTGAAAGGACAACTTCACTTGGAAAAAAGTCCTGGAAGTACACACTGTTCCCCAATGAAGTCCTGTTCCCCTTCCCCAATAAAATGCTAAATATATATGTACATATATATATATATATATATATATATATATATATATATATATATATAGAGAGAGAGAGAGAGAGAGAGAGAGAGAGAGAGAGAGATCAATTTCGATAGAAAAGAGACAATATTGACTCTCAAACTATGAACACAGTTTTCTATTTTTTAATGTTTTAATTTCTCTCAACAAGAGTTCGTAGTAGTTTCCAATTTAAACATCTTGCATATATGATGATAAACTGTCCCCCAATATTTTTGTTTTGATGCCACTGTAAACATTATTTTGAAAATTTCATTATCTGATCTTTTATTGCTAATATACAGAGTCACAACTGATGTTTTGTTTATTTCTTTTGTATTTTGGACTTGCTTCTTACAATATTTCTGCAGTTCACAAATTGGGTCCAGAGAGAAATCTAGAGTGAATGTGGGGCTGAACCCAAGGCTATAATTACCATTAATTTGCTAATGATTAGGATTCTCAAAAATCTCATCATTATCCTGAGCTCTAAAATTCCTTATCTATGTTAAGACAACATCGACCAGTCAATCATGTAAACAAAAACTAAAAATCACTTTTGACCACTCAAATTTGGTAAATCATCAAAGCCCTTCAATCCAATCCTATCAATATCTTTCCTTCTGTACTACCACCACCCTGAGGCAGGTATTTTGCTCTCCTCTTGTCCATTCCCTATAATAACACAAAAATGATCTCTCAAAAAATCAATTTCTTTTTAATACACTGATGAATTTTCATTAGACTTTAAAATATATCTTCATTCTAAACTTTCTGTTACAGATTACAAAGCCTTACATAAAATCTTATCTCTTTCGGCTTAACCAACTTTTTTTCTTGTTTTTTACATTATACGGTTTAACCATATAATGTAACTAAAACAAGCTAACTACAATAATTTAGTTTTTAAATATGCCACATATTTGTCCTAACCTCCAAGACTACTCATAAGACATTTTCTGTCTGGAAATAACCTCTTCTCTTTTCATCAGGGAAACTCCTCTTCTTCCCTTAGGTCTCACATTAATTTCAGTTTCTCAGGAAAGCATTCTGTGATACCTAGACTAGACCAGATTTCCTTTCCATACGTTGTTATGACAATCTGTGTTTCACCTAGCATCAGAGTCATCTTATGACATATGATCCATGTAAAAAAGATAATACTGTCTTTTTCACCCTAACTGCTTGAGACAGGCTACAGGAGATATTTTGCACACAAATAAATTACATGAAATACTATTTAAATAAGGTACAGAACTGTAAGTACAAAAAACATATACAAAATATTTTCAAGATAGTCATGGTCTCAATGATTCTTTTCTATTGTAACCCAAAACAATATTCCCCAGACATTCCATACCCAAACTCCATAAAACAAAAGTTTTGCATGTAGGCACAAAACTTTTGGCACAAAAATCCTTGATCAAATGATGCTTCTTAATATTTATGTTTAAAACTCAGAGCACAAATCTGTTGAAAGATGTGTTTATCAGAAAATTCCAAACTCCCACCTTTAGATAAACATCTAATGATTTTAATGTAATATGTCATAAAAATATGTCTATCAGCCCCAAAATAAAACATCAGTTTCATAGTAAATAACCTATATTTGCAGCCCAACTGCACTGCGTCCTAGATATGCAGCCTGGGAAGAAGTAAATTAACTTCTCTGAGTTCCTGTTTCCTTTTAGTAAAACTACAATAAAAATACATTTCAGGATTGGTTATTAAGATGAAATGTGATAACATTTTTAAGATGCTTAGCTTGGGCTTTACACATACATGTCCACATGCACATAATGCCAGTATGGCTTTTATAAGTTTGTAAGGTGAATTAGCAAAATGTAACAGAATTGAGATTTTAATGGAACAAAACTGAGGACAAATTCTACCGATGTTTGAAAGCTAGGAGCAGCACAAAAACATTTCTTGATAATAAGAGGTGAGGGACAAATACTATGAATCTTTCCCATCAAACATACACACACACACACACACACACACACACACACACATACACACACACTCTACACACTTCTTAAATTTACATGAGGTCAGCTCGGCTAATCAAAATTACTTTAATGAGTGTATCAGTCAAGATCTAGGGAGAAAAACAAATGATCCCACGTATTTCAAACACGAAATCTAGTACAGAAAATTGATGATTGTGAATCAACACTTAAGTCACCATCTGCATGAACTGATACCATTCCTAGTACTGGAGGAGATGGAAAAGATGAAGCGACAACAAGCAGCTAACACACCAAAAGTGGATGATGGCTTGCCAACTGTCTCCCATTGGTTAAACCCAGCTGAAAACCAGTCGTCAAAAAATCTTGGGAAGAGAAAGTTCTGAAAGTAAAATTAACCTTCACTATCAAAATTAGGTTTTTACATAAGCATGTTCCCCCTCAGTTTCCATATGCCAGGGTTGTATTCATAAAATCTCATAGCCTTACTTACCATTTCTGTGATTATAATATTGGGTGTGTTTGAAAAAGAAAGTTCACATGTACTGTCAATCAAAGAAATGTTTACACAAAAGCAAGTAGTTATTTCCCCTACCTCCATTCTTAGTAAAATAAAATATGGCAGAGCGATGGCTTCTTTCTCTCTCAAGGCTTTTATATACTTATGATACTTAAGATGCTGTCAAACACACCTATGCTTCTTTAGATGAAATCCAGTATTTTGTTGGGAAAATAAAGGCTACAGGAGTAAGGGGGGATGGTGATGATGCATAAATAAACTTGAAGTTATTACTTATATAAATAAGCATATACATTGTATATACTTATATACAGAATGTGGTTTTCTAATTTTAAGTAAAATGTTAGCTTCTCTGTTGTTTCAAAGCATATCTGAATTTCTGCCTCTTGGTGCAAATTTTCTTTGTATTCCAGTTTTTCCAGAGACTTCGAAGATTTGACCATTATTTAACATTACTCAATAAAATATAGCATTGGCCTCTGTTATCAAATTAAAAACTGAATTTCACAATTATTTTTAAAAAGCTATACTGAACATATCATTAGTTTAGACAATTACAACAAAATCGAATGCAAGGCTGCTAGCTTTCTGGACACCTATTTTAATACCTTATGCTTCCCATAGTCTCATTTAATTGGTAGATCTGGGTGCTACTCCAGCCCCATGCCTGCTTTGTCCTGCAGACATTATGATTATGTACTGTGTCAGTGGTTTAAATCCAAGATAAGAATCAGCAGCATTAACTTACACAATTATTGCTTCCTCCACACACTAGAAGGAAAGGGCAGCAGGTAACCAGACAGAACAGTGCTTTGGAAATTATTTCAGAAGCCTGGAGCAACAAAATGTTGTTATCTCAGATGTGAGGCATGGAATATGTCAGGTATAAAAAAATTCACCTTGAAGAAAACAAAATGTCTGTAAAACGACTGCCTTCTATTTATTTGGGACTCACTTTGTATCTGAGTGAATGTCAGAGGTTGAAAAGTGTCGAATAATGGAGAAATAGTAAAAAGTTGTGTTCTTGAATTTAGTTGCTTTTCAAATCAGAAATCTCTCTCATCCAGCCTAAAGTGTCTTATAAAACACACACAAAAAATCTTCCAGAGTCTGCCTATTGATAAGCACATCTGTCTCCTAGTTGAGAGGATAAGATTCAAACACATTTCAGAGCAGATGGTTGTTGCCCTCCCAGCTGCTTAGAAAATGGGAAACTATATTGACAGCAAGCCCCAACCCCAAAGGTGCCTAAACTAACCCTTCCAGGCACTGGATTCAGCAGGTAATAGAAGCATGAAGCCATGTGTGGTTTTTAATCACTGTGATCTTAGTCTTTGTGTGAATTTAAAGATTGAGGCCCACCGGGTAGGGGAGTTACTATGTAGGTGTGTAGATGTGTAGGGGGAGAGGTGAGGGAGAAAGCAGAGCTGAGAGGTTAAAAATTATGAGGGATATAAATGATAAATGTGTAACTATTACATTGTTTTGTGCACCTGAAACTAATACCAAATGTTAAATAAATAAATAAATAAATGTAGAACTACTGTAGCCCCTCAAAATATATATATATACATATACATACATATATATACATACATATATATATACATATACATATATATATACATGCATATATATATATAGATAGATAGATAGATAGATGAACACAATAGCACAATGTATTGTATTGTACTATGATTATCAAGGTTTTGAAAACAGCATTCCTTTTCCAGTGGTCATTGCAAAAGGAAAAAAAAAATAAGGAAAGATGAAGTTGTAATAATGGCTCCCATTTTGTAAACGTGTGTCAAAGCAATATGCTTTAAAATATTATCTATACTCCTAACAACAACCCTGTGAGGTAGGTATTATTCTTCCCATATATCAGATAAGTATCTAAGAACTATGACTCAGAGAACTTCAGTACCTTAACCATGGTGATATATGCTAAGAGGTAAAGCTGGGATTAAACTCAAATCTTTATAACTTCAAATCCCCTTTTCTCTCAACCATCTTCTGCTGCTACACTCTCAAGGAAACAAAATGTTTTGTAATTTTGTGAAAAACCTTCTCTCCTTTGGGACTATTTTGCATTGAGATCTCCCAACCTACTCTTCTTATTCTACCTCAAATATTTTGCATTGATATAATTCTTCCTTGTTAGCTGGTGATTCTTTTTGTTTCAATCTTTGAACATTTAACTCTGTCTAACTCTTGAATTCCAGAAATGTGCCAAATGTGACTATACAATATTTTTACTACTGCAACTTAATTAACCCTTTTCAAGAGAGGGAGAAAGATTGACTTCTGTGATAAAAAAAAAGAGTTTGAATTTATAGATAAATTTCTGTATCTGTATACCCTGATTTTTAAGTGTTTATTACATGCCTAGCAATGGGCTGAGTGTTGTGGGTTTTTGTTTTGTTTTGTTTTGTTGTTTTTTGTTTGTGTGTGTGTGTGTGTGTGTGTGTGTGTGTCCCAGTTCAGATGCCCAGGGTTTTCTTTTCTTTTTTTAATCTTACCATTCAATTTAAACATTTGCGGATCCAAGAAATGCAACAATCTAATGACAATAACACAGTGGTTACAAAGAAAGAAAAGGGTTGTTCTCTAGATCAAATCTTTTAACCTAGGGGTCCAGACACACTGGTGCATTTCAGTTACTTGTGACATATGTCACAGGGTCCATAATTTGGTGGTAATAATAATAGGTCAAATACTGAAGTTGGCAAATTATTACTGTTTTCCCATATTACAGTGGCTTCAAGGTTATCCTTCTAAAATATCCTTTTACTCACATGCATTCTGATATACTTCCTGGAGTAGGAAAGAAAACAGAGCTAGAACTATGTAGTAATCAAGCTAGAAGCCCACTTTATCAATACAGTGTTCAGGGAAGTGGACCTGCTCATAAGAAATACATTCTGTATGAGCATGTGTGTCTTGGCAGAAAAACAAAAAAACAAAAATAAAAATGTTTGAGATATTCTCCTCTAGGAACTGAAGACTGAGACTAAGCAGGTCATTCCTTTTCAAAGATGTTTCCCATGACAACAACATGAAATAACAACACACCATTTAAATAAGATCCAAGATTCAAGGTCCAAATTATTTTTTATAATCTCTATCTACAACATTTAGTAAGTATTCAGCTCTTACTAGTTCATCTTCCACAATGTCTTCTGTGACACACACTAGTAGTTGAGTATCCAATAAGCATTTCCCCATTCTTCCTTGATAACTAGACCCTGATTTTGTTCAGGTAGAAATTTACCCAACTTTGAGGGATAAATCATGATTAGCCTATTATCCTTTACAACTGATTGGTCTAGGGGTGTTTCATATGATGCCCTCATAACCAATCGGGTAGGAGAACGTCTGCTGGAGTTGTTCTGGGAAAGATTCACTTTTGTAATAAAAGAACGTGTCATATAAAGATAAAGCTTGGTTTTCTTTTTTTTTTCTATTTTTTTAATTCTTAAAAAGTTGTTGTATAAAGACGTGAAATTTGGAGCTGCTGCCTTCATACTGAAATTATAAAGAAACATAAGACATAGATGATCGTAGAGGGAAATGTGGAAATAATCCAAGTTTAATGATGTCATAATGCCTTGGAACAATCATTATCTATACTTATTATGGTTTAAATCATTATAGTAAATTTTGTTACTAGCAATTAATAGCATTCTTTTTTTTATATATCCTATTGCCACTTCTTATGTCCGGCCCCAAATAGTTCAAATGAATTGATGCCATCAGTCTCCTACCTGATATTCTACATGCCAACCATCTGAGAAATACAGGTTGCAGCTACTTCCCTCCAGCACTTTTGTTCAGAAAAATACAGACCCTCCTTACAATGGGTTTCATACTATGATACTCAGTTTTGCACCGGCTTCTTCTTTACCTCCTAAATCATATGTTTACTTAGCCTGACCACTCCATTGCTATTGCTCACATATACCTAGTTCATTCTGTCTCCACAATTTGAATCCCAAACTATTTTACCTATGGAACCACACCACACTCATATAATTCATATCTATTTCAAACTCTAAAATCCAGTTTGAAGGCAAAGTAATCTATAACTTCAATGAAAACAGTAGCCATAGGTATGAATCCAATTGATATGATATTGAGATGTTGTTCAGCATAACTGAGAAAGAAACACAAAAACATGGACAGAGAAGTCATTGAAAAAGGAGAGGATAAAATTCTGGGAGAATGAGTGTGGGGAGAAGGGTGGCCGGTTAGCTCAGTTGGTTAGAGCATGATGCTAATAGCACCAAGGTTGCAGGTTTGATCCCTGCATGGGCTACTGTGACCTGTGCCCTCCTTATAAAAAAAGAAAGAAAGAAAGAAAAGAAAGAAAGAAAGAAAGAAAGAAAGAAAGAAAGAAAGAAAGAAAGAAAGAAAGAAAGAAAGAAAGAAAGAAAGAAAGAAAGAAAGAATTCTTGGAGAATGGAAAGAGGTCAAGGCACAAATGTTGCATAAAAGAACAAAGGCAAGCTCACTTGGGAGTGAAACAGCTTAGTTCGGTACCAGAGGTCAGAGTTTTCACCTAGAGTAACATCGATTGGGGACCAATAAAAAACAATCATTTTAGGGAGCTGTGTGACTTTGTAGAGCAGAGACTGGGACCTAGCATTGCAAAATTGGATATCTTACCACTCAATAGAACCACAGCATCACTGAGAGGGAACAGACTGTCAAGTGAAGAAGTATCAATGCCAGAGAGTTATATTTGTTTTAGAGCACATGTGAATACACCTCCAGTACATTCTCATAAGCTGTTGAAGTCACAAGAGTTGTACAATTAAAATTTGAGTTATTTCTGTCAACATAATGCTATACACAGCACTTGGGTTGTTCCAGCCTAGAAAATTTGGGGCTACAATGCTCATTTTTGTCCCAAGAATATATCTTTGAACATACCTTCAATTCTTCAAAAATATATATACCATTCAAAAGAAGAATAAATAATATTTTTGCAAGAAGATAATATACATTTTGCTAGGCTCTCTTTACTTTCAGAATTTGCAGAAATAAATCTATCAATTCTATGAGGATAATTCATACTAACTTGCATTTGTATTTTGTTTATTTCATGGTTCTACTTATAATCATGTTATGTTTCTGAATTGTTCTCTTTTAAGATATCTGGTAGTTATGTCTAATTGTGTTGTTTTATTCAAATTAAGCAGAAGTGACAAGATAATTTATCCTATGATAGAACTTCAGCAAATTGAAAATGCTTGTTTTTCATTTTGTAGATTTTTTAATTCAAAATGTTATTGCATGGAAGGAAAGTCTTCCTTAACAATGGTGTAGACAATGTAGCTCAAGTAACCCTAAACTTGTTACTAACATTTCAGTTTTTAATTATTTTGTACTTTTAGTTCAACAAAATGATTGGGCATATCTCAGGGTCATGGATAACATCCACTACGATTTATGGAAAAGCTTTTGAACTGAAAATAGAATCCTAAGAATATCTCCAGTGAGTGAACTTCTATGGGTAAGGATACAACAAAGTTATAGTTCAGCCTTCATGAATGCATATTTTATTGGAACTGACAAAGAAGGAAGAAGGGAGGTGAGCTGTGGAACAGATAGCTAAGAATTCATATAATTAAGTTTTCCATCAGCATGGAAAATAAAGTATCAATCCTGCTTCTCTATCTAGATACCTGGATACATCTTGGTCCCAGGATCAATAATTGATTGTCCAAAATGTTCATTCACTAGGAAAGACACATGACTATTTCCAGTTGTCTTATAACAACAGTAAAACTTTCATTAGAGTGTTTACAAATGGATTTTGAAGGGATACTACTCTGATAGTCTAGATTCAATAATAACTAAATACTGATTAGTATTTTCAATTTATTTAAATTAGCTCTTTGTATCTAGGAATAATGCAGGTAGAGGGCAGGTGTATAGTGTTAATGTCCAAATATTTTGGTCAAATAACTGTTTCAAATATATACAAATGTAACTAAATTTATTCATGAAACAATAAAGTTATTTTAGCATTTTGAAAGGGAATACATCTAGAGGGTTCTGAAGCCATTAATTTATTTTGAATTCCCCACTACTTTCATTTGGATCAGTAGAAGTTGCATCATTTCTTGGACATATCCATAACTTCAATTAGGACTTATAAACTGAAATATTCTACATTTATTACTTCAGCCCTGACATCTCTTTTGGGTTCCATTATTATATGTCCAATTACCTCTTGGATATTTACACATTAATGTGCTCTAATAACCTCAAATGCAACCCACACCTGCCCACATTCTCAGGTAGAAAACATTATGGCTAACAGTGATTAAAACCATGTTTTTTATACGAAAATGGCCTATGTTCAAAACTCGTCTCTTCTACTTATTAACTGAGTGAACATGGATGATTTATTTAATCTCTGTGTACCTCAGTTTTCTCATATGAAAAACAAGTATAATAATTATATCTAATAAAATTGGTATGGTAATTAAATAAATTATATATTACATATGTATATTAAATACTTAGAAAACTACCTGGCACATAGCATGCACTAGATATAAACTACTAGATTCGTAGTTTAACTACTAAAATCATAGCCCCCAAATCTGTGCCTATTCTGTTCAGTCACCAAAATGTATAAGTGTTGTCTCCTAATCTCTCTTAAATCTAAACATCCTTCTTAGACTTTACATACACTTCATTAATTCAAGTCAATGTCCCTTTTATGTGAACCACTGACATAACCTCTCATTAGTCACCTAGAGTTTCCCCCCTCTCTTTATTGCACTCTCCAAACTGTAGACAGCATTATCTTTCTAAAACATAATTCTGATAATTACTTTCCTGTTTGACAAACTCCAATGAAGCATAAATAACCATAGAATAAAGTCATGAGTATTGAGTATATCATGTTCTCAAATAACTTTGCCAACCTTATTTTCCACCAGTCCAACTACTCACGGTTCCTTTCTCATAACAATAATGAACTGCTATTTACTTTTCCTGATCCTTACTGGGAAAACAGAGATATGAAAGTAAAGATGTAGAATAAACCAAACTTGTTTTATTTGGTTATCGGCTCACATTTAAGTGGTGATTACATTTTTAAAAGATCCTAGAGAGATGACTATCATTTTCTTTGATTTCATGGACTAATAAGTCATGACATTTTTGCAAGCATGTTTGTCATGCTAGAATAACCAAAATAATGAATGGAAAGGAAACACCAATTTAGTCAAAGCAGGTTCAGATTTATTGTCCTATATTGATAGGAAACACTTTTACAGCCTCTTTTGATGTTACCTAATAGAAACCAAGAACTTTTTTTTTTTTTTTTTTTAATGAAAGAAAGAAAAGGAAAGGAAAGCCACTGGTTAAAATTCTCTATCAAGGAATTTTTGTATATTTGTAGAGTAAACATTGGTCATGAGCAATCTCAGTAAGAATGCTCTAATTGAAGTAGCACAGTTATTCCTGAGATGACTTTGGAAAATGCATAACCCTGTGAATTTATTTGAATGTTATATTCTGGAGTATTTGACTCCATTAAAGTTCTGTTTAACTTTCTTAACTTTGATACTTAAATATGCTTCATAAACCACCTGAAATCAAAACATGTAAGTCTGTGTTTAACCTAATGGCCTTAGAAAGACCATATATAATTACTTCTGCGTTTCTCAGCAGAATTTGGCTCTCCTATCTGTGTCAAGCAGATGATGTAAAACATGACCGATGTCATAAAATGACTGGTCACCTCTGTAATCTTGACACTGCTTATTGGAACTAAGTAGGCAGTAAGAGGATTGGAGTCTTAAAGTGTTTGGTCAAGTCTTGACAGAAGATGTCTGACTTATAATATTTCTCTTTATAAACTTATGAAGTTTCCAAAGATTTCATCTAATGATCTTCCTGGATCCTGGCCTTAAATTTATTTAACCTTTATGGCAGTGTCCAATATATCAACACCTTTTAGGTCTTGCTTACCCCAGAACCCTGAACTAATTCCATACAGATCTAAGGACCGATAAGGCATTATTGCCAGGAAGCTCACTGCCTTGGCATTGAGTCTCTTTCCCTGCCAGCATGTTACTAAATTGGCCCCTTAGATTCCTCATAATTGTTCTCCGATTTCTGATCTGTAATTGGAAGCCAACAGACTAGTGTAAGAATTTTTTAATGACAAGTCAAGAGACTAAGTGTTTAATGTTCACTTTGTCTGCTGAATAATTGTATCCTATTTATTTCTCTGAATTCAAATTTCTTTGTTTTTGCAGTATATGGATTGGATTGATTTATTAAGGTCCCCTCAATTTTAACAGTGCTAAGTGTTAATTACTACCTTTTTCTCTAGGTTGTCCCACAGGCACTTTAAAATTATGAGAGGTGACAAGATTCCTTTCCTGAAATTATGTTCTCCCCATGATAAGGTAGGTAGGTAGATAGAAATGAGCAGCAGAAAGAGAGACTTAGCCCGGGTTAGAAAGCTCCTTGCTGCAGCTCCTACTTGGGTCAAGACCCCTGGCAGCTGCCCAGCAGGATTCCTGGCTTACATGTACCTCCAAATCAAAGAAATGCATCGTTAAAAGCCAGAGAAGGGAGGAAGACATCCTGATTATCAGAGTACACATCCTGTTTGCAGGATCACCGATACCTTACTAGCCCATCATGTATCGGGTTTTCACATACCCCAAAGGATGTGTTTACACACACCCCAAAAACCATGGGGATGTGTTTACACATGCCCCTAAAGCAAAAAAAAAATGCATCCCTAAATGCCAGAGGACTAGGTACCCCAGGGGAAAAAAGAGAGATAAGAGAGGGGAGGGGGAAGGCAATTCTACCCATAGAAATAAAAGCCTTCCTGAAATGTAAGGAGAGGCTGCTTCCCTCTCTCAGGTCAGCCTGCTCCATGTCTCAGATTGTTATTCTTTTACTAATAAACTCCTGCTGTTCATGCTGCACAAATTTCTGTCTCTTGATTGAAGTCTTTCCTTCATGAAGACAAGAACTTTAAACTGTCATTTCCTGGTAACAAAATTAATGTCCTCACAAGAAGAGGAATAGCTATAGTTTCTCTCTCTCTCTCTCTCTCTCTCTCTCTCTCATTCTGTCTACTCTCTGTGAACACAGCAAGAAAGTGGCCGACTGCAAGATGGAAAGAGAATACTCTCTCACCAGGAACCAGTCTGCCAGCAACTTGACTTTGGACATTCCAGCCTCCTTGTCATTCACTAGAATAATTACATCCTAATCTAATGTAATTCTGAGTCTACACTCAGAATTACAGGGAAGCTATAACCCTTCCAAATTCTCAACATATATATATATATATATATATATATATATATATATATATATATATCAATTAACAAAATATCACCTATTTACATATACATTAGGTTATCAAAATACTATTATTGTAGTGTAGTTTTGATAATACAAAAAAGCAAGAACGCACTAGAGTATTATTATTTGATGAACTGGGTAACTATAGGATCTATTTTGCTTCAGTACGATTATTTGCAATGAAACATAGTTTGGTTGGTGTTTTGAGGAAAAATAACTTGGACAGCAAGCCTTTTACCCTGATCAATAAAGGGGCAACTTGAACTACCCTGGCGGGAATTGTGTATTGTTCATGGGGGGGAAAATAAAATGGAATTGGGCAACAAGTTTTTGTTGATCAAAAAATGTATTTGAGCACCTACTAACTGATAAAATTAATAATTAACAGAGTATTTCAACCAAAGAAAAGACATTCACTTCCAGTTTATAATTTTAATTTGATGGAACTCAATATTTCCCTTAATGCATAAAGAACATTTCTATATGTAAGAAGTGGGACACTAAAAAAGTAATGTGTTGCAAAAATCCAGGTGGACTGCAATATGAAACATAGAATGTACTTACGTCTTGCATTTCCAAACCAGAAGAAATTTTAAAAGTCCTATTCAATATTATTTTATAAAAATAGGGAACTGGCAGCTAGTAATTGAGATGTAGTATTATATTTGATCCTACCTAGCCCCAGATTACTCTAAAACATGAATGATCTGTACAGCATGGACATTTACAACTCTCAGCCTCAGCCCAACATACCAGAAAGCTAGCAAAATATATTGTTTCACTCTATGTTTTTATATATTCATGGCCAATATACACTAAGGTGCTGTTAGGGATTTTGTTAGGCAACCTATACTTCCCCTCTGACGAATGTATCATTTAGAACAGACAAGATGGAATTTGGCACAAATGGAAGAGTAATGAATATTTATTCAGAAAATATGTGAGTTCATTTTACTTAGAGACCTTGGTTATACACACATGGGGTTTTAGCAAAAGCAAAATTTAGATTACTTGGCACCTACCCCTGCAGTGGAACAAATTTTATCTGATTTAGGGGTCATATTTTTTATATGGCAAACTACTGGCACTCCAAGTATCCCAATCAAATTTTGGGATTATAGCCTATTCACAAATTAATTTGTGAAACTTGGAACGCTTTTCACAAAGAAAGCAATATTATACATGGTAGTATGCTTTCTCAGAGTGTACATTAGATTTTTCTTGCTTAATTCATGTTACATATAAAGTATTTATCATGGTTATAATGAATTCTAAAATAACTCGCATTATGGATCCATTATCATATAAAAATTTTTATATCTATTATCACATCTATTCCTGCAAACAAAACAAGACAAATCCTATGGGATATATGAAATTGAAATTCTCATTTTATAGACTAGAAAAGGAAGTTAATTGTCTTTCCCAAGACCACAAATCTAGTCAAGACTTACAGCTAATGTTTACATAATTTAAATGCATAGTAAACAGTGCTGATTATGTGCTAAGCATGACTAAAGAGCTTTACAAATTTAAATAATTTGTCACTCTCCAACCTCCCATTTTGTATTAATATCTTTATTGATTTTAAAATTTCCCCCAAAATATGATTGTAGTTTGCTCCACTTGCTTGAACCTTAATCAAACAGTCTTGAAATGTTTTAAAACAAAGGAACACGACAAACAAATAAACAAATACTCGTAGACACAGACAATAATTTAGTGGTTACCAGAGGCTAAGGGTGGGGTAGGGTGGTAGATGAGAATAAAAGGGATACAATATATGGTGATGGAAGGAGAACTGACGCTGGGTGTGTGATACACAATGTGATATATAGATGATGTATTACAGAATTGTACACCTGAAACCTATGTAGCTTTGGTAACCATTGTCAATAAACTTTAACTAAAAAAAAAAAATGTTTATGACTTGCAACAATGGGCAGAATGTAAAGGGGTAAAAATCACATTAGGGAAAGGCTCAAAACTTGTTTATGACTCATTTCGAGAAATAGTATTTCTGGATCACTCCATTTTAACATGGAATGTTTATTTTATGTACATCCCTACCCCAGAACTGCCATAACCTGTTTTGTTTTGTTTATTTATTTAGATAGTACAGAAGGAGAAACATGTTTGCCATAGGTGGATCATTCTAAGTGTCAAAGGAGTAGATTTTACTTAGGATTCAGAGAATTATACTCATCCATTCAATTTTCATTAAAGCAAGCTGATCTTAAAATCATTAAAATTGAATTACGGTCAGAATGAAGGGCAGGCTCTCTGGTGGCCTGAAAGGCAGTTGGACATGCATTCGAGCTTGAGAATGAGAGCAAGGACACTGCCATTGACAGAAGAGTTTAAATAGGGAGACGTGTCTATACACATTTATTTTTATTCTTTCTTTTCTCCTCACCAATGTCTTCTCATCTGAACTTCTTACAGGGAGAAGTGAGAGAGTAAGAACTAAAAATATATTTAGAAGAGATAAATTTCAACACTAAGCTAAAATGTTATTCATTTACCTAAAGAATATTTAGATTGAGGGACATTGAAATATACTGGTTAAGAGTGCAAGCTTTGGAGTCAAAAAGCCTAGATTGGAATCTTGGTTCCATCACATATTAAATACATCACCTCCAAGGTCAGTTACTTAATTTTTGCCTCAGGTTTTAATTGGCAAAGTCATGATAATAATAATAGCAGTCTCATAAAATTATTTTAAAGATTAAATCAACACGTGAAAATCTTACAATACTGTGTAGTATATATCAAGCCCCAGTAAGAGTTAACTACTGTCCTTGTTTTTGCTAATGGTGATAGTAATGTTATTTTTAAATAGCATGCTGTAGATGCTAGGTTGATAGCTTAACACAGAGATTTATATGAATCATAACTGCACCTATACTCTCAAATATTAGTGACAGAATACCCTAATAAGAAATAATGTCATATTCTAAAATAATATAGGAAAACCAAAATCTCCAAATGACCTTATATCAAACCCTCCTGCTGCATGCAGCTCACAGGGTGAAGGTTAGGCTGGCAGAGTGCACCTTTCTATCAGGACTTCCATTTACATTGGCTCATGGACCAACAGATACGAACAACATAGAAGCCCTAGAGGCTGCAGGCATCATGGACAGGTCCCTATTTTATGATTCGATTTCTTTATAGAGCAGGGACCTCTTTCCAATGTATCTGAGTGAACTTTGGACTCAGAAAGACCTGAGTTCTCCCCCTGGCTTTATCTTACGATAGGTATGTGAACATGGACAAATTATTGAACTTCTGAGACACAGGCCCATTTGTAAAATGGAGTGAATACTTTCATACTAGGCAGATACTAATAACAAAAGATGATGTATACAAAACATAGCGTCTTACATATAATGAGGCTTTAGCAAATTACCTATTCTTAAATTATTATATCTATACTTTAAATTGGAAAATCAAGCACAAATTTACCTTTCTTAAAAAATTAAGTTTTGTGTGTATGTATGTATGTATGTATGTGTTTATTTTTATATTCAGGCAAACACCCTTGTCTTCAGAGATCATTGCTAAAACAAAATCCTTTTTACTTGAGAAGCCCTTTAAAGTCCAAAAGGTTGGCAAGAACAGATTCTTAAGTCTCTTGTATGAATTAGTAGACCATCATTCCCAGCGTTTAAATCACTTTTCCCAATGTAGACCACAAACAGTCCAAATATTTACCCTGACCCCTCTAAAGTGGAAAAAAACTGGGGTTGTTCTGGACCTTCATTCATAACTTCCCCCATTTTTTTTTGTTTGTTTGTTTTCCTTTTTGAAGTGGCATGTCATTTCGGTTTTATTTTTATTTTTTAAATTATTTTCAGGCATATAAAACAATGTAATAGACATTTAAACCGCTCACAAAGTGATAACCCCCCACTCCCAATCTACTACCCCTCTGACATCGTATATAGCTGTTACAGTTCCATTGACTACTCTATTCCCTATGCTGTACTCCACATCTTGTGACTATAAATATATATATATAATAAATAAAATATAAATAAAATGTATATAAATATAAATAAATTCTATATACATATATAATTATAGTTAACTATAATACTGAATTAAACTCAGTATTATTTAGCTTCAGCTTCAGGTGAATACTGCAGCTCACTCCCAAGCAATTATGGCATTGCACCTGGCATGGCTGGTGGTCCCAGGTGGAGAAGCAGATGTATAATGGACCTATTTGAAAATGCTACATTAGAGAAAGGGCTCTACAAACCAAATTAGTAAGACAATGTCGAGGGTTGCTCTTCCTTCTGTTCCATCATAGTTTATCATCCAGGAAAAGGAATTGCTAGGTAAACCATGGAGGAGAACAATTAAGTGGGAAGGCAAAGCAGAGGAGTTTAGTAGCAGCCTGGATATGACCCAGGGAGAGAGACTGCAAATGAAGGCATTCAGCTCATATGTCCGTGCATAGTAAGCGATTTAGCTAGCATATGAAATGTTTCAGGCTGTCCCACGGATATAGACAAGGAACTAAATATTGACTCAGCAGGAGCTCAGATGAGAGATCTAATTAAATTAAATGGTACTAAGGGGAGACTTGTTTCATAGACTCCGGTAATTACTTAAAACACAAAAGAGACCAAATAAAGGTAAAAAAAAGTATAGTAATAACCAGACAGACATGTCTGTCTGTCTATCTATCTATCTATCTATCTATCTATCTATCTATCCATCCATCCATCCATCCATCCATCCATCCATCCATCCATCCATCCATCCATCTATCCATCCATCCATCTACCTATCAATATACATACACACTTGCATATATATGGGTGCCAAAAAATGTATACACATTTTAAGAAAGGAAAAAACTTTATTAAAATTGTAATACTCAATATACACTCATATAAAAAGATGAATACAAGTCACATTTGACTTCTGCAATTACGAGAGATTCTCAATTACCATCAGCATAATTTTAATGCAGGTTTTTTTTCCCCTTCTTAAAATGTGTATACATATTTTTGACCATATATATATTGAGTGGTAGGGAAGACATGAGCACAGAAGTGACCAAAAGTTCAAAGGTTATTATTGGGTCAATTCTGTAAAATGAGTGGATGTTGTCATGACCATAAGTAGTCAGTGATGACTTTTAGGTAAAGTCTGACACTCACACATGCATCAGCATGCTTGTTTTAATTTTACTTTAATGACTGTCTATGTGCAGAAATGCTTTCAGGCAATTCCCTTTCCATGGAAGAACATGATTAAGAGCTCATGGAGGATCGGTGTAATGCTTCTGAGCTCTAAAAGTGCTGTGTTGCAAGTGCCACTGCAGAAGGAATGAGTGTGAAGGACTATGAGGATGACTTAAGAGTACTCAGCATACAATGTTACATTTCAGAATACATATATTTCAGAATACAATGCTGGAAATATGGGGCAGCATGTATGTGAACAGCAGACAAGTAAAGAAGGACTCTGATTTCATCTCTGTGATGCCAAGGCCACTATACTGAACACTGTGGGTGGCAGAGCCCCTCCTAGAGGAGAGTGAGCTGGAGGATGGAGAAGGAGGAGGAAGAAAAAAGACATCTCCTTCCTTGTACCTAAGCTCTTTGAGCCTTAATTCCTCATTTATAAAATGGAGATAATAGTGGGACTTACCTCAGAGCATTGTTGTGTGTATAAAAGAATTAATCCATGTAAGGGATTTAAAATTATATCTAGTCATTAAGAGCTGAATAAATGTTAGTTCCCATTGTTATCATTACTCTCAGAATTATCACAGAAGTGAAAAATAAGAACCTTGTCCTAGAAAAGTACTCCATTTGCTTAACGTGCAAAATAGGGACCCTGAATCTGCTCAATGTTCCATTTTTGCTAAAGCTCAGGTGCCCTTCTGTTGGACAACTTAGCATTGCATGTATTTTCTTTAGAATCAGAGGACTAGGTTTCAGATCTTGCCCTGCCTTTTAATAGCTTTCTGATCTTGGAGAAGTTGCTCAACATCTGTGAATTTCAGTTTCCGTATTTATAACACAGAAATAATACTAGCTATTTCAGACAGTTGTTTTTGTTTGTTTGTTTTTGTTTTTGTAAGGATTATGAAAGTAAATCCATTTCAAATATTTAGGATGGTGGCTAGCATTAATAAGCACTCATTAATAAGCACTATTTATTACATACACAGACAGACATATGCCTATATTACATATATGGTTTACATATATGTATAAGCTATACTTACATGTGTGAACACATACACACCGCCCTTTATTCTCTCTCTCTCTCTCTCTCTCTCTCTCTCTCTCTCTCTCTCACACACACACACACACAAACTATGCAGGAAAAATGTTTATGGGTCTATATTGGTACTATCCCTCAATCCAAACAGCTCTTTCCTGATTTATTATTAAAAACTTTATCTGGCATTCTAGGGAAATTTATATATATATATATATATATATATATATATATATATATATATATATATATATATATATATATGTCTATCTATCTATCTATCTATCTATCTATCTATCTATCTATATGTATGTATGTATGAATATATATATGTTATTATTATTATATAAATATTATTTTATGTATTTAATTAGTGTAGGCATAAACCTACAAAGAAAAAAGTCAGGATAAAGTGTCAGTGCTATTTTGCTTGCAGGGAGGAGTCAGGAAATGGAACCAATTACCAGGGCAACATTCTAAGACCATCTCAAAGTAGCTAGGTTACATAATGGTAAGAGTAAAATATCAAAATTAGGTATTATTGCACTTAATATACAAATGAAAAAAGGGAGTCAAAAGTTTATCCCACTTATAGTATAAGAATTTTTACATTAAATGTAGTAATTCATTTTTCAGAAAATGATACCAGTAACTTTTAGAAGAAAGAAGTTTCTGTTACACACTGACTAGAAAATCTCAAATGCAACCAAGCAGTGATGCTATAGCTCAGTATGTACCATTAAATTACATACTGGGCTAGTGTACATTTCAGTTTAATATAGAACTGCATTTTGGGTTTCAGAAGGCAGCAATAGTTATATTTTGGCTTTTAGTCTAGAAGCTTAACATAATTAAGGCGACAGTTCGAACATATTAATTGAAGTTAGTTAAATTTTAATAATCAACACTATGTCTTGCAACCTACATAAACTGTGTAATGCTTACATGGAATGGAACCAGTGTTATTTAATTGGTATTTTATAGACATGCACTACACTCACACACACACACACACACACACACGTGAATGCGCACATGCGTGTGCTTAAAAACTATATAAAAAGCAATCATTCTAAATATACTGTGGTTAACAGTAAACATGCAAATGTACCATAGAACTAAAGTAATATGAACAGCACTACTTGATAACTAGGATAAAGGTTCTAACACAAAGCTAAGCCTGCATCAGTCTTCTAATGATAATGGCTTATAAAAGCATCAGGTTTCCAGTAGAGAACTATTCTATGAAAATCAGTAAATCTTTTCAAAGTTTCACATATGTAAAACCAGGATAAGGCTACAACTATCTTGAAGTCTGAACAAGGTATTAGATCAAACAGAGATTCCCAGCCATAATGTGAGCCAGAAGGTCCTCATGCAGCATATGCTCTGGCTTCTCGAAAGCTTCATGTACGTAATATAAAGTTAAGTTGCCAAAGAAGTAGACTGGAGAAGTTCAGCAAAGTCTCCATTGTGCCATGACTTTCAAACCTCAGGAATGGTGTGGGCCATCAGGCTTTTCATAATACTTGGTGCCATCCGCTTAATAACATGTTTAAAGACAAAAAAACAGGCATGATTGTAACAGTAACTACAGTCCCAGATGTTGACAATATGCCTGCAATTTGAGAGTCCTTCAACCCAATGACATCTGTCCATTACTTTCATAGACGCTGTGTTCTGTGAGAAGACCATTTTTGGCTGCAGAACTATCTTTCACTATGGATGTTATTCTTCCATTTTTAAAGATAAAACCAACATGTCCAGTACTATCCTTATGCATAGTAATTGTACATTCAAAGGGCCTGTCACGAATAGTAATCTTCTCTCCAAAAGCCTGTTTGAGCACCTTGTGTGCTTTATCAGAGCTCCAGCCTGCACAGTTCTTCCCATTGATCTGGAACATTTGGTCCCCGAATCTCAGACCAACCAACAGGCTGGAGAGTTTGCCTGGACTAGCTGAACACATATGCCATTATCTACAGATTTCAGCCTGAGCCCAATTTGTCCATCTTGATACTTACACAAAATGACTTCACGAATGTCTTGCTTAATTTCTGCTCTACGCATTCCTACATCATTACCAGTTACAGGAGCCACCATATAGTTCTTACTGGAAGGTCTTGCCACCAACTGCCCCTGAGTTGGTGCTCCAGGGACCACGGCCATATTTGCATGTATCTACTCTTCATTTAAATTCAAGTCCACATACTGAGAGAGCTCCGGATACAATTTAGGATAGAGATTTCCAGTTTGAGAGATGGGAGCAGAAGCTTCAGACAAAAATTGCTGGGTTGGCAGAGTTGGCAGAAAAGGCTCTTAGAGCCTGAATTACTTCGTCTACCTTCAGGTCTTCAAGAGATGGTTACAGAGACATTTTTGCAAGATTTTTCTAGGCCGCAGAAACCAGCTCGCTGTCACCGCCTCCGGTAACTGGCACGAACTTCCGAGACGCAAAGGGAGGAAAGCGGCACGTGCCCGAAGACCTCCCTCGACTCGCGTCATGGCCAAAATTGATATTTTTAGCTTGGTTTCATAGTCCTTTTCTCCTCTCCATCTAACCAAATTGTTCCAATTCTTTATTATTGAGCTCAAATTTTCTGTAAAATTCTTCAGACTATAAAAATCAGGTACTTGCTTTGCGGCAGATCTTTGGTATCTTTTGACCAAAACATTTACTTGTTTACTAATTCTGTGCTGCTCTTAGAACAGTTCTGTAACATATTGGAGTGTTGTACTCTGCCCTACATTTTACAATCTCATGCTATTAGAAATGTTAATCTTGCCAAAATGGCACCCTTGAATTTTTGGGAACTGACGTTCTGCTCTATATTACAATTGAATAAATCTGAACATGTGATATTTGCATAAATGTCCTAATGTTGAATAAAAATGTCTCTATGTCTGATCTTCCAATCTAAAGGATAAATGTCTCCATTTGCATTAGCAAGAAGTAGATTGAAGCCTGAGTATCTGTCTGAAGACCCTTTCCTTGTGCTGAATACCATTAAGGACAGCCTAAGACTGACTTTGTGCATTTCTTCTATTACTCATCAGTCATGTGTAGACCAAACTTTAACCTTGACATAGAGCAAAGATGTTTTCTTTTTTTTTTTTCCTTTCTCAAAGCTTATAAGAAGTGTTGCTGCTAAAAGAGGGATGGGCAATAAGCCATTTTATGAGATGCAGAGAAATTATCGCACTGAAAAGAGAACATTTTCCTAAGCTTCTTTCTTTAAACTTAATTTGAAACAAACGTTTATAACCATTAGATTAAATATATCAATGAATAATACCAGTCCATGGTAAAGTTATCATTATGCCATATTAAGTGGGACTGACTACTACTCTGATGACAACGACAATTACTGCTGCTGCTACTAGTTAATATTTAATGAGCACCTTCTACATTCTAGACAATATGCTGAAGCATCTTACATGCAATAGTTTCTCTCCTAGAAGGTATTCATCAGCCATTTCCTTTCCTACTACAGAGATGATGGAGGCCTCAGAGTGAGATTCTAAAAAGTACATAAACCCTGCTTCTGAGTAACAACGTACAGAAAAGTGTCCTAACAATTTGTACAGAGCTTAAATGTGAGCGATGTAAAAACTTGAAGTAATTGAAAATTTAAAGTTGTTTATTATGACAGAAGAGCCAATCTAATTTGATAATTCAGTGTTGTCCAGAAAATCCTCCGCTAGTTTTTTTTTTTTTTCTTTCAATTGTAGATGTTATGTTTCATGCCATGGGACATAGAACCTGAGGCTAAACTAAAACTGATTTATCTTTGTGCAGAAGAGGAGTGGATTTGTCTTCTACATTTGATTGAAAGTGTAAGTAATGTCCCTAAAACTTTCATGAATGTCCATTTTGTTTTTAGCAATAAGAAATACTACCACGCCTTTGTCTGCACACATATGCGTGTGAATGAACACAGACACAGTAGTTGCTCGGTGTTTGAAATGTATGAGTGATGTCTAAAGGGCATGTATTCCTTCTGTAAAAAAACAGAACTTTATCATAAAATTCAACCATGAAGTGCCTGTGACTCAGGGCTTCACCAAAAAACTTTCCTGAGACATCTAACTATTGCAGAGATGACTGACTGCATTTGTTCCCTTACGGCTATTAGAGTGTTATTTATTTATTTACACAGATTTTTTTGGACATCATCAAAAAGCAGCATTCCCAGGCCATATTATCACGACTCTACTTAAAAGCCTTCACTAAATTGAGATTTAATGCTGTAACTTCAGGTTAAATTGAGAGTCAATGTAAGAAATGTTCATTTGAACATTTCTGTCTTCACAGACCCCTAAGTTAGGACATCATTTATCATGTTACAAATTATTATACAGGTAATGACCACACACAATACACTTATCTTTAAATTTGAAGCCTGATAAACATTTTCTCTCTTTAAAGAAATGTCTATGCTGTCTATCCTCAATGAAAACTATATAATATAGTTAATAATTTTCAGTTTACTATAGCTAGAATAACTGATTTATCCAAAAGTTCAATAATACCTCTTTATTTTTTCATAAAAAAAAATAAAAAAACTTTAGGATCTGTTTTTATATTTAGTTTCTAATTTAATTTTTTTCTTGATTAATGAAACTGCTACAATTTTTTTCAGAAGCATGAGAAATACAAATTCTATTTGTAAATTAACATGTCCTATAATGATAGATTTATTTTTGCTTGTCTTTTCTTTCTAACTGAATTCTGTGAGACCAAGGACCTTTTTTGCTCACCTCTGAATGTTGTTTCAGGGCAACAAAATGAGAATAAATATGTGTTAGTGTGGAACAACACAAAAAGCTCTGAAACTAGAGCCTGAATTCACATTTTCACTCCATCACTAACTAACCAGATGACGTTGGCAAGTTATTAGCCATTTATTAGCCTTAGTTTTCTTGTCAACAAAATACCACAAGTGTACTTGTAGCATTGTTGAGGGGATAACATAATACATATAAATGTGTCAATAAGAGAAGGGTATTCACCAAACTCAGAATTTTCTACGATCACATCTTTCCTGTCCACAAAGAAAGTGACAGTAAAAACACAATGATGTTGTCATTTGTCTCTGGAGTCGGTACATTAAAAGAGAACCTAAAAAAAGTTGTGCAAGGGGCTTACAGAAGTCCTAGTCTCAGAAGGGTAGGAAAGGAGGAAGAACATGGTGTGTGAGGGTAGAAGTAAATAAAAACGTTGTTAATTTCAGCCGCAGGTAAGTTTTGGCCTGATCTCGTAGGGGACTGTGAAATTGCACAGCAAAGCTGGTTCCACCTTTAGGCAAAATGTCTGGCCTTTTTATCTTCCTCTCAGTTAGTCAACCGCTACAGGCTTCCACGGCATGCAGGGGTGTTGGTGCATAACCATCCAGATAGGGTTATTCCTGTTGGGCTGAGGACAATTATCTAGATAAGGGAAGAGCTGTGAGATGTTAGCAGCCCACACTGTCAATAGCTGGGAGATGGGTGACCTACCAAGTAAGAGGATCTCGTAGGAGTAGCAACATCCATAACAGCATTATTAGCTTTTCCTTAATTTTTACCTTCCCTTAGGCCAACAGTTCTCAACCAGGGACAATTTTGCATTTGGCCATGTCTGGAGACATTTTTGGTTATCACAACTGAGTGGTGGGGGGACACTGGTATCGAGTGGGTAGAGTCCAGGGACACTGCTAAACATTCTACAAAGAATTTGTTTGTTGGGAGAGGACAGTACCCCAACAAAAAAATATCCAGCCTCAAATCCTGAATGACACAGTGCTAAGGATGAGAAACCCTAGAATAAACAAAAACATAAAAGTCAATATTATAATTCATTACTAAAAGTTATTGATCTACTATTAATGCTATTCATACTTTACTAATCAAAGGAGGAAAATGTGGAACTGTATTGATTTTCCTAGGGAACACGCACAAATACACCCTTCGTGGGGATTTTCATCTTATGAATACAACTAGTATTTCTTCATAATTTGCAACAAGCATAAATTCAGCACGCAGTCATGAACTAAAATGGCTATTTTTGCAAATGTCACCCATCTGTCTTGTGCCTTTTCTCACATCTGCTTTCAATTCTGCCTTTATCCACACCTTTATGGATTTTCACGACGGCACTTTGTTGTCCTGGAATCTTTAACCTTGATTTTAATTTCTCTCTGCTTTCGTTCTGTGCCTTTTCGCCCTGGCTTCCACTTGAACACCAGGATGTTTGCATCCAGCTTTGCACTTTTCCTTCAGCTGCACTTTATCTAATGGAGAATCTGGCACCATCCTAAAGCTGTCACATACATCTTGTTCACTTTCATGGCCTCTCTTTCCACCTCCTGAAAATTCTGTGGCTCAAGTTGTTTAGCACACAATAGAAATAATTAACCCCTCTCTTCTAAAGATTGATAAAAATTAAGCTATGATTTTTCCTAAAATACAAATAGTCTTGTCCATTAAGTCTTAAATGCTTAAGAATGTTTAAGAAATTCTTAAATATTTTCATTTTTAATAATATGGAACTATTTGACATGTAAATAAGAATGTGGCAATTATTATAAGGAGTAAATTTAACAGTAGAGAGTCTCACATCACATTTGTATTTTTCATCCTTTCCCCCTCCATTTCTTTCCTTATCAAACTGTGTGTGTGTGTGCATGCTTCATACAGATATCCTGTTCTCTCCATCACTTAATTTTCACAAAACAAATCACTGTTGTTCTGTGAGAAATACCACAACAGTTTCAGTAAAGCCATGCCAAGTCAATCCTATAATCATGGACAATAGTGTGTACTATTTTGATACACATGTTTCATTTCCCTCTGGATCTTAAATTAACAAGTAATTTCTGAAGCATCTGATCTCATTCTCACTGATGTACACTGTTTTAGCAAAATTCTAGAAGGATTTATGTTTTAAAACAAGTACTTGCTATGTCATATTATAATTTGTTACTTAGTACTGACAGGAAAATTTTGGAAAGGAACTGGGAAGTGAAAGGGTCAGCAAAAGGCAATATGATCAAGAATTCTGGAAAGATGGTTCAATAGAAATTACCATAACTCTACCTCCCCACCCAGACTACAACTATACTGGTGGAATCTATCTGATGTAACTGTTAAAGAAGTATGACGTCTATTGAAGGCTTGAAATTTCCAGAGAAAGGTTTGGAAGGTACATTATAGTTAATTTCTATCAATTTCAGCTCTTAGCGCAGTCTGAGCTATCCATTCCCTACTCTTCAGCCACTTGTCAGGCAGCTTTGCAAGTGTTCCCAGGGTAGCTTGCAAGCAACATGTGAGAGACAGGGTCAACACAATGGACCATGTCCTCTAAATATCAGGAATACATTCTCTGATCACTGATTAGTATTTCTCATCACATAAGTGCAGACAAAAAGGCAGCTACCATACTTGTTACACCTATCTTTATTGTTACAAGCACTTTATACTCTGACTGAAGTGACTACCAGGGGATTTAAAGGTTGTGTAATTTCATTTACCTACCTTATTTTTTCTCTTATTCTGTTTTAGAAGCCAGACATTGAAGATTAGAACATTCAAAAGCAACCACATATACAGGTGAAATTATAAAGTCTCTATATATGCCCTGGGACACTGCACACTCAAAACAGACCTGAGAAGAGTTGGTTTACACTTCAGGTGATTCGTGGCACAGAGATGGCCTTAAATAATCAAAAAGCAAAACAAAGCAAAATTAAAAACTCCACAAAAAATAAAATAAAAAGAAAACAAACAAAAATATAGCAAACCCTAGGAAAGAAGGAGTATCTGATTTCCAGAGTTACCATATTATTAAACTCAAATGTCCAGTTTTCAACATAAAAGCTGGATGTTCTATCAAAGGAAAGAAAAATAGAAAAAAACAAAACAAACAAAAAAAACAAACAACTGTCAGTTTTAAAGGAATGGCAGATGTATAAGAAAAAATGTTTAAATAATTGTATCAAAGAGCTCAAAAAAACTCTCCAAGGAAAACATGGAATAAGTCAAGAAAATGACGTATAAAAGAAAAAGAAATATCAATAGACAGGAAACATTAAAAAAGGAAATTCTGGAATTAAAAAGTACAATAACTAAAATTAAAAAAAAAAAATCTCTACAGGGGCTCCCAGTCAAGATGGCAGAGTAGATAAACATTGTGCTTACCCCCTCCCATGACCATATCACAAAACAACTAAACTACAGAACAACCGTCATTGAGAATAAACTGACGTCTATTTGAACAGAAGTCCTATAATTAAGGATATACAGAAGAAGCCATATTGAGACTAGTTAGAGGAGTAGAGATTTGGTCCCGTTGGTATCACACCTATGTGTGATGGTTAAAAATCAGGAGGGATGGATACCTCGGCTTTGTTGGTTCTCCCTGAGGAGTGAAGGTTCCCAGCCCCACACCATGCTCCCCGGCCCAGAGTTCTAGTGCCAGGAAGATAAGTCCCCATTATACTTCTGGCTGTGAAAACCAGCAGAGATTGTCACTGAGTGAGACAAAGGGTTGCTGAAGTCCCAGGGACTCCTCTTAAAGGGCCTGTTGATGGACTTACTCCCTGATGGACTCACATGCTATGAGCTCCAGCACTAGCACAGCAGCTTGAAAGGCACCAGGGACATATAGGGGAAGAAATAATTGTCTGGCTTTAGGGCCAGGGCTGAAAGGGCAGTTTTCTAACAGACAGAAGTGTTGGCAGAAGACACTTTTCCTTGGTTGCGTCTCTTTCCCCCACACAGTCTGCATATACATACTAGCATATCTGAGCTTCCATCAACTTGGTGAACACCACTTGCCCTGCCTTGGTGATCCCTGAGACCCCACCCCAACCCAAATTGTGGGCCTACCCAAGGTGCTTCCATTGGCTTTTCCATATAAATGGTCTGTCTTATCTTATGATACAAACTTTCTTAAAATATCTCAAAGGCTCACAAACTTCAAACAAGCAAGATGTAGCCTTGGCATGCCTCATACCTCTTGCTAAGCAGTCCAAACCCAGTTCTAATAGCAGCCAGGCTCAAATTTCAGCTTAGTCTCTCACAAGAATCACCAAGCTTCAGCACAAGAAGCAACCATCTCAGGTCACTATGTAGCACATACTAAGTGGCCCCAGGCAGTACACAGGCAGAAGCTGAATTTGGACTGCAAGAGAGCCCAACATGTCCCAGAACCAATATACCCAGTGGACAGCTTAAGACCACACTAGAACACCACATACCCACCTGCACAAATGACACACTCAAGGGCAGACTGAGCAGGCACCAGAGCCCTGCTAAAGCAAATCCTGTTCTGTAGGGTCAGCACCTGCACAACATCTCTGCCACTGTAGTCATGGCCAGTCCTCACAACAAATCAGCCTGAGGATCAACCTATCCCATTGCTGTACAATCAGCAACCAAAACTCAACTACAACAGGAGGGCACACACAACCCACAAAAGGGACACACCTTCATCACCCAGCTCAGATGACCAGGGAGACTGTGCCAGTAGGCCCCACAGGATACCTACTATCTAAGGCCACTCTACTAAGACTGGAAGACATAGCAGACTTATGTAATACATAGACACAAACACAGGGAGACAGCCAAAACAGGGAGACAAAGAAACATGTCCCAAATAAAACAACAGAACGAAACTCCAGAAAAAGAACTAAACAAAATGGAGACAAGCTATCTACTAGATGCAGAGATCAAAGCACTGGTTATTAGGATGCTCAATGATCTCGATGAAAACTTCAAAGAGACAGGAAACATAAAAAGGAACCAGACAGAAATAAAGAACACAATAATGAAATGAAAAATACATTAGAGAGAATCAACAGAAGATTAGATAAAACATAAACTGAATTAGAAATTTAGAAGATAAGGTAGCAGAAAATATCCAATCAGAACAGTAAAAGGAAAAAAAAAATTTAAAAAAAATGAGGGGCTTCTGGGGTAACATGAAGCATATCAACATTTACATCATAGGTGTACCAGAAAGAGAAGTGAGAGATTGCAAGGAATTGAAAACCTATTTGAAAATATAATGTTGGAAAAATTCCCTAACCTTAAGAAGGAAATAGATATATAAGCCCAGGAAGTGAAGAGAGTCCCTAACAAGATGAACCCAAAGAGGTCCATACCAAGCACATAATAATTAAAATGCCAACAGTTAAAGACAAAGAGAATCTTAAAAGCAGCAAGAGAAAAAACAATTATCAACCAGGGAACTCCCATAAGACTGTCAGCTAATTTCTCAACAGAAATTTGCAGGGATTGGCAGGACATATTCAAAGGGACAAAAAGCAACGTCCTACAACCAAGATTATTCTATGCAGCAAAGCTATCATTTACAATCAAAGGACAGATAAAGAGCTTCCTAGACAAGAAAAGGGTAAAGGAGTTTATCACCACCAAACCAGCATTACAGAAATTGTTAAAGGGGATTTTTTAAGAAAAAATTTTAAAAAAGATTAAAAATATGAATAAAATGGCAATAACTACATAGGTGTCAACAATTAACTGTAAATGGATTAAATGTTCTAATAAAAAGACATACGGTGGCTGAATACATTAGAAAATAAGCCTCTAACCTATGCTGCTTACAAGAGACTCACTTCAGATTGCAAAACACACAGACTGAAAATAAAGAGATGGAAAAAATATTTAATGAAAATGGAAACAACAAAAAAATTGGGGTTAAAATACTTATATCAGACAAAATAGACTTAAAAAAAAAGGCTATAATGAGAGATGAAAAAGGACCCAGTAATTCTCTTCTGAGTATATATCACAAGAAAACCAAAACTGTTATCTGAGAGGACATACAAGTACCGTGTTTCACTGAAAATAAAACCTAGTCAGACAATCAGCTCTAATGCATCTTTTGGAGCAAAAATTAACATAAGACCCGGTATTGTATTGTATTGTATTGTATTGTATTGTATTGTATTGTATTGTATTGTATTATATTATACCCAGTCTTATATTATAGTAAAATAAGACTGGGCTTTATATTAATTTTTGCTCCAAAAGACACATTAGATCTGATTGTCCAGCTAGGTCTTATTTTCAGGGAAACACGGTAAGTGTCCATATGTTCATTGCAGCATTATTTATGGTGTCCTGGATATGGAGGTAACCTAGGTATCCATTGATAAATGAATGGAGAAAAAGAATGTAGTGCATGTGTGCAATGGAATATTACTCAGCCATTGAAAAGAATGAGGTCTCGCCACCTGTGACAACATGGTTGGATCTGGAAAGTGTTATTATGAGTGAAATAAGTCACACAAGAAGGACAAATACCATGTGATTTCACTTACATGTGATATTCTGCAAAACAAATAGATGAGCAAACAAAGCAGAAATAAACTCCTGAACACAAAGAAAATTTTGATGATTGCCAGATGGGAGAGGGTTGGAGGGCTGGGTGAAAAAGGGGAAGGGATTAAGATGTACAAATTTGTAGCTACCCAATAGTCATGGGGCTGTATGTATAACATAGGAAATATAGTCAGTTATATTGTAACAACTATATATGGTGTCAGATGGATAGTAAATTTATTGGGGTTATCACTTCAAAACTTATATAAATGTTTAATCACTATGTTGTACAACTGAGACTAATATAATATGGTATGTCAATTGTAATTGAAAAAAAATAATAAAAATAATCAATACAGGTTTTCAAAGGCTGATTTGAGCAGACAAAAGAAAAAAATCAGCAAACTTGGATATAGGACAATGAAATGAACAAGTCTGGCAGCGACAGAAAAAAAAAAAAAAGACAAGAATAGGGAACAAAGCCTAAAGGATTTATGGGACTCATATAAGCTGACCAACATGTCCACTGAAGAAAAAATGGCTGAAAACTTCCCAAATTTGATGCAATACATAATATAAACATCCAAAAATTTCAACGAACTCCAAGTTAGGTGAACTCAAAGAGGCTTCTACCGACACACATTATAATTAAACTTGGAAGCAAAACACAAAAAGAGAATTTTGGATTCTCAATAATAAGCAGATTTCTCATCAGAAGCTTTGAAGGCCAGAGGATATTGAGATGATATTTTCAAGATGCTAAAAGAAAATTATCAATTGAGAATACTATATCCAGCAATTCTGTCCTTCCAAAATGAGGGTGGAATTAAGACTTTCTCAGGTAAACAAAAACTGAGTGAATTCATTACCACTAGATCTGCCATGCAAGAAATGCTAAAGGGAGTCCTGCAAGTTGAAATGAAAAGATACTAGTCAGTAACTCCAAGCTGTATGATGACATAAAGATCTTACTAAAGGTAAATATATTTGCAATTATAAATGCTAGTATTATTGTAAAAATATTATGTAACTCCACTTTTCATTTTCTATAAGTATTAAGAAGGTAATACATTTAAGAAAACAATCATTCTAAAAGTTAGTATTAATGTAATTTTGGTTTTTAAATCCATATTTTATTCTCCATAATTTAAGATATAATGCATTAAAACTTTTATTAGTTTATATTTTTGGACACAATATATAAAGATGTAATTTTGTGTATTAACAACTGAAAGGGATGGAGGACAAAGTTGTTAAAGAAGCAGAATTTTTGTATGTTTTTGAAGTTCAACTGATATAAATTCAAAATAGAATGTTATAAATTTAGTATGGTAAATGCAATCCCCATGGTAACCACAAAGAAAATAGCTAAAGAATATACACAAAAGAAAATGAGAAAGGAAATTAACATTCATTATAAAAGAAAAAAAATCAGAAATCCTAAATTGGAAGAAATGATAGAGCTCATTTAATCCTGAACTTTAGTTTTATAGATAGATGAGGAAACAGACCCAAAGAAAGTAATGTCGAAACTACAACCTAGGTCTCCTAATTTGGAGTCCAGTAGTTTTTCCCATCACTTCATATTGGCTTCTCATGTGGAAGATGAAGAGTACATTCTTGTCAGGCTTTCTTAAGAATCAAAGATCATTAAGTCATGGTCATGCACGGTCTCAGCTCCCACTCCCTGCACCAGAACACAGGATATGGTGAGGCCAAAAAGGAACACCCATGGAGCCATACATAGGGGAGTCATACCACTATATTCTCGCTGGTGGCTGGGTTCGAGACACAGGAAGTAGGAGCCCCTCTACCCACAACCGGATGTCCACTTCTCTCTGCCAACCAACCTCACCTACTAGCAGCAATCCATCGTGCCTAACTGCAATCTGCTCTCACTAGCTCAGCCACCATCTTCTTGCTAGCTCCCATTTGATGCTAGCATAGCCACGGCAGTTATATTAGTGGCCCATGGCTCACTGGTTACAGCTGATGGCCATACAATCACAGCTGATGGCCATTTACTACCCGAGTGAACACCTTTCCATGTGAGGGTGAGAGCCTGGAAACTGCACTCCTGTCTCTGTCCCCACACTCTCCCCTTCTTCATTTCTTTCATCTCTCCCCATTCCAGTTCATAGATCTCTCTATCCTTTTTTAAATATATAAATACTTCAGTTAATTTTCCAAATCTTCTTTAGTTTTCTCAATTTTCTTGATGACTACCAATGATTGCAGTAGGTTCAGAAAGCTCATTAACTAATCACCTTAATGTCTTAACGTGGCAAGCGCATTAACCTACTAAGTCATTCTGTATGTACTTGATTGCCTGAGATGAGCAGATTCTAGTGGCTCTTTTGGTCAATAGCTGTATTTTTGCTGTTTCCTATCATTCTTAATTGAATACACACTGCCCCTTGATTTCTGCTAAGGCTAAGTTGTAGTTGCTTGGCAAATTTTCAATCTTGCTGATCTTTCTCCCCTGACTGATTAGTTTTATTTATTTATTCAATTTTTAAAATTGTGGCTTTGGCACACCTGCTTCAGGGTAAGACAGCACAATTAAATATATTAAAGGAAATACACAAAACACAGTGATTACATAATTAATCAGTTTTAAGTAGTATAAAAAAGTTGTTGGACTGAAAACATAACAGAGAAAGAGTAATTTTAAGAGTTTGAAACCATTTACATTATTTAACTTTTTTCCTCCTAAATTTTATGTTCTATAGAGTGACAAAAAATGTATATACATTTTAAGAAAGAAAAAAAACTATTAAAATTGTAATACACAATATGTAACAATAACAAAAGATGAATACAAGTCATGTGCATACATTTTTTTGGCACCCCCGGTGTGTTTGTGTGTGTGTGTGTGTGTGTGTGTGTGTGTGTGTGAGTCTGTGTGTGTATATGCTAGAATATACAAAAATATTAATTTTTATACCTTTCACAAAATATAATAGCTTCCTCACATTGCACTATGAGTGAGGACACTAGAGAAACAATTGGTGGATTATTCATGGGAATGCTCTTGGGTGACTCAGATACATATTAATCTTCTAAGAGTTATATTTTTTACTATATTCCTATATTAGTATTTTAATGTCAATGATAAATGATCTGCAATAGTATGTTTAACTACATAGTTTTATCGTGTTTTGCTATCCTGTTTTCAATTTCATTTTTATATACTCCCTCTTTCTTTGAGAATGATAAACATTGGAAGGCCATGATGGCTTCATTTTTATGTGATTGAAGTTGAGTCAAGTTCCATAATCCAGGCAATGTCTTGGAGCTCAATTCTGGTAGAACAATGTCTAGAATACAGTATTAGTAGCTCAAATCATTACTATTAACTTATACCTATTTTCCTAATTCCATTTCCTCTCCTTCGCTTAAGACTTTATTCTATCAGTTTTATGTTTTTGTCTTATATTTTCATAAATCCATTCTTTTCTGGCTTCCTCTTGCTCCTCACCTAAGAATTTTCTCAATTAGTGCCATCTTAAAAAATACAAATATAAAAATATTAAATAAATAAATAAGTAAACGCTTCCAGCAGTTATCTGCCCTTTAAATATTTCTTCCTCTCTTTCCCCTCTCTTTCTCCTTCCTTTCAACTACAAACTTTAGGAAAATTTAGTCCATGCTCCCATCTTTTCTCTGTCACTGCATAATAAGTATTTGGCCTTCTATGGTCTAATTTTTTTTCTTCACCTTTTTATTAACACTGTTTGGAAAAGATATAAACCTGCCTTATAAATGCAAAATCCAATAAGCACTTTAAGGCCCAGTCAACCTGAAATTTCTGCATTATTTATAGTCATTGGCCATTGAACTTTCAATTATTCAAAAATATTCAAGGATATTTTTAGCCTAGTGGGGTAGATGTATAAAAAGCAGACAATTACAACACATGTGAGTACTGCTGTAATTTCTGTATTCATAGAGGGATCTAGTGGAGATTGCTAGTTGCCACCCAATATCTATTTTCTCTTCATAAAAAACAAAACTGACTTAACTGGGGAAAGCAACGTGCCCAGATTAAAACATACACACATACACACAAACAAATTTTACATTTTGCAGTATCCCTTGCAGTTATATACAGCCATATAATTAAATTCTATCCAATAACATGTAAAATAAAGCATTTGGAAGAGACATACAGATGTAAGAAATGTTTGCTTCTGTTTCTCATCATTTCTACTGTTTAGAATATAAAAGCTAGAGCTAGAGCTAAAAACATATTTTGACTCTGATAGAAATGAACGCCAGAAATTAAGGATGAGAAAGCAGAAAGACAAAAGTGCCTGATTCCCTGATGACTCTGTGAAGCTGCCATAAGTCTTTGTTTGCCCATTCTGAGACTCTTTTATGGAGACAGTAAACTGTCAATTTGTTTAACCTACCACAACCAAGTCTCTGCATCTGATATAGGCACATTAGAATATCTTGTGTAGAAAATTTTCTTCTGGATCTCTATGTTGTATTTTATCTTATTCAACAAAATTTCACTTGATAGTCCCGTGTATTTCTACTTCATACTTGTCTCCTGAGTTCCAGAATGATATAACCAACTTCTCCTAGACATTCCTTTTTGGATGCCCCTTAGTCACTTAAACTTAAAAAGAACAATCTGCATGAATCGCCCTACCATTCCTAATCTGTTCTTTATACAACATATAGCTTTTGGTTAATGATGGCACTGTTGACTAAGTAAGCTGCCAAATCTCAAAACCTTGGGGGGAAATCAATTATTCTTTCTCCTTCATCCTTAACATTCAATAGATCATTGACACTAATAACTCTTAGTTCAGAATTTTTTCTTGCATAAATACACTGCATTCCACTCTCACCAATATTGTCTTAATCTAAGTTTTCAGTTATTCTATTGTACTGTTGTTTTTTTAAGTAAGTTCTAAACAGACCTCTGTCTCCCACTCCCTCATCTTTCCAATCTATCACCACCTTTTCAAAAACAGTTAGCTTCCAAATTCATGGATCTGTTTATGTCCATCTCAAAGTTAGATTTTTTTCAATTAATTCAGTTGCTTACAGAGTAAAGTTAAAATGTTATAAATGATCCTTTTTAAACAGCCCTAATTTCATTTGCAGGTTCTGTTCTATTCTTCACCCTCCCCAATACACAAACCAACAGTACCAAGTACAATTGTTTGTAGTGACATCAGATCATTTTCTATTTCCATAAAAGTCTTTATATTTACCTATTCTTATATTTTTATTTCAGTTGTTCTATCTATCTTGAGACTTTTTTTCTCTCCTTCTGCTATAATAATACATTTGGTTTTATATGTTAATCAAAACCCAATTAAAGTTAAGCTATTTGTGGAATTTTCTCTTGCCCATTTGCCACATTAGTGGATTTATTATTTCCTTAACCCTTACTATGTTCTTTTGGACATACCACTACTTCATAATTTATTATATTATTTTGGAGTCATTTTTGTACATTTAGGTATATTCTATATACATATTTGAGTTTCTTAAAGGAGGCACCATATACTCATCTTTTCATCCCCCAGATGTTCTAAGATACCTGGCACAGCGAGGATGCTCAATTCATAGCTGAGTTTCAAAGTAACTTTGGTTTTCTTATAAGTAAAACATGTAACTGAAGGAAAAGTGCTTGCTGAAAAACATAAGGAAGACTGGAAAAGTATTGTAATTAAATTGTCTAATATGATAACGGTCTTCAAATTCCTTTATGCTCTACGTTTATCTTCTTTATCCTAAACCCTAAAGCACTCTGCCTATTCACTCCAGAAATGTACTCCCTTCATACTTAGTTCTTTTTAACAAAATATATTTGCTAAAAGAAATGTTTCATAAACTTAATTTTGGAATGCACACTTTAGTGGACTTTGATTAATCTGCAACTGAACATTAGCAAACTGTAGTTTTGAGTACAAAATCTGTATAATTTTCAATGAGTTTCTCAACGTTAAAAACACACTTATTACTTTTCAAAAGACCTCATAGTAAAATAATTGTCACCTTGTCACTGATACTGCAAAAATTAGAGCATCTCCATTTAAAAAAAAAAAGAAAAAGAACATGACAAGAATTCAGGATCACCAAGAGATTAAAGAAAGTATGCTTTGGCATAAACAAATGAAATTAATTTTAAAAGCTTTTCATTCCAGATAAGAATAAGTTCATCACCACCAAACCAGTATTACAAAGAAATGTTAAAGGGACTTCTTTAAGAAAAAAAAAAAGGAGAAAGAAAACTACATAAATATGAATAATAAAATGGCAATAACTATGTACCAATCAATATCTTTAAACGTAAATGGATTAATTGCTCCAATCAAAAGACATAGGTAGCCAAATAGATTGAAAAGAAAAAAAAAAAAATTCATATGTATGCTGTCTACAAGAGACCCACTTCAAATAAAAAAAAAAAAAAACAGAGACTGAAAATAAAAGGATGGACAAATGATATTTCATGCAAATGGAAAGAAAAAAAACAAAGCTGGTGTAGCAATAATTACATCAAATAAAATAGACTTTAAAACAAAGGCCACATTAAGAGACAAGCAAGGTTTACATAATAATAAAGGGATCAATCCAACAAGAAGATATACCTCTTGTAAACATTTATGCAGCCAACATAGTTGCTCATAAATATATGAAACAAATATTGATGGACATAGAGGGAGAGATCAACAGTAATATTTATAGTAGGGGACTTTAACATCCCATCGACGTTAATGGCTAGATCTTCCAGAGAGAAAATCAACAAGGAAATAGCAGCCTTAATGGACACATTAGACCAGACAGATTTAATAGACATTTTTAGACATTTCACTCCAAAGGAGCAGAATATACATTCTTTTCAAGTGCACATAGGACATTTTCTAATCTTGACCACATGTTAGACTATAAAATAAGTCTCAATACATTTCAGAAAATTGAAATCATATCAAGCAGCTTTTCTGACCACAATGGTATAAAACTAGAAATCAATTACAAGAAAGAAAAACAAAAAACTAAAACTAAAAAAACAAAACATAAACACACAAAATCTAAATAACATGCTACTAAACAATCAATGGATTAACAATAAGATCAAAGAACAAATCAAAAAATATTTTGAGACGAACAAAATACAAAACACAACGTCCCAAAACCTGTAGGTTACAGCAAAAGCAGTCGTAAGAGGGAAATTCACACCAATACAGGCCTACCTCAAAAAACAAGAAAAATCTCAAATGAAAAATTGAACTTTACACTTAAAGGAACTAGAAGAAGAACAGAAAACAAAGTCCAAAGTTAGTAGAAGAAAGGAAATAAAAAAGATCAGAACTGAAATAAGCAAAATAGTTTTTAAAAAATCATACAAAAAAGCAATGAAAGCAAGAGCAGTTTCTATGAAAAGGTAAACAAAATTGATAAACCTTTAAATGAACTTTTCAAAAAATAAAATAAAAGAGAAAGAGGATCTACATACAGAAAATTCAAAATGAAAAAGGAGAAATGACAACAACACAGAAATGTAAAGGATTATAAGAAAACACTACGAATGAGTCTATGTCAAGAAAGTGGACAATCTGGAAGAAATGGATAAATTGCTAAAACATGAAATCATTCAAGACTGAATCAAGAAGAACCACAAATCTGAACAGACCATTTACTCTTAAAAAAAAATTAGATTCAGAAATCAAAAAACTTCCAACAAACAAAAGTCCTGGACCAGATGGTTTCACAGGTGAATTTTAGCAAACAGTCAAAAAATAATTAATGCCTGTCCTTCTCAAACTATTCCAAAAAACTCAAGAGGAGAGAAAACTCTCAAGCTCATACAAAACTAGCTTTACCCTGAGTCCAAAGACATTACAAAAAAGAGAAAATTATAGACCCAGATCTCTGATGAACATAGAAACAAAACTCTTCAACAAAACAATAGCAAACTGAATTCAGCAATACATTTAAAATATCATACACCATGATCAAGTAGGATTTATTCCTTGGATGCAAGGTTGGTTCAATATCCACCAATCAATTAAAATAATACACCACAGAAACAAAATGAAGGGGAAAAAAATCATATGGTCATATCAATAGTTGGAGAAAAAGCATTTGACAAAATCCAGCATCCATTTATGATTAAAACTCTCAGGAAAGTAGGAATTGAGGAAACATACCTTAACATGATAAGGGCCATATATTACAAACCCACAGCTGTCATACTCAATGGGGGAAAGCTAAAAATGTTTTCCTTAAGATCAGGAAAAAGACAAGAATGTCCACTTTCACTACTTTCATTCAACATAGTATTGGAAATCCTAGCCACAGCAGTCAGATAAGAAAAAGAAGTAAGAGCCATCGAAATTGGAAAGGAAGAAGTAAAGCTGTTATTGTTTGCAAATGACAATATATTATATAGAAAGAACCCTAAATATTCCACATAAAAACTGTTAGAACTGATAAATGAATTCAGTAAAGTAGCAGGAAACATAATTAATACACAGAAATCAGTTGCATTTTTATACATCAATAAAAAACTATCAGAAAAAGAAATTAAGAAAACAACCGTATTTACAATTGCATTAAAAAAAAGAAAAAAAAGAAAAGAAAATACTTTTTAGAAATAAATTTAACCAGGAAGGTAAAAACCTATACTTGTAAAATTATAAGATATTGAAGAAAAAAATTGAAGAAGATAAAAATAAATGGAAGCATATATTGTGCTCATGGATAGGAAGAATTAACATCATTAAAACGTCTATACTACCCAAAGCAATCTGTAGATTCAACACAATCCCTATCAAAATACTAATGACATTTTTCAAAGAACTAAAATAAATAATCTTAAAATTTATATGGAACTACAAAATAGCCAAATAGCCACAGCAATCTTGAAAAAGAAGAACAAAGTTAAAGGGATTACCAGATACTAAACTATACTACAAGGCTATAGTAATAAAACAGTGTGGTACTGGCTTAAAAACAGACACATAGATCAATAGAACAGAAGAGTGAGCCCATAAATAAACCCATGCTTATATGGTCAGTTAATCTATGACAAAGAAGGCAAGAATATACAATGGGTGAAGACTGTTGGGAAATCTGGACAGATAAATGCAAAAAATTTAAACTATTCCACCTTCTTACACTATATACAAGAATAAACTTAATGTGGATTAAAGACTTAAATTAAGACCAAAACCATAAAACTCCTAGAGCACATAGGCAATACATTTTCTGATATTGCTTTTAGTAATATTTTTTTTCTGATATATCTTCTTGGGCAAGTGAAATAAAAGACAAAATAAACAAATTGGACTGCATCAAACTAAAAAGGTTTTGCACGGCAAGGAAAACTGTCAACACAAGGAAAAGACAACCTACTGACTGGGGGAAGATATTCGTCAATGATACATTCTATAAGGAGTTAATACCCAAAATGTATAAAGCACTCATACAACTTAACACACACACAAAAAAAATTCAATTGAAAAAATGGGCAGAGGACCTGAATAAACATTTCTCCAAAGCAGACATACAGATGACCAATAGACATGAAAAGATGCTCACTGTCATTAGTTATCAAAGAAATGCAAATTAAAACCACAATGCTGTATCAACTCACATCTGTCAGAACAGCTATCATCAATAAGTCAACAAACAATAATGTTGGTAAGAATGTGGAGAAAAGAGAACACTTGTGCACTGTTAGTGGGAATGCAAATTGGTGCAATCACTATGGAAAACAGTGCGGAGGTTCCTCAAAAATTAAAAATAGAACTACCTTATGACCTAGAAATTCCACTTCTGGGCATTTATCTGAAAAATCCAAAACAGAACTTCGAAAAGATATATGTTCCCCTATATTTATTGCAGTGCTATTCACAACAGCCAAGATACGGAAGCAACTTAAGTACCATCAACAAAAGATTGGATAAAGCAGAAGTGGTACATATATACAATGGAACATTACTGGGCCATAAAATTTAAATCTTACCATTTGCAACAACATGGATGGACCCGGAGAGTATTATGCTAAGTGAAATAAGTCAGGCAGAAAAAGAAAAATGCCATATACTCTCACTTATATGTGGAACATAAAGAACAAAATAAATGAATAAACAACAGAAGCAGACTCATAGATACAGAGAATAAACTGATGGTTGCCAGATGTGAGGTGAGTTGGAGATCTGTGCAAAAAAGGTGAAGGGATTAAGAGGTACAAATTTGTAGTTACGATATATTAATAAGGATGCAAAGTACAGCATAGGGAATATCGTCAATAATATTATAATAACTATGTATAGTGCCATAACTAAGTATGGTGGGTATTAGACTTATTGGGATGACCACTTTGTGAATTATACAAATGTCTAACCACTATGCTGTACACCTGAAACTAACATAAAATAACACTGAATGTCAACTGTAATTAGAAAAGAAATGATCCACAAAAATCAATCCATCAAGCTTTACTATCTACCTGCAAACAGGTGGCAGTAGAGCATGTAAAAGGGGGCATGCTTCCTTTTTTTCAGATTTATTTTTTCTAATGGAAAATCGTGACAAAATGATGACAAATAGTTTTGGATTTGCAATGTTATTCCTCGCTTTATATAATGACTCAGCTTTTAAATTGTAAATCATGAATTCTAAATGGCTTGTACTTAATCTACCTACAAAATATGTAAAGTTAATGAATTTGAATCATCTTCCAAAACAGGAAGGAATGCAAACTCGATTCATGTATTTGGAGGAAATTATATTTTGGAGGGACAATCAACAGTAATATATTTCTGCAGCAAAGTGTGCGCTGAACTATCAATTTCTTTGAAAACTTAGTTTCAGACAACATGAAGAAGTAGCATATAATTAGACATAAAATTTATATTGACTTAAACCTTGTAAATAATGGTGTGTGAAATTAAGAAAATTAAACAGAAGACAGATTTAGGTATACAAATAAATACATTTTTAAACACTTTTAAGTAGTATAATGTTAAATGAGAAAATGCAGACAGAATGTCTAATAATACAGAATAAAGATACAATACTTTAAAATGTGTATATAAGCATACACATGCTGTGTGTGTATATGCATTCATGAAAACATGCATGTATTCATACACAATATTTCTGTGTATATAGATTGTGACTACTTAAAACATATTTTCCTTTGAAAAGTGACAGGCATCAATATTGCACAGATTGTGTTGGTTTGTATATTTTCTCTTTTTTTATTGTTTTTTGCAAAATATAAATATCAAGGAAATTAAACCCTATCTCTAATAATACCTACACATAATTTCCAAATTATTCACTTTCGATCTGTGCTTCTCAGTGTGATCATAGATTCGAGGTTTTCTACCTAAACAGAGAAGCCATAGGCTTGTGCAGGTAAATCCCAGTTCTGACATTTACTCATATGACCTTGAGGAAGCTATTTAACCTTTCCGAATTTCATTATTTTCAAGTATTAAAGCAAACAAAACAAGCAAATAAACTATCTAGCATGCTATTGTGAAGATTAAATGAGATAAAATATAGGCAAGAGATAGACAGTCAATAAGGATTAGTTCTCTGCCCTCTACCCTTGATGGTAATTCTTTGCTTATGTTTTTAGAATTACGTTCTTTTTAAGAGTGTTAGTTCATTGAGGGAAAATCCAATGTCAGGCTACCAAGGTCCTAGATATTACAAATTTATAAATATACTATTGTAATTTTCAAAAATTATGAATCTAAATTTATAAATCTAAATTCCTAGAACATTCATGATATCTTACATTAACTTAAATTTATAATCTGGGTCCTCATCCTCCTTCTCAAAGTCACTGATAACTGAATCCAATATAGATATCAAATATTATTTTATTACCATACTACTCTAAAGAAATGATCTACTGTTATTAAAAGATGAGAAGAAAAGTTAAACATTATTTTTACCATAGTCATTTTATAGCAGATAGAAACTCAAGGTCAACAAAATATTTATGAAAGTTCCTGTAAATCTATAATGTTCTACCACACTCCACTTCTACAATTACTTGTGGAAATACAAATTTTCAAGACCTTCATTTCTATGTTATAGAAATGAATGATGAGTAAATAAATATAAATTAATAATAATAAAGAAATTATTTTATTAATTTACAATCCCAAATTATAGGATTCAATTCAGAGTTCCATCTGTACTCTTTCTGAAGTCTGAGAACCATGCTGCAAATTAACACTTATTTCTTATCCAGTGGCTTACAAAACCTGATTTATTCTAAAATCTCTGAAGTAAATAAAAACCAGTTGTACCTACTTAACATCTCTTTAAGAAATCTGATAAGATTTCTCAATAGTTTAATGACATGTAATTTTTTACACTTCAATTGAGCTAGTAACCTACAGGGACATATAAGATTTGGTAGAATGAGGAGGGGTGTAGCTGCTTTGTTTTCATCATCTTCTACAAAGGCTGGACAGTACTCACAGCTGACATGATGAGCTCTCCCCCCAGGCTCTGGATCTCAGCTTTAACTTGACTGCAGATTTTCAGTTGGTGAGAGTAGAACTTAATCTGTTCTAGGTAGGCCAACAAATCCTGCTTGCATGATGGATCTGGACACTAAATATGCAAAAAAGATAGAAATGGAAATAGCAAAATAAATAATAAGTAGATCAAAATGATTAAATGTTGACATTATAGTACCTTGTCAGACAGCAACTTTATTTTCATTGAGCGCCACTTTTCAGATTAAACCTGTTGATTCTGATACGCTTCTGCCATTAGAAAAAATTATTCATGTTTTGACCTTAATTATTCAGCATAAACAAAAGAAATAAAGGAATTTCCAGATGTGGAAAGATACACAAAATAATATCTTTAATTTATGATAAGGTTAGAAATCTTCAGATTACATTTTTCGGTAAATCTAAAAATGCAATTATTCATTTGACTTAAAGCTGCTATTAGAATAATCCTATGAACCTATAGTTCTGCATTGTCTGAGCTTCGTTATTTGCTTGAGTATTAAGAAAACACAAAACATCTGCAACAAAACATATATTATGTTCTCTTACTTTCAGTATTTCATGCCCTTAACTATTACAGACAAAAGAAATCATTTTCACCTCAGATAACAACTGTGGATCTACCTGGAGCCAAGAAACAGAAGGCATCCATGTTTTAGAGATGTATTACACTTTTTTACTAAAAGAAGTATCCTACATTATATTATCTTCTATAAGGAACTTCCTGGAGTACAGTTTTGAGCTTCATCATAACGTGATAAATATCTGTGATCAGTGTTTAATATTTGTGTATTTTCTCCTATGCAGTTATAATAGATTTTTAAAACCTCAACAACTTAATTCTACTTTAAATATATTTTGGTAAGGATGGCGAAATATGGAGAGTGACTTTTTAAATTTTTATTTTTATTTTTTTTAGTTTCAGGTGTAAAAAAACAGTGTAATTGTTAGATATTTACACCCCTCACAAAGTGATAGCCCCTCCCCCAATCTACTACCCCTCTGCCATCGTATATAGCTGTTACAGTTCCATTGACTCTATCCCCTACGCTGTATATATATTTGATTATACTCATAGTTGATGTTTACTATTATTCAGCTTCAGGTGTACAGCACAGTGTTCAGGCATTTTATGCAAAAATATCCATTGGAACATTACTTATAATAGCAAAATTTGTAAATAATTAAATGTTCTACAATAGTGGAAATATTAAATGCTTTCTATATATGTGATATTATATAGTCTCAAGAAAATAATATTTTTAAAAGATGTGGTAAAATGTTTCTTGGAAGGTGAAAATTCAGTATTTAAAATTTCACATAATGCCTCAAATTGTGTAAAAATATGGTTTCATTTGTGCTCAAAAAATATAATACTGCAAAATAAATATGTGAAAATAGTAAACATAAGACAACCAATAATTTTCATTTTCCTCATATTTTACATATCTTAAAATAAACACATATTACTTTTGAAATTATACAAGTGTTATTATCAAAAAAACTTTAATTCTAGTGGCCTAAATTGCTAATTAAAATGTAGGATAAAAAATCAGAAATCATTCTATGCATGTCTGCTTTTACCTAGAAGTCAATAAGCTGGAATTTGTTGGAAAATTCCTGGGAATCTCATTCTCTTTTATATTTGAAAAATGGACTACTCTACATAGGTCCCGAATGTGTGGACAAATTGAGAACCTGTGACCCTTGAGTAAAAGTTAATTAACAAAGGTAGCAAAGAAATCAATTCTTCTGCAGAAATACTATCAATCTGCTAGATAAGCATAGACACATGAATGGATACAAAGATACATGATAACTAGGCATAGTGACAAACAGAGAAGATGATAGAGAGATCTTTAACAGTGTTTCTTTAATTTTCAGCAAGGAAATAAGGATAATCCCTCAAATCTCACCAGAAGGATTAAATTGTAACTAATAAGAAGAAGGGACATGGGGGAGAAGGGAGAATAGAAGAGGAAGAAGGAAGTTGGAAGGGATTTCCCCAATTTACAAATGAAAAATCAGAAATTTAGAAAGTTTAACACTTTTCACAGGATTGAAGAGCTTATGCCAGAGTCAGTATTTGAATCCATATCTATTTGCTTTCAAATCTATTTTATTTTAAATCACTAAACTTAAGAGAATCTGAAGTGTACTTTTTTCATCATAGAATACTGTGGGTTGCATCGTTTCAAAGAAAACTTAAAAGAAAAATAATTTATGGGAAAACTATTTTTCCAGAACAATTCGGTAGTGAAGAGTGTTAGATTTTTTCAAAGACCAAAATTATTTACTTAGAATTACCTATAATGATGAAAGGGAAGTTATCTCATTGTTTTACCATAACAGAAAGCTGACGTTCATTAAGCACATCCCATGTGCCACTCACTGTGCCATGTCCTTTACATGTGTAATTCTAAGTCAGTCCTCACAGCACCATTTTACTTAGAACTAATTATTGTCATTGTGAACATTTGCAAACTAAGTTTTTGATAGAGTGTATGATTTATCTAAAAATTTGTTTTTTTTCTTTTCTCTGTTTCATTCACTGCACAATGATCTCTTCTACATGACATTTATTGAAAACACCATTTTCTTCGTATGTTCTCCCTAATAGTCTCATCTATTCTTTGTTCTTATGGATGAACTCAATGATAACCCCTGAAATATATAGTGTTTTATCTGTCATATAGTATTCTAGATGCTTTGTCTATATTAACTCTTTTAATAATCACACAATTCCATGAGGTAGGTTATTTCATTATCCCCCTTTAGCAAAGAAGGAAACTGAGGCACACAGAGGTTGATTGATTTGTCCAATTAATAAATAGTAGAGCCCGTATTCAAACTCATATCTGACTACACTTCTCTATTTCTACAGTATGGTCTAGGAACGATATTAGTCTTCCTGCCAGTTATGCCTTATATAACAAACAGTAATTTGCCACTCTGACTTGTAAGTTGGTTTATTAAATTGAGACTCTTATCTATAAATTGTGTGGAGGATTAGTGTGGATTTTTTCCTTTAATGACCAGTACCACTGTACAATTTCTGATAAAATTGAACTTGTAAATTAGATATCAGATTCTTAACCAGTAACCAATGTTGCAATCGCCAAGTAGAACATACAGTCTCTCTCAAGGGACTCTTTCAAAACCATATTAGAAGAGTTTAGAATTCGGTTAAAGGAAGAAGGAGTCAAACGAGTAGAAAATTTGAAGGTGAACTTTGGAAATTAAATGTTATTTGATCCAGATTTACCCTTCATTCCCAGAATTGATGAGAATCGTGGTTATAACTAACAATGATAGTAAAATTTATAACTGCAGCAGAAAAACCCACTAATTGGTAAATTACAAACTATAAAATTTATTAAAACTTTCTTTCCTATTGACACTTGGAAAGCTTTTGTGAGTGAGTGTTGATTACCTAGACACAGATTCAGGAGAATGAATCATTCCCATTTTAAGAATGCTCTTCTACTATTTGGCAAGCCTCATCTATTAAAGTCAAACAATCTTTCCTCACCTTTTACATTTCTATATGAAAGTAATAGAAAAATTGTGGGTCCTAGATTTATAGAACATTCTTTCCCTTGACTTTTTATAAATAAAATTTGCATAAAAATAAGTTTTCAAGGAACTCTGATAGGGACTTTCAGGCAAGTCAAGTGGTAGAATATCATAACACACTTTGGTTATTTCTTAGTTTATTAAGATAGAAGATACTGACCAAGACATCTGGTTAGCTTTTTAATTCATAGTTCTTTTTTTTTTTTTAATTTAAATTTTATAACCACTGGGACACTCACTACAGGCAAGCAGATGGCATGTTTTTTCATGATAAACCAGCTTTCACTCTTCTAGTAAAATGCTTGGTACCGATACCAAATATGTATTTAGCAATGAGAGGAAAAAGTAAAAACCATTTATTACTTTCAGTTTAAGTTTTAAGAATAAATTAGCAATGTGGATACTTTAAACACCTTTATTCCATAAGCTTAGCTCCCTCCCCCCTGCGCCCCACATTGGGATATAAACTTTATTTAAGAAACATTTAAAATGACTTTTGCAATTACAGACAACAGTTTAATTTCTGCTAAGCTGGCAAAATTTGTTAACAAAAAGTATTAGGTGGTATTGTGAATTGCTAGGATAGAAATTTCAAGCAACCTATGATAGAAAAAACACTCTGTATCCATGACCTTTTCTTTCCCAGGACTCGTTTCTCTCCCTCTGTACTCCAACCCAGAGACTATCTCATTTTACCCTCCTCAGGGTCACAAATCATCAATGATCCCATCCTTTTCTTCACTTTTAATATCTTCTTTTCCTATCCTTGAATCTATAAACATAAAATCTCTCAAACAATAACCCTCCTTCAACCCTGTAATCCCATCTCTCTCTCTCTTTGTTCACAAACATGCTTTTTACTGTCCCTATAGTTTTTCTCAGTTTTTGTTCTTGGACATCTTTTTCAGTCTTACCTTCTTCTTGGATAATAGTATATACTGCTCTGGCTTAGTCTATCACTTCCAAAATAAAAATTACTAAATTTCTATCATCTAACCTTGCCTTCCAGAAGCTCCATATACCTGTTGTGTTTGCCCATCTAGTTGTCTTATCAACATTTGACTCAACACATGGAAACCTCAACCATCTCATACTCCATTTTGCCTACTATAAAACCACTTTTCTTGTTTTATTAACTACCACAATAAAGAATGCTTTCTCCCTCTTTCCCATCTATTAAATTTGGTTAGTTATTAATTCAAGATGATTCTACATCTAGAAAGCTCAGCATACTTTGAAAGTTTTTTCTTGTTGCTATGCCTATCTTTGCTGCTCATTAGCAAACTGTGGTTTCTAAAACACAGAATAGAAGGGTATCCTAGGGAAGTATGGTTAAAAATACAGTGGAACTTTTTAATGATGTCACAGATGAAAGACAATACAGACTCATATGATGTACACTGACCATGTTGACTTGTGAGAGTTATATTTGAGAAACTACGGCTTGGCAGTTTTCAACACATAGATGTTGTTTTAACATAAAATATATATGCTGTTCAAATTTTGTCATATCTCCCAAGTTAGAGTAATATTATCTTGAGTTTAAAAATTGTTTCCAGTTCATTTTTAGTTTCAACTTGGTTTGGACATACAGCAATTGAGAAAATGCTATTAAAATTAAATAATAAATGCAATAAAATTAAATAATAAAATGCAATAAAAATTAAAACCAAATATGTTTTCCATCTTCATCAATACTCCTTTCCTTTAGTAAGTGTAAATTTCTGTCCAAATCTACTTTTTAGCTTTATGTTGACTTCCTTGACAAATTCTCAAAAGGACTGACTTCCCTATGTGTTAGATTACAACTAAAAAAATAGTATCTCCTTTCCTGAAACCTGAAATTTGTTAACTGAAGAGTTACTTGGGTTGACACAAACATAAAAATAGCATAAAGATGTGAAAAGGATGGTGAAAAGGTAACTCAGGCAAATGTTGATTATTTAGCATTTTGGTTAAAGACAACCAGCTATCTGTAAAGAGAAATTTTTGTCAATCTTTTTCCTCTCTTTTACCAAAGAGCCCTCCTCCTAGATCCTACAACAGGTTAATTTTGGTTCCTAGGGCCATGTTTTGCATCTATGAAATAAAACTGAATATATCATCATCCTTAAGGCATTTAAGGCATTGTTTCATGGAATATGACAATGACCAAAAAATTGGGAAAATCGTAAAACAGCATGCCTTTTAACAGCAAACTATTGCTTTAAGGATGCAAACAGATGAAATATTCCAGTATGTATCTATTCTTATTTAATTCCTGAGAACGTGATATGCATTTATTTATATAAAGTATGGGTTCATTAATCTGGAGAACAAATCTAAGTATCAATGTCTCTGCTCAAAATAAATTTCAGACAGATAATCACATCAAAATACAAATAATACAAATATTGTCACAAGATGCATTCTAGGATTATATCCTTAAGAGACCGGTTAGAATGACATAATGAATGCTTCAGAAGTTTCATTTTAATATACTTTTATTACAAAAAAAAATGTTTGACACTAACAACATCAGCAGGGAAACAATTGAAATGAGGCTACCCATGGCAATATTTTGTCAAAATATCAATATAAATTACATTTGTATATTGTTTGTTCATAGTTGAGTGCGTTGTGTATTATTTGACTTGTAATTCTCTATCTTTTTAAATGTCATCTTTCCTTGAATTAGCATTGGTTTTCAATGTATTTAACACTGAAATGTCATTTTAATTTTGTTAAGTTATGATTAGGTAGGAGTACTCAGTAATCTAGATATCTTTGCTTTGGCAAAAAAATTATAATGAAGGATTATTAGGCTTCAGATACACTACCCCGGGGTTAACAATTCTAATTTTTCCTCTCCTTGTAGACAACATTTTAGCAGATGAAATTTTATTTTGGGTCCTACTCATCTCTTTCTTATTTGTGGTAATTGATTTATTTCTGTGTATTATTCCTTATGAGGTATTATCCAGTTCATTTAAATAGAGGAATAGAAGGAAATGTGTACCAAGAGTCTGGAATCTTGGATTTGTAGGAGGGGTACTCCTCCAACTTCTCATTCTCTGTGTTTGTTAGGAAAATGTTTAGAAATTGTGATAACAAACAACATCCTGTCCGTTAGGAATATACTGTCCAATGGAGACAATGTTTATACCAGATTTCTGCTGGATTTAAACAATACGGTTTTGGATGACATATATAATCCACCACAACATCTTAAGACAATTCTAAAGCGAGTTTGGATGATTGGGAAAAAGTAACTTTACATGAGGACTCTAGATGTTAAAACAGAAGGTTTTTGTTCATCTCTGCCTTGTTAGCCAGGTAATAGCAATGTCTGAGCAGTGAACTATTATGTGCTCACACACAATAAACATACCTACATAAACACTGTGAAAATTACCTTTTTTATATTATTCAATTGTATTCTATTATTAAATTCAAGTATTATCCTCTGTCTACATTTTTTAATGTTTAATCTGTTAAACAATATTAGAAGCACAGTCCTAGATAATCTCCACAGATGATCACTATAATGAGTCAGTTTCTCTTTTCTCATTTTTGATTCTTCAGAACCCTAGCTGTTCAGAACAGAAGTAATTCATTTTGAAACTACTTTACTATATGAAGTGAGAAAATCCAGAGAGTCATCCATGATTTTTCATTAGTCAGAGAGGTTACATGGAAATGAAACAATACTTTTGCTTTCTTCAATAAAATTTGGATAATGCTAAAAACAATGGTATCATTTAATAAATCATTTATAAAAGTACCTACTGTGAGGTCATTTGATCCAATTAAAGGAGAATGTTATCAATATAAGAAAAAAATTAAAAATAACACAATTATTTGAACTTTGAAAATTGTGCATTCCAAAATGAACAGAGGCACATTGGTAGTAAGCATTAAGTATTTAAAAAGTTATAAGTAGACATCAATCTGTCTAATGCATTATGGTTTCACTTATTCTGTTTAGTCTCACTCATAAAAGTGAATGAAATAAAATTCTAAACTATAGAAATCCATAGGAAGATTTGGCTTTCAGTCGTTTATTCATACTGATTTTGAATTATATTAGCATGGAGTTTGTTTGTTTTCTGGTGCTTGATAGAGTTTGTTTTTAACTGTAAACACTAAATTCTAAGACAGATTAATAAAATGTTTATAATGCTTAAAGTGGCAAGTCACTGAATACATACATATATATATATATATGAATGTTTTAAAATATTCGTCTCTGTTATTATTGTTGTTTATTTGTTTCTCTACCCTTATATCCACAAATATAATATCTAATAAGAAAAAGTTCTTCATGTTCCAAGAAACAGAGGACAAAAAGAGTAAATAATAAGAAGCAGTCCGATACAGTTATCCTCAAAGTATGTAAGCAAGAAATAATATGGAATAGTTGCAAAGCCAAAAGGAAAGTGCCTTTTCCCAAATGGAGATAAATATGTATTATAAAGTTGAATAATATCAAAACTGCAAAGTATACTATATTCTCAGTTTGAAATATTAATTAAATATCTCAATACGTTAACTAAAAACTGATCGATTTTTCAATTGAAGTTAGACAAAATGTAACTTTGATAATGTAGTTGCTGCTAGGAAATTGAAATGTAGATGAGAGAAGTATAAAAAAATGTTTAGAGCATTAGTCTCTATAAAAACTATAATATTTCACATTTTACATCTTCACTTTAGAACATTAATAATCACTACTTGTCTTGCAATTTTACATAGAATGCCAGTATATATCGCTGACACAGAAAAGCTGACGTAATAGAATTTTGAAAAGTATTGATTTTTGAAAAGCAAAACTAAGAAATCTAAGGCATTAAGAAAAAAACAACTATCATTGGCTATTACAGCCAATTAAAATAATTTGAGTATATTTGAAACTCAAAAAGCCAATATTTTAAATAATTTGAATGTATTTAAAGCTCAAAAATCTGAGAAATAGGGAAATATGACCACTATTACGGATGCCCTAAGAAATAATTAGGCTTCCTTAGAATGAACTGTCCAATACTTGTGTATTAATTATTCAATAAAATTAAAAATAATTCAATAATAATAAAAAACAATCCAACAGAGAAAAAATCCAACTTTTTTCTAATCATATTGAAATGGTAGGACACAATTAGCGTAGACTTTCATCACATCTACTTGTGGAAAACTCACCTGATTTGCAATCTGCCGAGCGAGGACATCCATCCTCGATCCTGATTCTGATATCATTTTAGCTGCATAAATCACATCAGTTGTGTGCTTTAGTGGTCCTTTGCCCCTGAAAGTAAAATAATGCATGTGACTTGCAGTGGTTCATGCTAACACACACACACACACACACACACACACACACACACACACACACACACGATTTGCATCTCAAAAGTACTGGCCATTAGCTTTATATAGTTCAGTTTTAGACAGGCCTTAATTAGACTTTGGTACTAAATGAAAAAAAATGAAGGCCTATTATAATAAGATTCAGAAAATACTGACAAGACAATGGACTATTTATTCGATCTTCATTCCCAGGTATTTCTTACAGCAACCTCAGCCCAGAATTACTCTTGGAGGACATAGATACCTCAAGGCAAAAGTATTTTCCTGAACGTGGGAGGAAACATGCGATTTTAAATATTATATATGTTCAACAGTGTGTTTTGATCAGCAAGGGCTACTTTTAGTCTTTCTCTTTTTAATCATTTTTCACAGTTTTTCAGTTAATTGCATTTTATTTTTTATCACATTATGGCTCCTCTACAATTAATTCATAGAAATATCATAGTTGAGTATGAATCTGGAGTCACACTATCTTGGACTTTACCCCAATAACAGACCACTTCTTACTATTTGTGTAAGTCAATCAAGTTACTCACTTTGTGTGTCAGTTTGTTTGGTGGTAATAGGCGCATCTACCACATGGAATCATTCTAAGGATTACATGAATTCACTTCTATAAAGTGCTCAGAACATTGCTTTAAACAAAGCAAGTATTCAATAATACAAGTTGTTATTGTTGTGATGGTTACTTTAAAATAATCTCAATTCCTAATGCAATGAAATAAAATTTGGGTTTATTTAAGGATTTTGAACCCAAGAATAAAAAAGTACACTTCTTACATTTTTGTAATGGGATGAGATAAGGAGGTATTTTGTCTATCTTTTCTTCCCTCAAATATAAATAATTACCTGAATAAATGTAACTGTTCCAACCACCTAAAACCACTCCTCTACTTATTTCTTTATGTCCAATTGCTAACTCTTTACTGAGTGTTCTAATCATTTGGGTTCTGTTCCTGGTTCCTAGTAGAAAATACAACCCTGAAGCCAGTGCTCACTAACACAATTGTTTTGATGCTTCCACAGGAGCGAGGCGAGTGAGGGAGGTGGGAAGGAGGAATAAATTTGTCAGGGTGACAAAAGGAAAATTTTTTTCTTATTAATTTTTATTAAATTTATTGGAGTGAGAGTGATTAGTAAAATTATACAGGTTTCAAGTGTACGTTTCCATAATACATTATCTATATATTGCATTGTGTGTTCACCACCCAGAGTCAATTTTCTTTTAACCACAATATATTTGATACCCTTTATCCTCTTCTGCCATTCCTCTCACCCTATCCTCTACTAATGACTAAACTGTTCCTGTGTCTATGAGTTTTTCTTTATCTTGTTCATTTGTTGCTTTCAGTTTTATATCCCACATATGAGTGAAATAAGGTTCTTTATCTTTCTGTCTGACTTATTTCACTTAGCATGATAATCTCAAGATCTGTCAGCATTGTCACAAATAATATTATTTCATTTTTTCTTTTGACTGCGTAATATTACATTGTATATATGAAATCAAAAAATTAAGCTTGCAAACTCACCCTAGAGAGAGTGCTACATACCTTATTACTGAACATCACTATGGTCACCTTCGAAGTACTGCCCTTGGGAAGCTATGCACTGAGGACAGTGCCTAGTCCACCTTTCAAAGCAATTTTGGAATTCTTTTTCTGGAATGGCCATCAGAGCTGCCATCATGTTACCCTTGATGTCCTGAATGTCATCAAAATGTCCTTTCAATATTTCCTTTATCTTTGGGTTAAGAAAGAGTCATTGGGGGACAGATCAGGTGAGTAGAGAGGGTGTTCCAATACAGTTATTTGTTCAATTGCTAAAAACTCCCTCACAGAGAGTGCCAGGTATGCTGGTGCATTGTTGTGATGCAAGAGCCATGAATTGTTGGCATAAAGTTCAGGTCATCTAACTTTTTCATGCAGCCTTTTCAGCACTTCCAAATAGTAAACTTGGTTAACTGTTTGTCCAGTTGGTACAAACTCATAATGAATAAGTCCTCTGATATCACAAAAAATGTTAGCAACATAGTTGCAATAAGGTGACAATTTTAATTGTCAGACCTCGTATGTAACACATCTTCCTTACCCAATTAAATATGGAAGGACACTTCAGTTGTTTCCACATTTTGGCCGCCATGAATAATGCCGTGATGAACATAGGGATACATATATCTTTATAGATAAATATTTTCAGATTTTTTTTGGTAGATACCCAAAAGAGGGATTGCTGGCTCATATGGTAATTATCTTCTTAATTTTTTTTCATTTATTTATTTATTTTGTATTAGCTTCAGGTGTACAAAACAAGATAATTATTAGACATCATTTACACACCTCACAAAGTGATAATCCCAACAAGTAAGTCTACTACCCATCTGACATTGTACATGGCTACTATAATACCATTGACTATATTATCTTTGCAGCATATTATATCCTGTGGCTACACATACACACACACACACACATTCATGATATATATTTAATTATAGTTCACATTCAATATTATTTTATATTAGTTTCAGGGGTATAACACAGTGGTTACATGTTTACATAACTTATGAAGTGATGTCCCCCAATAAATCTAGTACCCAACTGATACCAAAATAATTTTTACATTATTTACTATATTCCCCTTACTCTATTTCACATCTCCATGACTATTTTTTTCATAACTCATCAAATAGTTATTGAAATTGGTCTAATAATAATAAAAATGATAATAATAAAAGAAGCATATAGTTATTGAGCTCTTAGTATAGGCTAGGTATTATGCCAGGTAGTTCATAGATGTTAGGTCATTTAATCTTCATAATGACAATGTAAATAATGTTATCATCTCAGTTTTATAAGTGAGACAGCAAAGTCTTTCTTTTTTCCCATTTTTTTAATTAGTTTCAGGTGTACAAGACAAAGTAATACTTAGACGTTTATCATTTATATCCTCACACTGTGTGAAGTCCCCGCTCCCCCTTCACTATCTCTCGGACATCTCACAGAGCCATTACACTTCCAATTCTTAATTTTTTTGAGGAACCTCAATACTGTTTTCCATACTGGCTGTACCAATTTTCATTCCCACCAGCAATTATGAGGGTTCCCTTTTCTCCACAGCCTCTCAAATACTTATTATTACTTGCCTTCTTGATAATAGCCATTCTAACAGTTGTGAAGTGGTATCTCATGGTGATATAATTTACATTTCTCTAATAACCAGTAGTGACGATGAGCATCTTTTCATATATCTGTTGGCTGTTTGTCTTTTTGGAAGAAGTGTCTATTCAGGTACTCTGCCCATTTTTTAATCAGATTTCTTGTTTACTATTTTGTCGTTGAGTTGTATGAGTTCTTTATATATTTTGAATATCACCCCTTATTTGAGGTGTTGTTTGCAAATATCTTCTCCAATTCAATTGGTTGCCTCTTTGCTTTGTTGATGGTTTTGCTGTGCAGAAGCTTTTTAGTTTGTATAGTCCCATTCATTTATTTTTGCTTTTACTTACTTTTCTTTTGAGGTCAAATTCACAAAATCCTCTCTAAACCCAAGGTCCATAAGTTTATACCTATGCTTTATTCTATGAAATGTATTGTTTTAACGTCTTATGCTTGGTTAGGTCTTTGATCCATTTTGAGTTAATTTTAGTATATGGAGACAGATAGCTGTCTAGTTTCATTCTTTTGCATGTGGTTTTCTAATTTATTGAAGAGGCTTTCTTTTCTCCACTGTATGTTTTTGGCTCCTTTGTCAAAAATTATCTGTCCACATACATGTGGGTTTGTTTCTGAGTTCTCAATTCTACTCCATTGGTCTGTGTGTCTTTTCCTGTCAATACCATGCTTCTTTGATTCTTGTCACTTTGTAGTACAAACTGAAGTCAGTGAGTATGATACCTTCAGCCTTGTGTTTTTTTTCCGAGGATTGTTTTGGCTATGCAGGGTCTTTTGTGATTGCATACGAAATCTGATGATTTTTTGTTGCATTTCTTAAAAAAAAGAAATGCCATTGGGATTTTTATAGGGATTGCATTAAATCTATACACTGCTTTGGGTAGTATGGCCACTTTAACTATGTTGGTTCTTCCTATCCAAACACAGAAAAATCTTTCCAATTCTTTCTGTCTTCTTCAATTTATTTTAATAATTTCTTATAGTATATGTGCATAGTTCCTTTACATCCTTTGATAGGTGTATTCATAGGTATTTTATTCTTTTTGTTTAAACTGCATAATAAATTTTTTTCTTCTTTTTCTAAAATTTCATTGTTAGTATATAGGAATGCAATTGATTCATGTACATTGATTTTATGCCCTGCAAATTTACTGTATTTGTTTATTATTTCTAATAATTTTTAATGGAGTCTTTAGGGTTTTCTATACAAAAAATCATGTAGTCTGCAAAAAATGACAATTTGAATTTGTCATTCCTAATTTGGAGGCCTTTTATTTCTTTCACTTGCCTGATAGCTCTGGCTAAGACTTTGAATACTATGTTGAATAAATGGTGAGAGTGGTATCTTTATCTTGTCCTTGATTGTACCAAAAAAAGCTTTTAATTTTTCACCATTAAGTTTATTAGCTGATGGTTTGTAGTCTATGGTCTTTATTATGTTGAGGTACTTTTATTCTATACCCATTTTATAAGTGTTTTAATCATACATGGGTGTTGTATTTTGTCAAGTAATTTTCTGCATCTATTGATATGATCATATGATTGTTATCCTTTATTTATGTTTTTATGTGGTGTATCACATTGTTCAGTTTGCATATATTGAACCATCCTACAGCTCCTAGAATGAATCCAATTTGATTGTGATCTATAATATTTTTAATGTATTGTTGTATTCTATTTTCTAGTATTTTGTTTACAATTTTTGAGTCTGTAACCATCAGAAATATTGGTCTGTAATTTTCTTTTTGTGTGTTTTCCTTACCAGGTTTTAGTATCAGGGTGATGTTGACCTCATAAGGTAAGTCAGGAAGTATTGATTCTTCTTCAATTTTTTTGGAATAATTTGAGGGGGACAGGTATTAAATCATCTTTGAATGTTTGGTATACTTCACTAATGAAGCCACCTGGGCCTGGACTATTGTTTTTGGGGAGGTTTTAAATGGTTGTTCCAATTTCCTTACGGTTGATGGGTCTATTTAGATTTTCCAATTCTTTGAGATTCAGTCTAGGAAGGTTCTATATTTCTAAGAACTTCTCCATCTCTTCTAGGTTATTGATTTTAGTGGCATATAGTCTTTCATAGTATTCTTGTATGCTCCTATGTATTTCTCTTGGAGCTGTCATAACTTCTCTTTCATTTCTGATTTTATTTGTGTCTTTTTTCTTCTTTTCTTAATGAGTCTAGCCAGGGGATTGTCAGTTTTATTAGTTATTTTAAACAAACAGTTCTTAATTGCATTATTTTTTTTATATTATTTTCAGTTCTCTATCTCATTTAATTCTGGTCTAATTATTATTTCCTTCCTCTTGCGGACTTTGGGCTTCATTTGTTCTTCTTAGTTCTCTAAGATGTAATGTTAGGTTGTTTATTTGGGTTTTTTCTTGTTTCTTGAGATAGGCCAGTAATGATATAAATTTCCCTCTTAATACTGTTTTTGCAGTGTCCCAATAATTTTGATATTTTCATTCTCATTTGTTTCTATGTATCTTTGATCTCTCCTTCTATTTCTTCTTTGACCCAGACATTCTTTAGTACCATGTTGCTTAATCTCCACATATTTGTGGTGTTTCCCACTTTCTTATTGCAGTTGATCTCCAATTTCAAAGTCTTATGGTTAAAGAATATGCTTGGTATCATTTCAATCTTTTTAAATTTCTTGAGGCTAGTTTTGTGTCCCAACATATGATCTATCCTTGAGAATGGTCCATGTGCACTAGAATAGAATATACAGTCTGGTGTTCTGGGATCAAATGCTCTGTAAATGTCTATTATGTTTATTTGGCCTAATGTATCATTTAAGGCTGATAGTTCCTTATTGATTTTCTGGTTGATGACCTATCCATATCAAGGGGGTAGTTATTGTATTTTTGTCAGTTTCTCCCTTTAGTTCTGTTAGCAGTTATTTTATGTGTTTTGGTTTTCCCTGATTGGGAGTATTTATATCCATAAGTGTTACGTCTTTTTGTTGTATTATCCCCTTTGTCATTATAAAATGTCCATCTTTTCTTCTGTTACCTTTTTTTTTAATGTTGAAGTTTATTTCATCAGATATAATTATGGCTACACCACAAGAAAAGGAAGATTTTTGAGAAGCCAAAATAGAGTGGAGTTAGAAGAAGAGAATGAAAATAATCCCTGTCTATGCCTTATTTTTACCTTGGACTGGTCTCAATGGTTGGTGCCCTTATGCTAAATCAAATGAAATTTGTTATTAAAGGAAAATCTCTGTTCATAAAGAGACTATCAGTATATTGTAATAAAAGACAGAGGGGATTCATGCAAAGGTGAATGATCAGATTATTCTATACCTGAAAAACTGAACACCAAAACATGTGGTCCCTGTATGCCAAAAAGGCCCTTTCATTGCACTTTTCCCATGGTGTCTCTCAAATTTAATATCAGAACATTTTTTTCTGTAGAAATGGAACCTCATGTCTAACACAATGAAAACCTGACCTCAGAAGATGGTTACCATCATACTTCTTCTCTTTAAATCTGCTGACACAAGTTGCTTTATAAAAAATAACATTATCATTACATGATTTAAGTTGCTCCTATCAAATTTATATCAGGCAAGACTAGATGTTATGTACATGGTTATGCTCAAGAGAGGCATTGCATTTCATTATTTCTATGCATCTCCAGAGAAAGTTAAAGTTAAATAAAGCTGCCTAAGCTCCCAAAAGGCAATGCATCAATTTTCAAGGTCTTAAACATGGACAAAGAGCATCTAACACTCTCTTAGCTTATACAATGGACAAAGAATTATATCTACGGAATGCAGCTAATGCACCTCTCGCCTCAAAATAATATATTTCTCCACATAAAAACCCTAGGCCAATAAAGGGAAATTACCTCTAGCTTTAATGCATACCTTATTATAAGACCACTATCTTAAACACATGGAGAACTTAAAAGTAACAATAATACATTATGACAGACCGTAATTATTCTCTTCCTCGTGTTCCTAATTAAATGTATTGCCTGGCAAGATTCCTACTGAGTGCCAAACAAAATACACATTTTACAAATGATTCCATATCATGCCAGGCTTCCAGAGGAAGCTGCAATTACTGAAACTATGATAAATTTTTAACATTCTCAGCCTGAAATGTGCTATGTAATGAAGGCTTTTTAAATTGGGAAATACATTCAAAGGTTGTTTGCTGCCTTCATTTTCATAATGGGTTCTCAGGATCTCCTGTCAGCAAATTGTGTCTTAAATCATTGAGCTTGGATCCTAGAAAGATACCCGAAGGAGGAGCAGGTAGATGTTGGAAATATTTTTAAAAAACTGCAGGTCAGAAATCTTTAATAAATAGTCATGACAATAATAATTGATTGATAGATTCAAAAGAAGGGCAGATCACACTCTGGCATACAGTCTGTCAATTAATCATTAAATTACAGGTTAGAAGGTATAATTGGAAAGCCTCCAACTAGCCCACAATGTTGATGCCATTAAATTTTTTATTAATGCAAGTGAAAGAGATACCTTTGGGACTTAATTGATTAGTGCAACACAAACCTTTCAGTTATTTTTGCACTGCCCTAACCTTGACTTCCATTCTTTTCCTGGTTCTCACCTGATTTCTGGCATCTACCATTCCCTCTTTCTCCTATTACTTAGCACAAGTAATAGGAAGATGGCACAGTTGATCAGTAACAGATCAACAAACTAGGGATCTGGTTTAATAATAGAAAATATCAAAGAGTTCCATGCACTTAGTTTGCATTTTTAAGGACAAAGACTATTTTTGATACAATTTGGTATTTTCTGCTACTGATTAAAGACAAAACAAAAAGCTTAATTATATACTTTGTACTTTGTAGCCCCTAAATCTTTGATAACATAATATCACTCCCCATAAAGTCCAAAATTTTCCCTTTTAATCTGTTTTTCCTTTGCTATTGATATATAAGTCCATGACAGAGTGGTTAACTTAATAGATAAAAACAATAATATCATATATTTTGTCCCATGATAGTAGTTAACACACTTATCATTTTCTCTGTGTTAGGCACCCTTCCATAAATAAACTCATTTGATTACTATCATAACACTATGAGTTTAGGATTATTATTATCCTCATTTCCTAGGTGAGAAAACAGGAACATAGACCAGAGAAGTTAAATTTATCTTTTATGAAGTTACACAGATATTAAGTATTGCAGATGGGTTTTGAACTCAGGCATTTTGCCTACAGAATCTGCTTTTAATGATTAGCGTATACTGCTTCCAATAAAACAAGATAAAATTAAATTATTAAAAAGATCAGCTTAGACATTGAAGGGAGATTCCCTGAATGCAACAAAGAGCTAAGATGAGGGCGAGATTTAGGTGATGGGTGGTTAGGAGGTACACCAAGACTGACTAGATTACACAAAACACAACATAACATAAATCTCAGTGAACACAATATAAACCTATGTCCCAGTTCCAACAAAATAAAAATGTACTACATTACACAGACTTTTTAGAATCATGGTGGATAGTTGAAATAGCACCAGTAGTCTATGGTCCTGAGATGTTTTCCTTGAGATATTATTATTTTTCTCTATGACTTATACAGGCACATTTCCATCCTCTCCTTTTCTCCCCAGATTCTAATCATTAAATTCAAACTCAGCCATTACTAACACATGAATACATGAGAAGTTGCATTTTGATGCTTATTTATATTACAATAAGAACTTTTATCTGAGAATCTTAGCATTAGACACTTATTCTATTTTATTCTAACACCCAGATTTAATGCTACAATAGAGTGAAATGAATAGGGAGCTCGGAAATACTTTTGTCTGCATTCTGGTACTGCCACTTATTAGCCATGTAGCTTTGAGTAAATTACTTAGTTGGTCTGAGCTTATTTTCTCTTTAATAAAATAATGATTGTGGTACTTACCACATGGTAAAGATACATAAAATCATACATTTTACATAATATTTGGCATACATTAGGTGCTTAGCAAATGTTAAGTTTTTTTTTTTGTTTGTTTGTTTTTATTTCCCTTATCCCTTTACAGGTAATGCTATTTTATTTAAAAATGACCTTTTTAACTTTTATTTAATAATTATGCTACTTGCCAGACAATATGACCTGACTTGATTGAGTTTCTTTTTACACCATAATATCATTTTACACACACACACACACACACACACACATACACACACATTATGAAATATATACACCTATGTGGTCACACAACAGCCTAGACATCTGTCCCCCCATGCCTTTCCCTAAGAAAGGAAAGATTTGTAGAACTGTGCCTCTTTGAGATTGAGTTTGTTACACCTTGTGTCTCTCTGCCTGGTCTTCAGATGAAGGGTTTGCAGTCAAAGACAGGTAAGATTTCTCATGGGAGAAACAACCTAAGCCAGACAAGACCCTGCTGAGACCCCCGATGAGCTGTAGGAAGATTGATGGAAAGAGGCTTTGTCATTCCTTCCCCCTGCTTGAGAAAATCTGCTGCTGACTCTTGCCTCTCCCTCTCACCTAACTGTGAGAGAGGATCATTAGAGTGATAAGATCAAGCTCTTTATTTATTTATTTATTTATTTATTTATTTATTTATTTATTTATTTAAATTTATTTAGTTAGTTAGTTATTTTAATTTATTGCGGTGACAATTGTTAGTAAAATTACATAGATTTCAGGTGTACAATTCTGTATTACATCAGCTATAAATCCCATTCTGTGTTCACCACCCAGAGTCAGTTCTCCTTCCATCACCATATATTTGATCCCCCTTATCCTCATCTTCCACCTCCCACCCCCCTTACCCTCTGGTGACCACTAAACTATTGTCTGTGTCTATGAGTTTTTGTTTCTCATTTGTTTGTCTTGTTCTTTTGTTGTTTTTGGTTTATATGACACATATCTGAAGACATTTATCCATAAAGACACGTGTGCGCCAATGTTCATTGCAGCTTTGTTTGTGGTGGCCAAGACATGGAAACAACCAAAATGTCCTTCGATAGATGAATGGATAAAGAAGTTGTGGTATATATACACCATGGAATACTATTCGGCGGTAAGAAATGATGATATAGGAACATTTTTGACAACATGGATGGATCTTGACAGTCTAATGCTAAGTGAAATAAGTCAGACAGAAAAAACAGAGAACCCTATGATTTCACTAAGATCAAGCTCTTTCTGCTCCACTGAAGGCATTGTTTTTACCTCGAGAGACCCGCCCCCCCAGCGAGGTGCATACCACACCTTAGTCATCATGGGACTAGACCTCTTGGCTGTTTTGCGACAAATAATTGGATTTTGAAATCATTTTTTCATGTGGTGTAAGAGTTTCACAGAACGTGCCTTAAATCCGTAAGTCCTTAAATCATGTGACTTCTTTGTCTGTAATCAATAAATACCAACAGTGGACCAGATTCAGGGCTCCAGTCTCCTGAGACTGCGAGTTCCCTGGTCTTCTGTAATTTAACTGTATTGAGGCTCTGTCTCTTTATTATAGCTTAACCCAAAGCCACCTCTTCTCGCCTCCCTACATACAGCCTTTGTTGTGCAGGACGCGACACACCTATAAACTCTGTGTGCAAGAAGTTATTACTGCTGTTCAAGATTGTTCTCCAACTCCTCATAAGGAGTTGATTTACATTTAGTGGGCAGATCGTTTTAGTAGTATAAAATTCCCAAGATTAATGATTTAGCTCTACAAGGGTACCATCAGAATTCTCTTACTTGCAATTCTGACATTAGATACGAAAGTAAAAAGTAATTATCGTGGGAGTCGCTGAAAATGATCAGACAAAGAGAGGTACTAGACTCAGCAAAGACACACTGTTCTTCTACTATTCAAACATAAAACTTTAATTAGGCAACTCTCTCCCCCGGATGTTACTTTCTCTTGTAAAGTGTCATTCTCAAGTTTTGAGAACACTCTAAAATTCCTTGGAAAATCTGCTATTGAATAATGAGCTAACAATTATTCTGAGTAATCAGGATCATGAAGAACCTTTGGGATTCAACTCTGAAAAACGTGTGGCCCCATGAAAGAGGGAATACAGTCTAAACATTGTGTGTGTGTGTGTGTATTCTTTTTTTTTTTTCATTTCTGCTCTTCTTGTTTCACATTATTCAGAGTTAACCTAACAACATCAACATATCTTACTTAGTCCTTAGCCCAGTGAAGTTCATTCCTCTCTCATATCACAATCAAGGTGAATTGTGGGGTGATGGGCTATATACGTACCACATAGCTATTTTAGAACCCAGGCTTCTACTAGTTACAAAATAATCTACACCCGAAGGGATCGCAGTCCTCTGATGAATCCATTTCATTTGGACATCTGACACAGAAAGATAATAAGGATCTCATAAGAGTTTTTAGGCATCAGGATAAGAATTGGAAAACACCACTCCCACCAATATTCTAGAATCCAGACATGTAGACTAATGTAACTGCAAAGAAATGCATTTTATTTGGGAACAGGAAGAAAAGAAAATGATTTTTATGAACTCATAGCATTTCATTTGCGCATAGTCTCAGTGGTGCTATAATCTACATTATCTTTTTAGCAACTAAATATGTGTTCCCTGTGAAGAGAACTTTGGATGTCACCAAGTAGTGGGGAAATTTGGGAAAGGACCAAGGCTCTTCACCAATATAGCAGAAATGATAAGACATATACTCTGCCTGGGCAGAAAGTCAATTCTATTTTTGTTTTGAAACTGTTACAATGTATACGGTCTATTATCCAAAATAAAAATTACATATATTTTACTTTGTAGATAATGATAATAGTCTTTCACGTTCAATGATGTATTTGTTTATTCAACAGGTGAGAGCTTATTTTAGAGATCTTTTTAGTGATCAGCCTACAGAGAATACTTTTAAAGTTATTCTTGCTGCTACTGTTGTTTGTGTATGGTGTGTATGTGTGCATGCATGTGTGTAGAAAATAGAAACTCCCTCAAATCTGAAAACTAGTTTTCTAAAAAAAAATCTGAGATATAAATCTTTTTTTCTGTACTGCAGCCCTCAAATTCTCTAATTTACCCTCTACCAGTTAGTGTTGTATCAAATCTAGAGACTATAAAATTTAGATAAGGATTTCATTAAGTACCCTAAGGGTCAAAAACAACTAAACATCTAGGTGAAAGCAGAAGTAGAATTAGAACAAAAGATTTCTTTCACAGAGTTTAGTTGTTTTCAACTTATAGTCAAAGAATAAATCAGCTAGCTATATATTCTGATTTTCGTCTTTAATGAAAGAGAAACTTTCTCCAGTTCTCCTAACTATTAAGATTTTACTATTTTTCTGTGTAATTTTGTACTGAAAGCATACAGAATGACAAGCATACAGAGTGTGCTTATATGTTCCAGCAACTGTTAAATTGCTCAGTTTCCATACTCAGCTCTCATATCCAGTGTTGCTGCATAGTATTGTGCAGGTTGTTCACTGCCCATAGCTAAGAGTTGTCATTCATATCATGGATACTACCATAATTGTTCATCTCACAACTTATGCTGCCTTACATGCTCATACTACTCATAGAATATATTATCTACACCATATAAACAAGAAAATAGAAGCTTAGAAGCTCATAGATACTTAACTTTTCTCCAAGATATATGAATACCGGCTAGTTGATCTAAATTTAAGGAATTTTGTTCTTCCAAAGAAATCATAGAGGTGAAAGCATCATCATAGGTTTTTTGCCAGTATGCATCTTGAAGCACTGAAATTCAATGGGTAGCTCTGAATCAGTGAAATGTTTCATATATTGCAAAGAAATATATAAGAACAAGGGATTCCTAGCCATTATTCTGTATGGGGTCCTGTTAAGCACCATTCTCTATTTAACCAATCCCGAGGGTTATGAAAAAACGTAACCTTTTCTTTGATTGAATTTCTTTTATCAGCAACCTGACATTTATCTTTTTCTTTTTCTTTTCTTTCTTTCTCTTTTTTTTTCTTTTTAAGTTCTATTTGGGGTTAAAAGCTGATACTTCTAGGGAAAAAGAAAGCCGCAATTGCTTTCTCCCTCTTAATTGGATTTTTGACATTTAGTTAACAGAGAAATGTAGCCTGGTGGTGGGAGCCCAGGATTGATCATCAGAAATCATCTAGAAGCAGAAATGAAGCACTGGTAAAAAATTGTCGTTTATTGGTAGAAGTTTATTCTAGTAACCTCAGCCCAATTTTTGACTAATTAAATAACTTGTTTTAATATCACAGCTAAAAATCAGTAGAAACTAATACAATGACTCCTTGTAAAGGAGGATATGGAGAACAATTGATACAAGAGTCACATGAGTTATTGTTTATAGAGATAAGCAGTGAGAATTAGCAAGTATTCAACGATGATCTCTAGTTGTTCCTTCAGGTTAACTTAAGAATTTAGTTCCCCATCTACCACACATTAATTCAGCATGCCTTTTCCTTCTGCTGGGGCTTCACATGATACACACACAACCACTGAAAACACATCAGACTCCATCATGGGGCAAGAAGACAAGAGAAGTTCTATTCTGGGGGAGATGGAGAAAGTCTTTCAGATAATTATTATATGTACCCATTTCATTTTTGAGACCTACAGTCATTGACACCTCTGAAACATATTTTCATAAGACATTCAGAAACTATGCCCACTGCATATGTAAAGGGGTCATTTAGGGACAACATTATAGTTAAATCTCTTAAGACATCTTTGGGAGCAATTGTTTACTGAAATTGAAATAATGGAGAAACTTCTTAGTGGTGGCTCTCCAGACTCACATGGATAGTGAGGACTGACAAGGAAATCCATCTGTGTCTATTCTCATGCATGGGGAAGTAACCTCTCCAGCACCAGCCTACCCCCATCTCCCCTCCAAAAGACTGTAAGTAATTATTCATCGATACCTTCTCATGACATAATAGGAAATCTGTACTCAGCACCAACATCTGAAAACAGGTCGTTTCTCGCCTTCTACACATTACTTCTCTGAGTGTGCACATTAATCAAAGCCAATGTACTGTAAATACAATTGCACTCTCTGACTGTGGGAGTCCCTCTTATTCCTGTTGGCAGTGGCCTCGGCATTAATCATGTACACGATCTCTTACAGAGCTTGGGCATTTTTTTCAGCTTCCTCTTAAACCACTGTGATATACTGTCTGCTCCTGCTCCTTTGCTATCAGACCAAATTCTATGAGTTCAGAAAATAATCATTTTCAACTTATGAAAATAATGTAATTTATGTTTTGTTATTTAGCATTTGCCCTTCTTAAAGCCTACATACCAACTCACTTCTTGCTCTTGTCTCAGCCCAATGTCATCCTATGGTCCAGCAGAAGAACCATAGTGAGATGAAAGGGCCATAACTTAGTGAAGACTTATCACAGTTAATAGATTGTGTACAGAGGTAGTTCCAGGATCTGACACGCCACCACTATCCAGCTTGCTATTGTTTCTGAGATGATAAATACTATCAGTATATCTTTTCCACGCCCTCCCTCCCCTAGTCTAGTTGGATATAACCGCAGTTTATTAATTTTTAAGACACTACAATATATGAGGTCTGACAATTAATTTCAAAAACTCATCCAAGAAAAAGTCCTACATACCTCGTTGCTGAATATCACTATGGCCACCTTTGGAGTACTCCCTGTGGGAAGCGATGCACTGATGCCAGCACCTAGTCCACCTTGAATGCAATTTTGGAACTCTTTTTCTGGAATGGCTATCAGAGCTGTCATTGTATTACCCTTGATGTCCTGAATGTCATCAAAATGTCTTCCTTTCAATATTTCCTTTATCTTCAGGTAAAGAAAGAAATCAGTGGGGACCAGATAATGTGAGTAGGGAGCGTGCTCCAATACAGTTATTTGTTGACTGGCTAAAATCTCCCTCACAGACAGTGCTGTGAGAGCTGTGCATTGTCGTGATGCAAGAGCCATGACTTATTGGTGAAAAGTTCAGGTCATTTTCATCTAAAATTTTCAGGCATCCTTTTCAGCACTTCAAAATAGTAAACTTGGTCAACTGTCTGTCCAGTTGATACAAATTCATAATGAATAATCCCTCTGATATCAAAAAAGGTTAGCAACATAATTTTGACTCTTGATTTCGACTGACAGAACTTTTTTGGTCGTGGAGAATTGGCTGACTTTCATTGTGCACTTCGATGCTTTGTTTCAAGATCATGTAGGTACACCCATGTTTCGTCAATGATAACACGGCCCAAAACATCGTCTTGCCTCTCCAGAAGATCTTGGCAAACTCCAATTCTCCTTTGCTTTTTGTTCATCGGTGAGCAACTTTGGGACCATTTTTGCACACACCCTTCTCATGCCAAGATTTTCAGTTAAGATTTTCTTAACTGGTTTTCTATGGATGTTTACTTGATCTGCTATGCTTCTCACAGTCAGTGGATGATTTTGACGCACAATTCAATTAATTTTTGCAATGTTTTCTTCAGTTCTGCTCGTTAATGGCCATCTGAACTCTCTTCATCAGTGATGAGTTCTCTTCCCTCAGAAACACATTTTATCCATTTGTACACTACCATTTTCTTCATGGCATCATCCCCATAAACTTGGACTAACATGTCCCTGATTTCACTTTCACTCTTGCCAAGTTTGACAGAAATTTAATGTTTGTTCGTCACTCTACCTCAAGCTCAGACATTCTTGCAAGGGCACCCAAAAATACGCAACAACAATAATGAACATCACTCAGCAAAGCGCCACCGTATGTCGACATGAACACAGCTGTGAGCCACTGATATACCAAGGTTATGACATCTAACTGAGCTTTTTGTACAGTGCTGCCAATGTAAGCACACAGTGGTAAGTTTGCAAACTTAATTTTCAGACCTCATAGCTTATCATTTTCAATTGTTATTCAGATTGAATGTGACTTGAGATACACTGTTTTATGCAGCTGCTTTTCATGTTAATGCACCACTGTTTTGGCTCTCCATTGATTTACATGCTTTATTGAATTATTGTGCAGTGAACCAAAGCTGATTTAAAAACAAAAAAGGGGGTATGCTTTGAAAACTTGAATGAAATAATCAGCTCTAGTTTAGACACACACATTATTTTTTACTTTCTTCCCATCAGTCTTAATATCAAATTATCATGCAATGTGTGACAACATACTGAATGCTTCTCTAATTAAAAAAAGTTAAAGCAATCTTATTGTAAAACAGTAGTTACACAGCGTCATGCTCAGCTGTGTGACCTACCCTCATGTCTGCATGTGCTAGCCTTTGCCCTCAAAATCTTTTGCCTTGGGATAACACAGACTCACAAGATACCTAGGTATTTGCATCTACTTTTATGTTAAATGGCTCATTCTGGAGAGTCACATGTTGGGTATGGGACTGAGCTGTATCAAAAGGAATATAACCAAGTTCAGAATTCTATGCTTAATGATTTATTTTTTACTCAATCAAAATTACAGAAAAAGACATACTAAAGGAAGTCAGGGCATAAATATTCTTTTTTTTCCTTCCTTCCTTTCTGTTTCTTTTTTCTTGTTTACTTTCTAAACTTTTATTCCTTGTTAGATGTGGGTACTTTGGTGCTGGCCCAGCAGTGTGCCTTGGGTCGGAGCATAAGGATGTATGGGATGATAAATCACCTCCACTCTTTCCTACAGTGGATTAACTTCATTCAACACCTGCCAATTTTTTTATTTCTGAAAATAGGCCTCAAAAGTTTCCCCAATTTCTTTTTGAATATGTTAATGATGGCATGTGACGATATTGAACTTGACTGAGATGGCTGCTTTTCTCTCCTGCCTAGAACTCCTCCCCAAATTTCACTGTTTCATTTTTTAAAATATTCCTTGAAATGTGAGTTCCTGGGCTTCCAATTAAGTGGGATTATTTAGGAAGAAAAGAATAGGAGATGAGAAAGCCAAAGCCAATAGCTACATGATAGGATAATTACTCTGAATGAAATCCAAATTTGCAGCTCTCAAGAGGAAGCTCATAAGAATTCATTTCTAACGCTTACACTCTGGTGCTGAATACTTATTTTTTTTTACCCCAATGGGGGGAAAATATATTTTCCCACAGGCTAAAGTCATTATTGTGACTATTCCATATTACCAGTTCTAAGAAGACTAATATGCTTGTGCCAGAAACTGGCATTCTAAAGACATCCCTTCTTCATATCGAACTTCTGGTGCTTTAAGCTGCAAAATATTCATAGAGGTTAGCCAAATAGGTTGCTTTGGGGCATTTTTTTCAGCCTGCTATATCAAGCACAGAATGAGATAACACGTCTTACCTTCATCCTCTATATATGTATACTTATCTATGTGACATGTGTATTATTATGCTAATAAATATTATAAAATAAATATAGAAATATAAATTTTAAAGAGACATTTAAAACTGAAAGAAACTATTTTCAATATCTTGCTAATGATATTGACATTAAAACCAATTGAAGACACTATTCTTTTAAAGAGAAATTTAACTTGAGTAATAGATAATGTAAATCTACATTGGTTTAAACTATGGTACAAGCAGTTTTCTATTTAAAATTTTACTTAATAATATATCTTTTTATTCAGGAACATCGCTGCATTTCCATTTTTCAAGTCTTCTTTTATGAGAATAAACTTGTGCAATTTACATAATTTTCTAAAAAACTTTTTTCCCATGTGTCTTTTAATTTTACATGTGTTGTCTTTTGCCATGCAAAGGTTTTTTTGTTTGTTTGTTTTTTAAAGATTTTTATTAAAATAGAGCTAACATCACTTCTCGGCCTTTTGGCTAAGATCAAGTGTAAAATAGAGCTAACATACAATATATTAGTTTCAGGTGTACACCAGAGTTATTCAACATTTACATACCTAAAGAAGTGATCACCATAAGTCCAGTAATCACCTGACACTGTACCATTCTATCACAATATTATTGACTATATTCCCCATGCTGTACATTACATCCCCATGACTTATTATTTTATACCTGGAAATTTGAACCTCTTATTCCCCGTCACCTTTTTTATTTTTTCAATGACAGTTGACATTCAATATTATTTTATATGAATTTCAGGTGTACAGCATATTTGTTAGACATTTATGTAATTTAAGAAGTGATCCCGACTAGTCTAGTACCCACCTATCAATATGCATAGAATTACCATATTATCAATATATTCCTTTGCTTTAATTTACATCCCCATGACTATTTTGTAACTACCAATTTGTACTTCTTAATTCCTTCAAATTTTTTATCCTAATACCCAAACCCCTTCCCATCATTCACCCTGATATATCTAGTATCCATCTGACACCATGCATAGTTATACAATGCTATTGACTATATTCCTTATGCTGTACCCTACATCCACATGACTACTGTGTAACAACCAATTTGTGCTTCTTAATCCCTCCCCATCTTTCACAACCCCCCATACCAAACCCCACTACCATCTGGGAACCATCAAAATGTTCTCTGTGTTTATGAATTTGTTTCTGTTTTGTTTGGTTGTTTATTTTGTTCTTTAGATTCACATATAAGTGAAATCATATTTCATTTGTCTTCTCCAACACCCTCCACTCAGCATAATAAACTCCAGGTACATCAATGCCTACACAGATTGCAAGAACACACTCCCTTCCCTGGACGAGAAATATTCCATTGTATGTATGTACCACCGTCTCTCTATCCATTCATCCATTGACAGACACTCAAGTTGCCTTCACATCTTGGCCATTGTAAACAATGCTGCAGTGAACATATGGATGCACGTGTCTCCTTGTAGCAGCATTTGGAATTTCTTCAGATAAATACCCAGAAGTAGGATTACTGGGTTCTTTTTTGTCTCTCATTGTAGGCTTTTTTTTTTAAGTTTATTTTGTCTGCTATAAGTATTGTTGTGCCAGGCTGGTTGCTGTTTTGTTTTGTTTGTGTGTTTTTTTTCCATTTCCATTTTCATGATATTTCTTCTTCCATTCCTTTATTTTTAGTCCATGTATGTCTTTTGTTCTAAAGTGAGTCTCTTGTAGGCAGCATATGCAAGGGTCTTTTTATTCAGTGTCTTTTTTTTAATCCACATAAAAATAACTTTTTAATATTTTCTAACATTTTGATTGGAGCATTTAATTCATTTACATTGAAAGTAATTGTTCATAGATATGTAGTTATTGCCATTTTGTTATTCATAATTTTTATATTGTTTTGTTTTGTTTTGTTTTTCATTTTAAAGAAGCCCCTCTAAGATTCCTTCTAATACTGGTTTGGTGGTGATGAACTCCTTTAGCTTTTTCTTGTCTAGGAAGCTCTTTATCTGTCCTTAGATTCTAAATAATAGCTTTGTTAGGTAGAGTTATCTTTTGTACCAATCCTTTCTGGTCTGCAAAGTTTCTGTTGAGAAATCAGCTGGCAATCTTATGGGAGCTCCCTTGTAATTAATTACTAATTACAATTAAAACTAATTGCTTTTCTCTTGTCGCTTTCAAATTTCTCTTTGTCTTCACCCTTTGGCATTTTAATTTTGATGTATTTTGGTGTGGGCCTCTGGATTCATCTTGTTTGAGATTCCTGGGCTTCTATGACTATTCCCTTCACCAGATTAGGGAAGTTTTCTGTCATTATATCTTCATCTAGGTTTTCAAATTCTTTGATCTCTCTCTTCTCCTTTGGTACCCTCATGATGCAAATGTTCATATGCCTGATGTTGTCCCAGAGACACTTTCTGTTGATTCATTTTTGCTGTTCTCATTGGGATTTTTGCACTACCTTATCTTCTAAATTGCTGATTCAATCATCTGCTCATTTAATCTACTGTTGATTTCTTCTAATCTATTCTTCATTTCACTTATTGCATTATTTTTGACTGGTTCTCTTTTATGTTTTCTATTTATGTTTTTATGTTTCCTATCTCTTTGTTGAATTTCTCCCTGAGATCATTGTATATCCTATAACCAGTGTTTTGAAGTCTGCATCTAGTTGATTGCTTATCTCCATTTTGTTTAGTCCTTTTCTGGAGCTTTGTTCTGTTCTTTTCTTTGGGACATGTTTCTCTGTCTCCCCATTTTGGCTGCCTCCCTGTGTTCATTTCCATATACTGGGTAGGGCCACTATGCCTTTTGGTTTTTATACAATAGCCTTATGTAATGAGTGTCCTGTGGAACCCAGTGATACAGTCTTACTGGCCACCTGAGCTGGGTGCACCCAGTGTCTCCCTAGTGTGGATTGTGTGTATCCTCTTGTTGTAGTTGAGCCTTGGCTGCTATTTTCACTTCAATGGGAGGCATTGACCCTTTAGCTGATTGGTTGTAAGGACGTGCCTGGACTACAGTGGAAGAGCTGTTGTGTAGGGGCTGACCTTACAAAGAAGGATTCATTTTAGAAGGGCTCTGGTGCCTATTCAGTCTGCCCTCTGAGTGTATTGCCCTTGGAGGTGGACAGGTGGTGCTGGGGGTGATTCTAAAGCAGGCCAACAGGTATCCAGCCTATGAGCTCCTGGGAGGGGCCCCACCACAGGCCATCTTCAGCCACAGCCTTTGCCCTGCCATGAACCACCTGGCATGTACCATAAAGCAATCCTCAGATGGCTGTCACCCAGGCTGGACTTGGAAGTACTCAAGAGGCCAAGCCAAGAACCAAGACTGGCTGTCACTAGTGCCGAGCTTAAGGATACTCAACAAGAGGTACAGGACATGCTGAAATCAGATGCTGCTTGTTTGGGTTTTGTGAGCTTTGAGAGATTTTTATGAATGTCTGCCTCATGAGACTAGACAAGACTTATGTATGGAAAAGCCACAGGAAGTGGCTTGGATGTGCCCCAAAAGTTGGGTTAGGCTGGATCCCAAAGAATAACCAGAGTTGGGCAGACAAATAATGTTAGCCACGTTGATGGAGACTCAAATATGGTGGCAGCCTATGTCTGCATGCCTGGTGAGGGGAGGGCTTAACAAAGAAACAATGACTTCTGCTAGCTCCTCCATCAGGGAGAAATCTTCCTCTCCATTTCTTACCCTGAAGCCAGATAACTCAGTTCAAAGTCAGATAACTCAGCTCCTCCTTGTATATCCCTGCAGGCTGTCAAGCTGCTGCCCCAGCACTGGAGCTCAAAGTGAGTGAGTGCTTCGGAGAGTAAATCCATGTGTGGGCCCTCCAAGAGGAGCACTTGGGACTCCAGCCACCTTCCATCCCACTGGGTGACAATTTCCACTGGTTTTCAAAGCCAAAAGTTATGGAGACTTCTCTCCCTGGGCTGGCACCCTGGGCTGCGGAGACTGGTGTGGGACTGGGACCCCTCACTCCTCAGGGGTGACCTCAGCTGTCGAGATGTTTCTCCCGATTTTTAATGGTAACACGTGTGTGGGACTTACCTGTTCCATGTCTCTACCCCTCCTACCAGTCTGAAGGTGGATTATTTTGTATGTCCTTAATTGTGAGGCTTCAGTTCAGCTAGATTTAGGACAATTCTCAGTGATGGTTGCTCTGTAGTTGAGTTGTAATTTTGATATGGTTGTGAGAGGAGGCAAGCACAGTGTTGTTACCTACTCTACCATTTTGACCAGACTCAAGCAGTTTTCTTGATAATTCATTTTATTTGTCCAGTTCTTGTCAGTTTTGATTAGATCAAATTGATTTTACTTTGTAATGAGGCTGATCAATATCTCCTTTTAGAAATAAAGAGAATTGTCAATACTGACCTGAAAATTATCCTCAATCCATTTTTTCTATTGTTTTTTTTTGTTTGTTTGTTTTCCTGAAAATTTTAAAACAATGAATCCTATTTAATGAAGTTTAGATTATTTAAAACTAGATAGTATAATTCATAAATCCAGTTAACCAGGCATACATTAATTGTGATATGTTGAAAGCTATTTATCAAGTAAGGCACCATAATCATTCCTTATAGACTATAGAACTCTCATGTCTAGAATACACAGTATAGGAGAGTACCAGTGTCAATCATATAGTGAGTACTGATTAGGATATAACTCTCATGTTTTGATAACAAACAAATACAGTTTCAAATATTTTCTTTCCAGTCTCCAACAGAATATCTCACAGCCCCACTTTGGAGATTACTATTTAAAGGCAGAGCTCAAATGATATCTTTTTCCAGAAAGTTTCCTGTTGCCCAAAGCAGGAAATATGTATTTGGTTTCCTCTGAACATTCCTACCATCTTACCTTTATCTTTCTTGAGAGTGTAACCTCTTTCTGCCTCAGTTATATATACATGTCTTAATTTTTGAAATGGACTCTAAGCTTATTTGGGGAATGGTTCATGGGTGATTTATGCTTATGTTTCCCAGAGCATCTGGAGGTAGGCAGTGCAGTGGCGAGACTAGCTATGCACTTATATTTCATAGTTCTACCAAATATCCATGTTTCAAGACATAAGTTGATCAATTCCCTTACCCAGTTGCAAATATATTTCATGATCTTGACATTTATTTTATATTCTTGCTTCTATCAGGTACCATCAAACCATAGATTATTAGAAGGCATGCAAAAGAATAGCTATAAATAAGAAAAGGGTATTTCTTTAAAGGTTCAAAATAAATGAAAGATTCATAATGAACAAAAATCTATGAAAACTGAAATTAAGTAATGGATATTTTTTATTCTAAATTTTTAATTGTACATGAATATACCCTCAACATATTATATTCATCCTTAATATATCTTCCTTGTCCTTTTCTAAATTAGTTCCAAATAGAAACTATAATGACCATACGGACATGTTTTTATTAATCCTCATTTTAGATACTGGATATTAGAGAAGAAAGCATTATGTAAGTTAAAGAAAAAGCAAAAACAGTGTATCCCTTTGAACACGGGTCTATAGTAAAGACAACAGAAATTATTTTTAGAGGCTTTTGAGAATAGCAAAGAACTAAAGGTGAAAGGTGAATTCAAATTGAAAACGAGAAAATATTACTACAAATAAATAAATAAATAAATAATCCAAGAAACAAAAGAGTACATTATTTTTAAACATAAGCACTCTTTCTAGAAACATGGCAAATACTCTAAGGGATAGAAGTGATAGGTTCTGCTCTGTCATCTGTCATCAGCAGAGCTTGGGCATCCTTTACTGCTTTCCACATATTCAGATGGCTTACAAGGTTCACCAAAGTGAGATTAATGATTTAATTTTATTTTCAAAGGTTATGTTCCCAGTATTAAGCCACACACATAATTACTAATGGTGGGGAAAGGGTACAGGCCAGGCGGCTGGAATTGCAGAAGTTTAAGCTGGACCAAATTGGATAAAAGTAAAGGGCAGTCAAGTAATTTGCACTGAGAATTCTGAAGGTCATATTCCACTGCCAGAAGGCGACTTCCTGCTAGCGTGTGTCTATAGGAAACAAAATTTTATATTAACCACCTGAAAATAAATTCTTAGTAAGCATACGCATATTTTCTTGCCACAGTTTCTCTTACAATGAACAAGTCTATGGCATACTGTCTCTAGCAATTGGACTTAATCCATTTCCATTGGATGACATTTTGTCTTTGCTAATCTTTGTTAGATTGAAATAAACATCCCTACCTTATCTCTGACCTTACACAGACTTTGCTTTGAAATGGATGAAACCCCAGTTTAGGGATCTCAGCTGATCTGGTCACCATGGGTGACTTTCTCAAAGCCCCATCAGTTACAATTATTATTCCCCTTGCTGGTTCTACTCCCTTTTCTCTAGTTCTCTCTTGGCCATACATTCTCCCTGTAATCTCATCATATTGTCTTATCTTTTTCTTTTGAATTTTATTTTATTTTAATTTTTTAGAATTAAATTCATTGGGGTGACATTGGTTAGTAAAATTATATAGGTTTCAAATGTAGAATTCTATAATAAATCATCTATTTATTATACATCTAATGATTATAATAAATTACTGTGTGTTTACCACTCAAAGTGAAATCTCCTCCCATCACCATGTATTTGACCCCCCTTATCCTCTGGTAACCACTAAACTGTTGTCTGTGTCTATGAATTTTTATTTGTTTGTTTGTCTTGTTTCTTTGTTGCTTTCAGTTTTATATCCCACATATGAGTGAAATCATATGGCTCTCGACTTTTTCTTTCTGACTTATTTTGCTTAGCATGATAATCTCAAGATCCATCCATGTCACAAATGGCAGTATTTCACCTTTTCTTATGGCTGAGTAATTAATATTCCACTGTATATTTGTACAACTTTTTCTTTATCCAATCATCTATTGAAGGACAGTGTGGTTGTTTCAATGTCTTGGCTGCCATGAATAATACTGCAATGAACATAGAGGTACATATATCTTTACAGATAAACATTTTCAGATTTTTTGGGTAGATACCCAGAAGATACCCATATGCTGGCTCATGTGGTAATTCTATTCATAATTTTTTTGGGGAAACTTAATACTTTTTCCATAGGGGCTGTACCAATTTACATTCCCACCAACAGTGTATAAGGGTTCCTTTGTCTCCACAGTCTCTCCAATATTTATTATTACTTGTCTTGTTGATAATAGCCCTCTAACAGGTGTGAGGTGGTATCTTATTGTGGTTTTGATTCCTATACCTTAAATAGCTAGTGAAGTTGAGAAGTTTTTCATATGTCTGCTTGCCATTTCTCTTCTTGGGAGAAGAGTCTGTTCAGGTCCTCTGCTCAATTTTTAATTGGATTGCTTGTTTTTCTGTTATTGTTGAGTTGTATGAGTTCTTTATATATATGTTGGATATTAACCCCTTATTTGAGGCATTGTTTGCAAAAATCTTCTCCAATTCAATTGATTGCTTGTCTCTTTGTTTTGTTGACGGTTTCTTTTGCTGTGCAGAAACTTTTTAGTTTGATATAGTCCCATTCATTTATTTTTGCTTTTACTTCCCTTTCCTTTGAGGTCAAATTCATAAAATCCTCTCTATACCCAAGTTCTATAAGTTTAATACCTCATCTTTCTATTCCTTCTCTCTCTTCTTGTTTTATATTTTATTCTTTGCTTCCCCCCTTTTTTTCTATTCCCCTCAACCCCTGCTCTGTTCCTGTTAGTGAAAATTGAAAATGCTTGTTAGTCTTATTTTGGATTAAACAGATTGCTGACACTTAGTTTCATAACAGTTTTAATGTTACCAACAATGGTAACTTTAAATTGTATGGCATTTTACAAACTAAAAAGCACTTTCCTACAGATTATTTAATTTTGACATAAAAAAACATATCTGCAGTATAGAAATGACTGAGATCATCTGTCCCAATTACAAAAAAAACAACAACAAAAAAACATCATGCTTATATAAGCTAGTAGGTCAATCAAGTTTACACATTCAGGAATTGGTAGAGCAAGGGCCAATCAAATCTGGTACTTCTGATTCTTGACCTATGCTTACGCTATCCCAGATTGCTGGTTTCTTTTATTTTTAAACACAGCCCCTCCTTCTCCTATCTTTAGTCACGAGAGATTCCAGCTTTCTAGGGTTCTTTAGAAAAAGCTATTTCACTTCGATGAAGGTTGTTAATTGACTCAGAAATTTAATAAATAATTATTGATTATTGTTTATATGCGGGGTGCTATACTAGGCTATATCATGGATAGAAACATAAGTAAGGCATGGCCCCTGCTTTCTGTAACACAGAATGACTGGATGACAATGTCACTCCAATTAGAAGACCATTTGGGGAGACTGTCATCCTTATTATCTTTAGTTTCATGGATGTAAAAGTAGAAGAGTAATTCATCGAGTCATCTGTTTATTCTTAAATTTATTCATTAAATGTAACTATTGTGAATTTAACAATAGAGCAGAATTTTTCCTGGGTGTTTGCATCATTGAAGCTTAAAATCTAATAGGAACATAGTCAGTTTAATAAACAAATGTGCAAAAAAATAACATGATAGTTTGAGATAGATATAGTAATAAGATTTAAAAAAAACTAACTATGATCAAACACTTGGTTGGGGCAGAGGAGAATATTAATTGAAGGAGAAAATAATTAATGTCTGTACCAAGTTTAGAATTGACAGGAGAAGGGAAATAATAACAATAATTGCACTGGGTAAGAAAAAATATGTAACTTTTACATTTTAAAGCCAGCTGGATTTGTGAAAATGATCCACAGAGTATTTCTACAGGAACATATGTCTTTCTTCAACAAGCATTATAAACCATATATAATGATATTAAAGGATAAAACTAAGTAAAATGAGACAAGTAAATGAAAAACAGTTCATCAGAGAGGACATGAATTATTTTACTTTATAACCACAAATGCCTTTGAACTATACAATTATAGAAACTAATAGTTGAATGGAACTCGATGGCCAATTCGAATGGGTTTTTGAAACTTTGGAATTAATTTTTACAACCTACATAACTGTTACTAATTTCTGACTACCCATTTCCACATAAAGAACTCATACCCCCATAGGATAGGTTTCTTTTTGCTAGATTGACAGCTTTAACTATCAGCTATTTGTCTTGAAATTGAGCAAAAATCTGCTGAATTCCTCACACTGGTCCCAAATTGTCGTCTGGAGCTAGAGTCAGATATTTATTATGTTTGTTAAGATACTATTGTCTTTTCTTAAAAATACATTCTAGAATACCAAGGTAGAAAGGAATATTTTAAAAATCAACCACAATGAACAAGCAAAGAGCAAGAAGAAAAAAAATCACCTTTTATTACATGAAAGTGACAGCTAATGAGGTTGGTTTATTAGTCAATTAAGGAAGAAGAAAAGAAATAAGTGGTAAGACACCTGATACTACAGTCAAGATTTAGGCAAATATGGAGAAATGTTCTTATCAAAACTTATTTCCATTTCAGAGAGAAGACAACATAAAATGTTGGAAGAACAAACTGAGACTGCTCAAATAATTACAGTGACAAGCAGCAGCTAATAGAAAGAGATATTTCAAAACATTTAAGGCCAAATTCATATGACCAACTAAGGTATCAGAATTGACATTGTGCCAAAATAGGTTGTGGAAGTCTTGTGGCTTGTGGAAAGGGAGAGGGGTAGGAAGAGAATAACTAATTTGTGTATTTCAAGAACTAAATTTATAGTAAGATGAGATTTGAGATTTAACACAGAAGCAGAAGTTTCAGCATTTAGCCATGATTATGGATTAAAATGAGTCAATTAACAAATGAAAAGAGATATAAATTTCATGGACATAATAAATTTTGAAACACAGTTAATTTTCCATTACTTGAAGTTATATGGTTAATTATTTTCCATCACCTGAAGGTATATACACACAGACACAGACACAGACACACACACACACACTTTTTGTTAGATTGGCAACTTGAACTGTTAATTAAATGGATACATATAAAATATCTACTCTCTATAAACAAAGATTTGTCTCCTTACAACTTTCAGGCTATGTTCAGCCTTCTGTATTGCCCATAATATTTCTGTCTCGGTTGTTTATTTTGGTCACTATTCTTGGGTATTTCTACTATTCCATTTAACAACTAGTTTCTGCTTCTGCCAGAACTGATGCTGTTAACATCAGGGCTGGATGCCAGGCCACTTTGCTGCAGTCTCGAGGGGTGAGGTGGGAACAATGGCCACTTACAAGTACTCAATGCATACTTCTTTAAGTATCGGATTTACCATCTTTAAAAGGGGCATAGTAATGTTAGTCATGCCCATCTCATTGAATAATTTCCTGAGTTAAATGAGTTTGTGCATATGGAAGTATTTTTGTATACTTCAAATTTCTACAGAGGACTATGCATGCTATTAATATATGCATATGATGTTGGAACTACTTGAGACAGATACTTTAATTCTCTGGCAGAGTTAACTAGTACACACTCCCTTAAATTTATGCTTGCTAAATATCATACAAATCACATAAGAAATTTTTCATAATTAGAATTGTATTGAGAAAAATGAGCACACTTATACACTAAAATATCCTCTCAAATCAACCATAAATAGTTCTTTGTTTTATATATGCATTTGTTTCTTTGATAATATCATTGCTAATTTATTAAATGTATTAAAATAATCAATATTTCTGTACATATGTTATTTATATATACTATTTTCATGCAATATGCTCCTAGAGGAAAGAGAATATGTTAGTTTCAGTAGTTTAATTCATAATAAAAACATTTGTATTGAGTGAACCAGTGTTGAACAAATAAGCCTTGTGTCAAAAACTATAAATCTATGTAACTTACATATATGAGTATCAATTAAAATTACATTAACTGGATCTCAACTACCAAAAATTTTAAAATAGTAAATCCTTAATTATGTAATATATACATGTCTATATTTTACGCACACACATACACACACACACAAACACACACACACCAAACATACACATGCCACATCAATATTTTATTAATGTACTTTTAAATGATAATTTCAAATGTTTGTAAATAACTTTGCTTTCAATGAAAACCTTTCTATAATTTAAAATAGAAAACATTTTTCTATTGGGAGAAATTATTTCAGCAATTGAATTCTAGTAAAACAAATAAGATAAAGTCATGAAATTTAATTTAGGCATCACACTGTAAAGGAATATGACCAAAATTTTTAAATCTACATTTTGGATTAGCTGTGCTTCTAGAACATCTGTTACACTATTATGACAGGTGTTTATTAATATGGATGTCTAATCAAATCTCTTGGCTGCTAATAGCTTGGCAATTCAACATCTAAATATTGTTAAAATCCTTGATTATACATTAGAAACTGTGGATAATTAATTCAAGGCTGTTTCCCTGGACTAGATTAAAAAATGAAAACCTATTCTGTGTACTTTCTTTTAGAATCTCAAAATTTTTCTGAAACTTCTGAAACATTTCAGTAGAGAGAACTTGTGAAGGAACAAAAGACTTCTAGAAGCCAAGACATTCTTAACTCAATTTTTTTAGGCCCTTCATTATACAAATACGAATAAAAATATTTTTAATACCCTGGGTTGAGTTCATAGAGGAGCAGTAACAAAGTAATAGAGTTTATCTAAATCTATATCTATATCTATATTTCTGTATCTATATCTATATTGATACAGTTTATAGTCTATATAGATACAGTAATACAGTTTATCTGTACTATCAATATAGATACTCATATATGCCAGACACAGATTTATAGTTTTTGACAAAAGATACACATACACACACACACACACACACACACACACGGGATGCCAAAAAAGGTATACACATTTTAAGAAAGAAAAAACTATTAAAATTGTTTTAAAACTTTAACTATAGATTTGTAGTTTTTGACAAAAACCATACATATGATGCCAAAAACATGTACACACATTATAAAAAAGAAAAACTGTATTAAAATTGTAATACTCAATATATGCTGATAGCAAAAGATGAATACAAGTCATGTTTGACTTCTGCTATTACAAGAGGTACTCAAAGGTTACCATCAGCATCCAGACTCTTCTGATTATGGCAAACTACTGCTTGAGCAATGTTGACTAAAGCTCAGAGTTTTGTAATTAAAATTTCTCACAATTATTTAATAAGTTCTGAGTAGTACAAGTTCTGAGTAGCCAACAAGAAGCTATTTGGTGGCCCTCAGCAATTTTGTTGAGTAGCTTTGATAGGTGAAACTTACATCACAGACCCTGAACTGGAATTTTCCTTTTGAATTATACAAGGGCATGACACAAATCTACAGGAAATGTCATGGAAATCTTTGAAAGTCTGAAATGTAATAATTATAGATTCCGAAAGTTTAGAATTTATTTCTTTCTGGCACACTTTAATTCTATCACTTCTTTGAGAATGTTTCTCTTTTTATATTTAATGGTTGGATATGTGGTTTTGGTCTAGTCTCAGCACTGCACAATAAAACATTCTGCAACAATGGACATGTTGTCTAAGCTCTCCAATATGATAAACACCAGAATCATGTGACTATGGAGCATTTGAAATGTGTCATACACTAAAAAACAGAATTTTTAATTGTGTCAGTTTTAACTACTTTATACCTATTTAAATAGTCACACTTGTCTACGAGCTACTGAATGGGACACTATAGGTCTAAATAATAGTATATAACTTTCTAATTTAATAAAATTTCCTTCATTAGAGTTCATAATAATAATAAATTACTTTCATTTATAGTTGTGCTAGAATTCCTTGATTTTTTTATGTATGAGAAGGAAAATAATATCAGCACCTAATAAACTAGTAATCTTCCTAGACATTGTTTGCTGTGTCAGAAATGAAACCACAATAGCAATGCACATAGTTTATTAGAGTGTAAATATATTCAGTATGTTTCCTAATGACCTACACTAGGCATTGATAAACTATGGCTTAAAAGACAAGTTCAGCCCACCACCTCTTTTTCTAAATAAAGCTTTGTGAAAACAAAGCCACATTTATCCATTTTATGTACTGTCTACGACTACTTCTGTGCTACCATAGCAGAGTTGAGTAGTTATGACTAAGACCATATGGACTACAAAACCTAAAATATTTGGTATCTGGCCCTTTATGGAAAGTTTGGTAACCTCTGACCTGGATGAATGATAAATGGCTAAAATCTGTCTTATGGAGACATACACTTTTCTCAATTAATTCACCGTGTGTAACATGTAATACATAATAAAATATACTATTGCATTTATATGTACTGTATTATATATAATAATCTATAGTTTTATATGTATACATATATATCATAATATTTACAGCAATTTAGCAAGGGAAACACTAAAAATCTCAAATATATATAAAATTAAATATTCACCAAATAAAGCCCTATGTGTTTTTATCCAATTTGATGGTAAATTTGATGTACAATCATTTATAGCATTGGTGTTCTAATTTAAGCGAAAGGGGTGAGCTTAACATGTCTCTGTGTAGAATCTTGGTGATCAGACAGTCTAAGAGCTAGAATGGAACATAAAAGTTTAAGATAATAGCGTAAGAAGTTGTGATATGCCTAAGAATACAGAGATAATAGCCAGTTAATCAATGTTCATTTATTGAGGCACATTTATTGATATAACCACTCAGTTATGCCTATATGCTATGAAGAATTCAAAACAGAATACCTCAGGAGCTTGGAATACAGCCTGGGAGGGAAACCCTGTGAGCTTTCACGGTGGCTGTGCTATATATAACATATGGCCTCATCTCAATTCAACAGGAAAGAGACAGTCTTCAAATTAGATGTCCATCTTGTTTTCTGTAGTAAGTGTATTGCATGCTATGAGCTGATATTAGGACACAGAGGAGAATGGCACGCACAAAGGAACAGTTATGGTGTTCTATTTAATGATAGAAACAATTGGCAAAAACCACACATAACCTATCTATCCCAGAGGATAGATTCTAATCGCTGAATTTAGGCAGTTGTAGTTTAGTCTTTATTTTACAGTAATATTGAGTTGTTTTGAAGACTTACTCTAAAATAGAAACAACCCTATTTGAATTACATTACAATTGTCTAAGAACAAGTCTAATTTCACTGGAATTCTTTTTAAAGAATTTCATACATTGTTAGAAGAAATAATTTCTGAAATCAGTTGAATTGGTACTTTATTTCTGTCTTTATACAAAAATATATATAATAAAACAGATATGTGTCTATTATTAAAGATAATCTAAAATACATGTTTAGTATAAATTTTAAAGTAAAATATAATGGCATTATTTTCGGGGGATACTTTCATTAAAATCATTGTATAGGTTTCTAGAATTGTTAAAGAAGACGGTTATAATTTAATTTGAAGTACAATGGCAGAAATGTGTATTTCAAATTCTGCATTTATAGGGCCTTTAACTTTACCAGAATAATTTTCACTTCCCAGACGCTTAACGAAAAATGAGTATCTCAATTTAGGACTTGTTTCTCTCTTCTTTCAGCCTACCAGTATATATCTTGGGGTTATAGTACAACTAAATACACAACACAATCTGAGCTACATAAATACCTCCACTACATTTTCTTTTTTCAGAAATGTGCATGAAGTTAGAACTTTGACTGCATTGTGGAATGCCGAGGTACTCAAAAACAGAACCAACCAGTCATTTCAATTACATTACATTGTGCAATCAAGAATATTTTAAAATAAGCTCTTTACACTTTTCTGAATCATTGTTCTTACTCTTATTAATGCTATGAAATCAGTTAGGTGGGGATAAAGATGACACAAAAGACTTATCTCCATGTTTTATTATTTCAGCTCTGACCAGAGAAACCAATGGAGAGGTTCCAAACTCAGCATATCCAGTAGCAAGTACTATAAGTAGCAAGACTTAGAACATTACTTCTGGCATTTCAGTTGGAAGAGATAACTAACGCTCTCCAAGTATTCTTTATATCACCAACTGAAATATTATTAAAGAAATATTATGTGAACTACAAGAAAAGGTAATGCAAAATCACTAAAGGTGGTGTTTTAGCTGTGAAAATTTGGCCAACTTCTATTATGACAATAAGTTGGTCAATTAGAACTATTGAACTCCAGTGGCTAAAGAACCTCTGAACCTTTCACGTGTAAATAGGCATATGAACAGGAGACAGTGTGGAACATCTTAAACATCCCTTAATCGTGGTACCAAAGATAACAATTGTTAGCTGACAATATGGTGTGTATCAAATTTCTGGTTTGACACCTGAGAAAATGGGCTTTGTTTGTGGTTTAGAATGACATATCTATAAATATTGGGATTAGAATTTATTAATGGGTTATTTTGGGCTAATGCTCTGAAAATACTTCATTTTTTCTCAAAGATACACATGACTTGTTCTCATATACTATCTGGCTTTTCTTATTTTTACTGAACTGATATTAAAATGCTTAGTTATGTAAAAGTATATATGTTTGGGACATTAATCTTTTGTATCATCTTAACTCCCTGCCCACAGAGAGTCTGATTAGTCTTATAGAGATCTTTTCAACTGTACCCCTCAAAACGTGTAAGTTGTTAGCTGTGGGTTTGTCGTATATGGCCTGTATTGTATTGAAGTCTGTACCTTCTATTCTCACTTTCCTGAGAGTTTTTATCTTAAATGGATGCTGAATTTTGTCAAATGCTTTTTCTCTATCTATTAATACGATCATATGATTTCATCCTTCAGATTGTGTATATGATGCTTTATGTTAATTGATTTGCTGTTCTCATGGGCTGCTTGTTTCAGGGATGTCCTCTGTAAGAATTGTGTGTGCCTTCTCATTGTTGTTGAGCCTTGTTTGCTATTGGCACATCAGTGGGAGGGAATGACCCTCAGGCTGATTGGTTGTGAAGACTGACTGTAACTACAGTGGAGGAGCTGTTGTGGAGGTGCTGACTCTACAGAGTAGGATTCCCTTTGGCGGGGCTCTGGTGCCTGCTGAGTCTGCCCTTTGGGTGTGTTGTTTGTGGAGGTGGTTTGACAGTGCTCTGGTGTGGTTCAAAGCCGGTCACTAGTTTGCTCAATCTGGAGTCTCTTGGGCAGGGCTCTTGTGCAGGCCCAGGTCAGTCACTGCCTTTATCTGTCCCAGGGGCACCTTGTAGAAGCTACAACATGATTTGTGGTGATAGCTGCCTGTGCTAGGCTTGAAGGTACCTGCAAGAGGCTATGCTCCAAGAGGCTGCTTAGCAAGAGGCACAAGGCATGGTCAGGCCAGCTCTTTGGGGTTTGTGGACGTTTAAGAGATTTTAGCAAAGTCCACCTCACTGGCCCAGGCCAGCTCCTTGTGTGGATTACCCTCCAAAAGAGGTTTGAGCTGGCAAGTGAATTGTGTAGGGTAGGGTCTCAGAGAAACACAAGGTGGAGAGAACAATGTTAGTCATATTGATGGAGACTCAGATTTGGTGCCCATCTATGCCTGTAGGCTATATTGGGGAGGGCTCAAAAAGGGAACAATTGTGCTGATGACCAACACTTCAGTCCTGGAAAGCGCTTCCTTTCCAGCCTTTGTTCTGAAGCCAGATAGTTCAGTTCCTCCCCATATATCTCTGGTGCTTTTTGAGCTGTTGCCCAGTGCTGCAGCTCAGAGCAAGTGCATCTGTCAGCTAGAAAACCCACGCGTGGGCCCATTAAGAGGATCACTTGGGTGTCCAGCAACCCTGGTCTCACCCAGACTGAATCCCTGCAGATTTTTTACAGCCAGATATTGTGGGGTCTCCTCTTCCTGGCACTGGTAGTACAGACTGGGGAGCCCAGTGTGGGGCTGGGGCCCCTGGCTCCTTGGAGGAGGGAGCACTCTCTGATTCTGAGATATCCCTCATGCTTCTTAACAGTCACATGTGGGTGTGGGACCAGCCTGTTTCACATCTTTGCCCCTCCTACCAGTCTCAATGTAGCTTCTTCTTTATATTCTTAGTTATAATAATTCTGTTTAGCTAGTCTTCAGATGGTTCTCAAAAGTGGTTGTTCTATAATTTAGTTGTAATTATGATGTGGTTGTGAGAGTTTGCAAGTAAAGCATTTACCTCCTCCATTTTGACCAGAAGTCCCTCTCCCATCTTCCTATTTATTTGTCCAAAACTCTGTTATAGGAATTCTCTGTTCTGGTCAAACCAGATGCCTTTTCCTGTAGCAATTCAATTATGAAGGTGTTCCAGCCCCTCCCTCCTTTCCATTTGCCAAGCCTTCATGCAATTTCAATCAGCAGAGGTCTACACACCTACAGTTTTTCACTTAGTCTTCTGGGATAGATGTGTGTAAACAATGCCTTTCTTCTAAATAAAAATTGGTTTTATACGTTTTAAAATGATAGTGGAACTGGTTTGTTTCTTTTGGTATAATTTGCCATTTTCATTAACACAATTGAAAACATAAAATCACATTTAACAACTTTGCTGTTCAGTACTTTTCAATGGAGGAAAGAGCAGTTTTAAAGTACATGTCATAGTTTTCATTAAAGTTTGAATGCTTGGATATCCAGTAGGATCGAAAAACTCAATGTGTTTTCATTGTAATTCTGCTGAGGAAAATATGTTGGTCTTCAATTTGTAAAAAATATAATATTGTGTTAATTACAACATTGCAGAGATAACATGGAGGGAACACTAATGGACTAATTATGCTAAAATATTTCAATTTCTAGGCAGAAAATTAACAAAATAAACCACATTCTTTTCTCACCGTATTCATTTTGTAGTTGTGGATAGTACCTCAAATTATACTAACAAATTTTTAAATTCATTATGCTTATTTTCTTTAAATGTCCATTTCACCTTGGCTTTTATCAGTTACTCTCTTTTTCTCCTATTTTTTTTTTCTCTGTAGTCCTGTGTTTATTTAGATCATTTAATATAGTGTTAACATATTCAGTAACAAAATTAAAAAAAAAATTCTAAAGCACTGGCATATTTTAAGAAATCAAAATTATAGATGTAAGTACATTTTACAAATATAACAAAAGAAGATGAACTAAAGGATTGCTGCAGTGGGAGAGGCATAGGGTCTTCCAAATTGGCATCCTTTTTGGTTTTTCACTTCTACACTCCATATCCTTGGAGACAGAAAGACCTCAGTAGAAGATAGTTCAAAAACTATAGATCTCTGTAAAACTTCTATGTCTTTAACTATAGTGATTTTATTCTCCATAGCACCTTCTGGGTAAATGCTACTCATAGACATGACTGAATCATTTTTATATAATTACAGAAATTTATATTTCCCCCTATGTATAATTGCATAGAGCTGTAACTGAACATGAATGAAAGATAATTCATCTTCCTTAATTTGTTTGAGAAGTAATCATAAAACAGAATTGTCAGTCCTATGCTAATTGTTAATTATGACACAATTTCTCTATAATAAAACCCTCAGCTAAATAGGTAATATATGAGATTTTCATGAGTTAGTTTAGCAGTTTGGTTAAAACATAAAATGTTTCAGGTCTGTTTTGGTTATACATTTATTAATGCCATATGGTTGATCATCTGTGTGGATGTTTTCCTAAGTGGTTTCAAATAGCTAAAAATACGCTTCCTTTATAAGAAATATAGAAAATAAATATTTTTACCATAAATATAAATGTTATTATTTATTACTACATAATATACTTTTTAGATCCAATGATGTGTTCTATTTAATTTTGAGGAATTATTTATTAAAAGAGAAAAAGGCATAACATTATAAGACTTAAGAGCTGAAAGGTCCAGTGAGATTATTTTGCCCAATTCTCTCATTTTTCAGATAAGGAAGACAATTCCTGTTTTTAGAAATTTAATCTTTCTTCTAGGGTGAATATTTGAGAAATTTTTACTATACCTCTGGTGGTCATTGTACTTCAGGGCTTTTAGATTTAATGTGTCATTTCACACAAAACAAACTGTTATTTATATAATAATAAAGCATTTTGCAAAATAATTGTTATACGTGAGTTGTGAGTGCCCATAAATAATGACTTTGGTTAAAATAGATGTCATAATTGTGCTCATTAAGCAATCTGAATGTTCATCTCTGGGTGACTGATTATTTTCTTTCAAAATAATGGTGAAGATATATTAGAGAAAAAAAAATACCAAAGCTTCCACAATGTTTATCTGAATAATATCCTTACCTACAGGTGATGGTTTATATGTATCTTCAAAAACAATTAAGTAATATAATGCTATCTTGGATAAAACTGAACTAAAAAAGCAGTGAATAAAAACACTTATGCTGGTTCAGAATAGCTACTTTATGGAGTCAAGACTTCTCCACTCCTTCTTTGTCAACCCATGAGAGTGAGTGTATGTATCTGAATTACCTTTATGCCCAAATACAGAATTAAATAAGCACTTGGGCAGAACGACAATAGGAGTGTATGTCTTTCATAATTTCTACATAATATGATAGCTATTGAATCAATATTACATGGGGAAAAGCTAAAAGCAGTTTTCCTTAAGATCAGGAACAAGACAAAAATGTCTACTTTCACCACTTTTATTCAAAACAGTATCAGATACCTAGCCACAGCAAACAGATAAAAGAAAGAAAACCAAAGGCATCCAAATTGAAAAGGAAGGAGTAAAACGGTCATTATTTGCAAAGAAATTACACCATATATATATATACCTCCCTAAAGATTCTACCAAAAATCTATTAGAACTGACAAATGAATTTATTAAACTAGCAGGATACAAAATTAATATTTAGAAATTGGTGGCATTTTTATACATCAATAATGAACTATCAGAAAGAAAAATTAAGGAAACAATCCCATTTACAACTTCATCAAGAAAAGTAAAATACCTAGGAATAAATTAAATAAAGGCGGTGAAAGACCTGTACTCAAAACTATAAGACATTGAAGAAAACAAAAATAAATGGAAGCACATGTCATGCTCATGGATAAGAAGAATTAACATTGTTAAAATGTCTTATAAGAAAGCAATCTACAGATTCAATTCAATGCCTATCAAAATACCAATGGCATTTTTCACAGAACTAAAACAAATAATCCCAAAATTTATATACAACCACAAAATACCCAAAATAGCCACAGCAATCTTGAGAAAAAAGAACAAAGTTAAAGGGATCACATTACCTGATACTAAACTATACTACAAGGTTATAGTAATCAAAACAGCACGCAGTGGCATAAAAAAAGACACATAAATAGAACAGAATAATGAGCCCACAAATAAACTGATACCTATATGTCAACTAATCTATGACAAAGGAGGCGAGAATATACACTAGAGTAAAGATAGTCTATTCAATAAATGCTGTTGGAAAATCTGGACATATGTATGCAAAAAAAAAAAAAATGAAACTAGACCACTTTCTTGCACCATATACAAGAGTAAACTCAAAATGGATTAAAGACTTAAATGTAAGACTCCAAAACATAAAATTCCTAGAATAAAATGTAGGCAGTAAACTCTCTTATATTACTTTAAATAACATTTTTTTCTGATATGTCTCCTCAGGCAAGGGAAACAATAGAGAAAATAAACAAATGGGACTACGTCAAACTAAAAGTTTTTGCACAGCACAGGAAACCACCAACAAAAGGAAAAGACAACCTACTAAATAAGAGAAGGTATTCGCCAATGATACATCCTATAAGTAGTTAATATCCACAATTTGTAAAGAACTCATACAAATTAACACCAAAAATCTAACAATCCAATTCATACATGGGCAGAGGACATATAGTTGACCAATAAACATATAAAATATGCTCAATGTCACTAATAACCAAAGAAATGCAAATTAAAACCACAATGTGATATCACTTCACACCTGTCAGAATGGCTGTCATGAGAATGGCTATTTGCCATCAATAAATCAACAACAAGTGTTGATATGGAGAAAAAGGGACCCTCATGCACTGTTGGTGGGCTTACAAATTGGTGCAGCAACTATGGAAAACAGTATGGAGGTTCCTCAAAAAATTAAAAATAGAACAACTTTAAGACCAACCATTACACTTCTGGATATTTATCTGAAAAAATCCAAGACACTACTTCAAAGAGATATATTCACCCCTATGTTCATTGCAGCATTATTTACAATAGCTAAGATAAGGACTCAATCTAAGTATCCATTGATAGACGACTAGATAAAGAAGTGGTGCATATATACAATGGAATAATACTTGCCAATAAGAAAGAATACATTTTATCATTTGTCATAACATCGATGGACCTAGAAGGTAGTATGTTAAGTGAATTAAGTAAGACAGATAAAGAAAAATATCATATGATTTCACTTATATGTGGAATCTGAAAAACAAAATAAATAAATAAAAAAACAAAAAGATACTCATAGATACAGAAAACAAACTGATGATTGGTAGGTGGGAGGGAGGCTAGTGGGCAGGATTAGAAAAAGATTAAGGGATTAAGAGGTACAAATTAGCAGTTACAAAATACTCGCAGTGATGTAAAATACAGTATGGGAAATATAGTCAATAATGCTATAATACGAGTGTATGGTGTCAGGTGGGACTAAGCTTATTGGGGGGATCATTTCGTAAGTCAAATAAATGTCTAATTGCTATGCTGTTCACCTGAATCTAATAAAATTAGATAAATAAAATTTTGAATATCACTTGTAATTGAAAAATAAATAATAATAATTATAATTATAATAATGAAACAGGAGTGTGGGTGAGGACCAGATTTGGAAAGATTGGTATGCAGACATGTTTAGGAAACCTCTATCTTTACACTCTTTATCCAAAACCAAACATGTCTGCAGAGAAAAGAAACTGAAAAATACCTAAGCAAAATAAATTTATTTTCCAATTGGGCCAATAAACTCTCTCTCTCTAATGCTCAAAGAACAGTGGCTGGCCCCAAGGATGACCAACATATGAACCCCTTTACCTTATATGCCCTTATATTATCTCCATCCCTTAGCTTTCTTCTGTTTCCTTAGCCTATAACCTCCTTCCTCACTTGTCCACCTAGTGAATTCCAATTATCCTTTGGCATCTAATGTTTAATTTCTACCTCTTCCACCAAAATTGAGAAAGATCAGGTTGTTCTTTTTAAGAGTGTGGCCCTAAGCCTAAACATTTGATGATGACTTGAATTTAACTCACGGTTGATCAAGACTCCTTGACCTTCTTCCTGACCACCAACAGCTCATAAATGTCTCCCTTCTCCGCCCATTTAATCTTCACTTTCTGAAATACTTTTTTCAGGTGTCTCTCTCTCTATATATATGTATTTGTCACAGACATTATTTAAAGATAGAAAGTCTGGTTTACATTTTTTTTTTTACATACCACAAAACCTCAAACATAGGATGTGAATGCCTAAATACTGTCAATTAGTCTGATTAAATCAAACTATTGAAAGAAGTTAAGAGGCTGAATTTTTCTGCTCTCTTGGTAATGATGAAAAACCAGGATTATTAAGGAAAAATGAGATCATTTCTTATAACAGGATTGCCAAACTTGAAGAAATTGTAACAATTATCTGCAGTCAATTTGGGTTTGACATTATTCTGTGTAATTTAAATAAATTATTGACTTAAGTATATATAATACTACTTTGAGAGTGTACATTAAGACTAACTTGAAATATTTGTAAAAACCAATATGTTGAAAATGAGCAATGAATTTTGGCAGAATTCTTACTCACTGATTCATTCATATTTGCATTATTTATAATATGCTAATTGTACTCTACTCTGAAAAAGACTATAAATATGAGCTCTAATTGACAGAAGACTGAACAACAAATATTCACAGAACTCTCAAATTTGAAGATTCCATATTTGATAAACCATAATATTAGTGACCAAAATTGAAAAAAAGTAAATAATACTAAACAAACTAAAAGTAATTTTAGCTTGATTGTTGAATACTTCAACTAACATATATGTTTTCCCCAAATAAGCTGGAAATTCCATATAGAGTATCTCTGCTATGTTTTCTATTAAATGAGGTCTTTCATAAAGGTAAGGAGTTAATTTTTGACCTTCAATTTCCTTGGACTAGCTGGTGATATGTTCAACCTTCATCTGCTAGGTTCTTTTCACTTTCATACTAACATCTCCAAATAAAAAGCGAAAGTAAAATCTCCAGTAGATTTAAACAAAAGTCATATTTCAAAGATGAATAATGTATGCAATTATCCTCAACCTATGTGCAAAGTACAAGGTTGATGAGAACTTTTCTTTTGCTTTGACAAAAACAGCTCTACTCATGATTTCCTTCAAATTCTCCAGTATTAACATTTACCAAGAAAAATGTTCATTTTTCTACCACCTGAGATGCATTAAAGATTACACGTCAGTTAACTACTTTAGAGAGAAATGGGAAAGGGACTGTGCTAGTTCCACATGCACATGCCTACTAACAACATGGCCCCAGAAACAAGAACATGCCTGATATTAAACTCACAGAGACACACACACACACATAGCAAAAGCAAACAAGCTTCTTAACAAAGTACTCAAAACTTTTTATGTCTGGGCTCCACCTACCCCACCATATCCTGCCATACACCTGCCAACTCCTCACCACACACCTTATACACTAACCTTATGGACATTTTTACCCTTATATGCCCTTGTATTTTTACCTCCATCATTTAGCTTTCTTTCTGCTTCCTTAGCTTAGAGTCTTCTTCCTCACTTGTCCACCTAGTGAATTTCAATTATCCTTTGGCATCCAGTGTTTGTTTAATTTCCACCTCTACTCTTAAAAACATATGGACCTCCCCAAAACAATGAGTTAATCACTCATTGTTTTTCCATAGCACTTAGTGTAGAACATTGATATTACTCCAGCTATACTGTTGTTGTTTTGAGTGATATAATTGATTCTTTTCTGTAATTTGAATACTTCAAAGGCTGGGTCAAAGTTTTGTTAACCATCTCTAGTTCTTAGAACAGAGCTTTTCATGAACTAGGTGCTCAATAAATGTCTCAAGAAAGCCTTTCACCAACCACTTATTTTCCATGTTTGCTTAAAACCTAACCCAGAAAAACAATGCAAAAACAAACACTGAAAATAGCTTCCAGGAGCTGTAGAATTACTTTTTTTTTTTAATTGCAACAGAGGAATCAGTAACAACTTTGCATTTAAAAAGAGTTTGCCAAATACAGAAAGCTTTTGAACTTGGTACTTTGTTAGCATACACACCTCATGAATTTGAAGAGTCAGAGAGACAATATTTGAAGCAGGATGTTGACTCATATTGACATTGCTAATGTTGACTTAGCCAACCTGGTTTCTCCATTTCCAGTAATGAAAAAGATGGAGATTAGGTATATTGCTCTCTTGTTACAGAAATACAGGTATCAGACAAATTAAAGTATGCCTATGAATGTTACAATACATTCTACTTTAAAAATACCAGTACAAATGTATTTGTTCAGTAATGAAATAAAGAGATGTGAGTTCCCCCTAGATGTATTATCACATTTCTTCCTGAAGCTTTCCTGAGACTCACTTCCTCACATGTAAAATGAGATGATGGAATACAGGAACATGTAGGCCTTTTAAACAATTGAAATATAACACTTGATAAGTAAGATAGCTTATGCGGTAGCTGAATTGCTAGATCACTGCTGCAGTTTTGCAACAAGCCCTCTTTCAGAAAAAAATCACAAGTATTTGTACAATCAAAACCTTCTTCCATGGTGGTTTAAGCAGTGCAAATTTACAGTGAAAATGAGGAAACATTTCCTCTCACAAATGGAATAGCTTTAGATTGCTTTCAGTAGCACAATTTGGTTTGGTATAAACCAAATATATGCACCACTTTTAATCATCTGAGAAACTGATAGAAAACAAGGTTAAAAAAAAATGAAACTTTGCCCAAAGCCATTGAGATAGTTTCCCAAATTGATAAATGGTACAAAAATGGCCATACTTTACGTATGAGACTTTTAACAAAACGACACCACCCTCTGTAAAGATGGATTATGCCAATGTATAGTCCAAACAATCTATGTATTAATGCATTCTATCACTGACTAGTGCAAATAAGAAAAATCATCAAACTCTATTTCCCAGGCAACATATTAGGTCAACCCCAAAGTATTTGATAACAACAGAAAAATTAACATACGTTTTCACAGATGAGTGGCAGATTTGGCGAGCTAATTAAACACAGATTCAAATGATGAAACTAATCTATGACTAGCCAGAGACAGACCAGGACAAGTTTCATGAATAAATAAAAGTAGCACAAGTTAACTAACTTAATAAGCTGTAATACAGGCAGCAGAGGACTACATCTTCTGCAGTCAGCGTTGGGCGTGGTAATACATCATAGCCTGAGGACACATAGGCTGAGGACAGATCACCATTTCTAAACCAGAGACGTAGGAATATACCAAAGATTAATAGTATCATCTATGTGACAGTTTGGTATCTCATTGAATGCTTTGGTTAATAGGGATTAATTAAAAGGCTGATATTGGGTTCTTCAAGGAAACCTTTCATTTTAAAACAAAAATGCTGCCAATATCCATCACGTTACACGTGTTTTTGCTTGCCTGCTGTTGCAAACAGCACTCAGTCCAGTACCAACTGGAGGAGTTAACTCAGTTGGGTACAGACTGGGTTAATGAGAACAAGGTCACATATTTTATCCCTAAATAGCTCAGCTAACTTGGCAGAGAAAATCCTTGCTGCCCAAGCTCCAGCTGTTATTTCAGCAAGTGCAATTATAAATGAATGGTGTGGGTCACAGTGGAGGTGATCAAAACAACCCACCTATCCAGTCTCTTGGAAAACAAAGCCAAACACTCATGGTTCCAGTTAGCAATTGTGTATTTTTATTTAATTGACTTTTCTTTTTTTTTTTTTTTCAAATGATGCTTAGCTCTGAATACTGATAGAAGACATAAGTTCAGAAAAAAAAAAATTTTACATCATTGAATGTGTTTTTGCACTGATCTACTGTCTTTTTTCACATCTATGGTGTGTCCACCTGTAACAAAAGAATAAATCATACATCCTAAGCAGCAGCATTCAACTTGCATCAGGCAGAAATGGTGATTTCCAAAGGTATAATTATGTAAAACGGAGTACATTTTCTGAGCCTCAGATTTAGAGGAAGATTTTCAGCAATGGAATATATCAAGCCACACTAATAACAGGCATTTTGCTACCTAAGTATTACGAGTTAGAGACACCTTTTTTCATAAAAGAATCATGATTTTAAAATGAGTCTATGTGGCAGATTAGTAAATCAGCTATAGAAAAGATTCTGCACGATCATGCCAAAAGTGAGAAGCAACACATATACCAGACAGTTGTGGACACATGGTATGCACTTATGCGGTGTATACACACACACACACACACACACACACACACACACGGGTTTAAAAATCAAACTGTGAGTTCCATCATTTAATGTTAGTCTATTTTATATCTCCCCTATACCCCCCCTATTTTAAATTTGTGAGACTTTATTATTAAAGATCTTTAAAAAATAATGAAACACAACCAGTGAAAGTTAAGTACACCAGCTCCTGATTTCTAGCTCTGTACTGAATTTCTGTGTAATCCTATGTATATGTGCTTTAGATGAAGGACTATGACGTCTGCTTCATGGAGGAAAAAAATCAAAACAACATGCAAGTCATTATAAAAATCCCCATATGTAGCCCCCTATGTTTCTAGAAGGCTTTTCATATTGATTTTAGTTTGGTGAAGGTATTCAATCAATATATTCACTGAGTTGGGTTCTATTCTCCCTAAATTTTGTATCTTGCTCTTCCAGTTAGTCTGATTGACTTTTAAAGAACAGAAAAGGAAAGGAGCACATTTAAATATTTAACAAAACAAAGTAAAAGGGCAGAATCATTAGACTCTTCAGGAACATCTGCAGAAGGATTAAAGTCAAGAAGTCTTTTTCAAATGAAACATGAAAGCGGTTTCATTTAAAATTTTCACATTCTATTAGACCCATTTGATTGATAACTAGTTTCCCCTCTGTCTCGCTCCTCTTCAATGCTGAGCACCAAACTATGTCTTGACTTTCTCCATTTTAATGTTCTTATTAATTTCATCCTGTTCATTTATCAACACATTTCACGAGTGCATTTGTGTCACCTTGTTAGCACTGCAGACTATAAGATTTTGAAATCATACAATAAATAAAAAGAGAATCAGTTTAAAACTTTGTTTTAAACTCAAAACTCAGTTTTAAACTTTGATGGCTGGGTGCTAATAATCAGAGTGAACACGATACTCTATGAAAACTGTGCTTGTAAGTGACATTGCAAAGTTCTGACAGTAATATGACCCTATGTTAGCACTTCTGCGTTTCTTTTTTCTTTATGTTTAGATCAGTTTTGTCTTGTTATTCAAAACACTGATATGTGTTAAATAAGTTAAGAAAAAAATATAGTGAAAAAAATAAGTACACAAATCTGGAAATCTTAAAGCCTATTTCACTATTGTTGTAATCCATGGTTTTATTTCACAGGGTATCATGGAGAAAACAGCTGCAATGTGAAATACAGTTTTGGGTTTGTTATAGCTCTATCTATTGTGGTGGTTGTGACCTTAGCCCATTATTTCTGTTCTCTGAATTTCAAATTCTAAATTTGCGTATTAAAGGGTAACAGTAACATTGTAAATAACATATATCAATTATTACACATGTTGGTGGCTCAAAATTGCTAATTGTTTTTAGCAATCGTTTAATTAAGGTGTATATATCAATATTTTTATTTTGTGTCTTTGTTGTGACAATTAATCATTGCTATTTTGCTATTAGTAACACTGTGTGCAAAATGGTGCAATCAACACTATAATAACGAGAACAACAAAATACAACAGAATAAAATAACAAGAAAAGCTTAAATGCATATTTCATTCAAACTATCCTCCCTCCTAATATAAAACCTTTGATCAGGTTTATGCTCTCTACCAGGAATATGCCAGGAATATGCTCTCTACCATTTTTACCTTCTTAACCTCTCCTTAATATTGATTGCTTCATAATTGTGACTTCCTTAGGGAAATCCCAATCTAGTCAAATACCTTGTTATGTTTAAAAACAACAACAACAAAGGAGCACCTATCGCTTATGTAATGTATTTACTTTTTGTTCATAGGGAAGGGAGCCTCAGCTTAAAACCATATATACAAGCTTCAGATTTGGCAACAGTTATAGCAAGCAATGAGGCTGAAATTGGTTACCAGTAGTCAATCCTACCCCACCTCTAATAGCTTGCCTCTATCTTCACTCACAAAAGACCTGCAGTGATTTACCTTTGAAGCCAAAAGGTGGAGACTTGTTTTCTAAAGAAGTATAACAAGTATATTCTGAGTTCTCTACCTTGAAATACATCCCAAATTAAAGTGTTTAGAGTCCTTGAGCTTAAAGGTCAGATTCATCCTACTTATTCTTTGTCAAGTGAGACAGAAACAAGTCCCATCTAAGTGCTCAAGTTTACAAGTTGGCTTTTGTTGTTGTTGTTGTTATTTTTTGGGTTATTATTAAACTTGAACAGAGATCAAAGAAATACCATATATTTGAGGACAAACTTCAACAAGGAAAATAAACAGTAAGATAGAGATGGGAGAAATGATGATTAAGGAGGCACAGATTATTTAAATAAAAGAAGAGAAATAAAACTAAATTGAATCAATCCAAAACTCTCGATAGTCATGAGTTGCTTAACAACTGGGATATATTCTGAGAAATGCATCATTAGGTTATTTTACTGCAGTGTGAACATCAGAGTTGTGCTTAAACAAGCCTAGATGGTTCAGCCAACTACACACTGTGGACACAAAAGCGACGGCATACTAAATGTGGCAAATTCAAAGACTGAAGTAACCACACAAGCTGGTCTGAGAATAAAAATTCCTAACTAACAGTGGGGTCATGGTGGATAGTTGCGTCCAAGACCTGTAGCTTCTTTGGCAAAGGTCAACATGTACCTTTGAAATTGTCTTTGGTCTTTGTACATCTAAGATAACACACTTTTGAAATGTCGGAGTAATCTTCTTTTCCAGACCTCTCGAAGACACAATGGCTGGCACCAGAGCACCAGATCACATTGTTATCTTGTTGCCCACACACCATCTCTATGTGCTATAAATGCTTACTATCCTGTACCACCAATGTAAAGAAGTATGTGTCTCTCCATTGTGCTTTTATCCAAACCCAGAGATTCTCCCCCCTTTGGCTTTCTCCCTCCCCCTTAACCTACCACAAATGGATTTCATTAATCCTCCTTATGTCTCCTCCTTTGATCCTAACCTATAAAATAAGCTACAAAACTGCCATTCTCAGGAACATTTTCTCAATTCAGTGAGATTGTGCTTCCCAGCAATTGTTATCAGTTTGGCTCCAATACAGTCTTATACTAAGACTGTTTTCTTAGGCTGGACATCTTTTTCATCAACTACACCTGGGCTATATGGTAGAGCCTATTTCTTTGTAGGGGAGGAAACATAACTCTCCCTCTACCCTTCTGAGTTTTTGGCTGATACAACTCTTTAATAAAAGACAGTGTAGCAGGGGAAATACAAATGTTTAATAACATGTATACTTCTGGAGAGACCCAGAAAAACAGAGTAACTTGCCAAAATGGCTAAAGTCACCATCTTAAATACCATCTACAGCTGAAGACTAAAGATGTCCAGGTGGGGGAAGTCAGTTATGGGAGGTTACCAGGAAAAACACAGTAAACAAGGGTAGGGTTGTTATGCAGGTTTAAGACTTTGCCTTCTGCATTGATTAAGAGTTTCTAGAGATAAATTCACCCCCCTCTTCCTGGTACAACCCTTACAAATCAAGATTTCCCTTACAAATGTAACCGTCTACTTGGTTATCAGAGATTCCCCCATGTCTGCTGTTTCTTAAAATTAACCAACCTAAAACAATCCTCATACCAAAGAGAACATTTTGGGGTGATGAATTCTGTTCTCCTATAGCTCCTAGGCTACAAATTTGTATAGTAAGTTACTGTACTTAATACTGTAGGAAATTGTCACACAATAGTAATTATTTGTGTAATGCATCACTCCTTGGGATGCCATGTCATCACTAGATGTAGTAATTTTTCAGCTCTATTGTATTATGGGGTCACCATTTTATATGCAGTCTGTGGGTAAAAAAGCGATGCTGTAATAAATCATCGATTCCTAACTGGACAGGTCATGGTGGGTAATCATGTCCCAGGCCGATAACTTCTTTAGTGAAAGCTTTTTAAGTCAGCCCTGTCTCTTGTGCTTGTGCATCTAGGTTAATACATCTTTGAAATGTCAGAGTTAATATCCCCAGATGGCACAACCACCCTCAAGACAGCACCTTATCTTGTTACCTGTCTTGTAATCCAGATCCCCCCTTGCGTTCTCCCACCTCCATGTACTCTTCCTTATATTCCCTTGATTTCAAATGCATAAAAGAAACTGCAAAACAGTTATTCTCCAGACATTTGAGATCTTGCTTCCTGGCAATTGTTTTGGCTCAAATAAACTCTCATAAAAATTCTCTATAGGTTTGGATGTTTCTTACATCATCGAGCTCATCATTGACCAAAATGTTGTTATGGGGCTCATGATGACCACACTAACATTGTTAAAAGGATTTTAAGAAGACAGTGCATCCATAATGCAGGAATAAGATGTGAAGATGTAAGAAACATACAAATGAAACCAAGGTCCCTTTAATTCTGATTTGATTTACACTGTAGTTTTAAAACAATCATTTCCCCCTTCTACTCTCTCCCAGCACACTTTACTGACCTGAACTTAGACTCTCACCTTGATGATCATTTACCCTGAGGTGGCAGAAGACAGTAGCCTGGTTCTGACAGATGGTCACAAGATTTAAGCCCAAGGTAGGATAATGATAACATCTTAATCTAAATTATGTTTTAACTCCTGAGCCCTAAATTTCTAAGATGCCCCCTTTGGCTACCTCTCCTCGATATTTGTTCTGGATGCTGGAGCTGATCTCAGAGCTGTCCTCAAGACCTGAAGAAATTATTTATTACTCTATCTCACCTCCGAACAATCAGCTCCTAATATAACCCAGAAACCCTAAAGCACAGTGTCTTGTGATTTTATCCCATATAATCTGTAACCTACACACCACCAGGGAGTCAGATCTTTCAAAGCTTGAGTTTGTCCATCTCCAAATTGGCCAATTCTAATAAACTAATTTCTTTCTTTATTGCAAACCTCTGCTCATGCATTTTTTTGTCCAGAACACTCAGGCAGAACAAACTTAATTATTGGGCTTCAGTAACACAAACCTGTAGAGAATTTTTATGAGTTTATTTGAGCCAAACTGACAACATACTCCAGGTAGCAAGATTTCAAATGCTCTGAAGAACAAGTTTCACAGTTTCTATTATGCATTTGAAATTAAGGAGCGAAGGTAAGGAAGATTACATGATGGTGGGAGAAAGTAAAGCTGGGACTGGATACAGGATAGTTTGAAGGAGGGGTCTGTCAGAGTGGTCACATATTAGAAGGAGTTGTTTGGGTTTGAAAGGGGGCATTTCAAAGGTGTCTTAACCTAGATACACAGAAACAATGAACAGGGATTGCTTAAGGCAAAGAAAAGCCTTTCACTAAAGAAGTGTTATGCCTGAGGCATGATTACCCACCATGACCTGCCCAGTGGGAAATTTATGATCAGATCACCTTGTGAGGTAACTTTCCATAGAATCCCTTTTTCTTACACAGATGCTATGGAGATAACAAAAACAAATGACAAAAAAGAAAATTCGAATCTAAAAAGTTCTATTAATATAATTTCAAGAGAATAATCAGAAAATAAAATCAAGGACAAGAGGCAGAACTTCTGAGAGAAAAACTAAGATATATATATATATATATATATATATATATATATATATATATCCAATCAATATCTATATTAATTGGAAGATCAATAAATATCTACAATGTTGGAAGGTCGAATATTCAACTAATAGGAGCCTTAGAAACACAAAATAGAAACAAGATGGACATTTCAAAGACAGAAGACATGGCATTCTCAGAGTTGGAGGGTGCATCATGTTTGTTCTCTATTCCTGTTAGAGGTTCTAATTGGTCTCTGTTTTTATCCTTGTCTCATATACATATATATATATATATATATATATTTTTTTTTTTTTCCCCTCAATACAGGAGTGATCCTTTAAAAATACACTACAGAGCGGTAAACCTCTTTACTTAAAACCCTAATGTCGTGTGGGGGACCCTGCTCTCTGCACCATTTGTCATGCAGGACGGCCTGCGGAGTCTCTGGTCCGGCTCCCCACATAAGAACGCAGAACATGGTAAGGCCAAAAAGGAACACCACGGAGCCAAAAGTAGGGGAGTCATACTATTATATTCTCGCTGGTGGCTGGGTTGGTGACACAGGAAGCAGGTGCCACACTGTTTGCAAATCCTCACTGCTCCGCTTGCAGGGTCAGCCACCATCTTCTTGCTAGCCCCCATTTGCTGCTAGTGTAGCCATGGCAGTTATATTAGTGACCAATGGCTCACTGGTTATAGCTGACGGCCAACTAGCCACAGCTGATGGCCATCCAATCACAGTTGATGGCCATTTACTACCTTAGCCAGCACCTTTCTATGTGAGGCCGAGAGCCTCAACTGCTTTCTGGGGCTCTGTCCCCACACCTAAAATGCCTCTAACTACATTCAGAGTATAACTAAGTTTCTCACATAATCTCATTTGTACTCCCTATCACATCTTCAACCTCGTCTCATAACACTAACCCCAGCCTCAAAGATTAGGCACACTCCTCAACTGTACTTTCCCTTCAAACTCTCTTTCCCTAGATATTAGCAAACTTAACTTCCCCATCGCCTTCAACTTGTGCTCAGGTGAGACCTATTCTGATCACATAATTTAAAACTATAACCTTAACCTAGCAAAACTGGTCTTCCTCACTCTACTTTATGTTTTCATTTCCCCAGGTCTTTCTAAAATATTGTCTAATTTACTTATTTATTGTGTCCATTCTTTATTGTCTATTCCTATTCAAAAAAAATATGAGCTCTATGTGGTCAGGCACCTTTGTAGTTTTCATTTACCATTGTCTTACAAGAGCCCAGAACAGTGCCTGACATAGATGATTCCCTATAACTATTTATTGAATGAATGAATAAATAAATGAAGCATTTCTCCATTGAGTGGTACAAAACTTGAAATACTGGCACTGTAAAGAAAAAACTACAATTGGAACGTTGTGATGAACAGTATTTATAGTCTGAAGAATATAAATAATATTTACTGGTTTTTAAACATACAGAGATCAGCCAATAGACAAATCAAGAATGATATAATTATGGTTATAAAGTAAAAGTGGAAGGCAAAAATCAAGATACATTCCTAATATTTGGTAAGGTCGAAGGGAGCCAGGAAAGATAGCAAAAAGGAAAAATAGTTACTATGTTCTCATCACACAAATTGGGAGTTCAGATAAATCCTGTTTCCATCAAGGAAACCTAGTGATTGATTACCAAAATGGTTATTAGACTATGATTTTGGAAGTTGTAGGTGTGGCCAACAACAAGAAACAGCTACATTTTGTGAGCTGTAAGAAGAAGATGGAGACAAACAGTTGGAAGGCAGGAAAAACCAACATAATCTGAAAGCCTTCAGACATTATTACTCTGGCAATAAGCTATTTCCCTCCCAGTTTGCTGCTTTTTTTCTGACCTTTACAACAGGATAGAAGAGAGTTCTATAAGAGTTCCTGTAACTGTTCTACAGAAAATACTACACCCATCAGGCAATATCACCATGCATTGAAATATTTTCATGTCAAAATAAAATTGCACATTTCCCACAACCCATTGCTAAAATAAAGTGGAGAAAGGCTTATTTTTTTTAAATATCTCCTATAAATTTATTGAGACTCAAAAAACGATGATCATGGCTGATAAATTGTAACATAGCAATATAATTATTTAGTCAAATAGGTAACTAATGGAAAAGCTAAATATAAAAGTAGCTAAAAGTGGTCATATCTTAGAATTTATATTTGGAGAGGGAAGGTGTTGAGTGCAAAAGGAGTATTTTTTTTAATATGTTCTTACCTACTATTAAATCTTTTAGTGCACAATATTTCTTTGATAAAATGTTTTAATATATATGAAAAGAAACAAAAATAGTCTAAAGAATGGGTATTAATCATTTCTATCCAATAGACATTCTTTTCATTTTGTATGTAAATACGTGTGTTTATGGTGAGCAAGAAATGAAATTTTCAAGTAAAAAAAGTGTTGAATCACTCAAGATTAATCTTAAGCACTACATGGACATATTTGCATGTCATCTGGTAGGGAATGATATTGTGAGGTTCATAGTGCACTTCCTCTCAAATCAGTTATCATCAATCTCATTCATTCTACAACAGAATCCTGAAAAAGGAAAACAAAAGGAAGCATTTACTGTTGCCCTTTTGGGGCTCAAAACATTCCTGGTTACACCATCTCCAGCCAGTTTTCCACAATTTTCACCTAACTTCATCAGCAGCAATAGCACAGTGCTCAATGATAAAAAATATAACGTTTATTTAGATAATTTGAAAAGCTAGTTTCTACTCCCTAACTTCATACGCATAATCTCAAACTGAACATTATTTTGACCACTTACTAGTTTTAGATCATTTATAAAACTCTAATTTATGCACTGTGAGTATTCCAGAGAGCTCCTTTAATAGCCACTTACTTTCAATTTCCTGTTGCCTAGAAATTATTCACTTGAATGAAAAGGAATCAGTTTTAGCCAATTAAAGCTTATGAAAGGAAAAACCTGAACTCTGGGTTAAGAATACAAAATGAATTATGTACCTGCAAATCAGAAACTGTTGTGTTTTCCCAGAACATTCAATTATATTTTTAAATCAAATTTTATTCTTTTAAATCACCATCTTCCAGTTAAATATCTTAGAATCAAATGTGCGTCCCACTCTTGACAAGTGCATAGTGTTTTGGACATTTATTTTTAATGTTGGAATCTCACTCAGTGCTATTTTACAACCAAATCCTTTTTCTTTCTTTGCCTTGTATATTTCATCTCTTTCCAATTTCATTTACTTTTTGTATCACATATATGTTTGCAATCCAAATTAAATGTATTTCAAAACAAGCAGGGAGGGTAATTAGATGAATAGATAGAAAGCAAGTGAATTTTGGAGGAGTCTGTAAAGCAGAAAAGCATACCGGTAGGCATGGTAAGGACATTCGAGGGAAATGGATAGTATGTATATCGACATTAGGTCCTCAATGCCCTTTGCCTTTCACCTTCATCCTCCTTTGGGTACTATCTTGATAGCCGTTAAGAATTTAGACTCTAAGAACAAAGAAACAGCTTATACTAGTACTATGGAGAAAGTGCAGAATTAAACAAACAAATAAAAGATTGGGAGGAAATAGGTCAATATCTCACATAGGAGAGAGAATAGTTGCAATAAAAGAATAAACAGTATTTTCCACCCTTCTCTTTGTAATAAGCATATTAAAGTCTCCTTGGAATTTTTTGATTCAAACATAAGTCATTTCAGCTGAGGTATTTGGGAATAAGTTTATATTACACATGTTTCTTTATCTGCTTATGTTTCTATTGCCAACATTTGAGGGGAGCAGCCATATGCCATTTTCCTTATATTTCCAAAGTCCAGCATAGGGCCTGGCTCATAAGGAGAACTCTATAAATAATTATGTGATAGAGTTAAGGAGGGGAAGAGATGAAATATGGGCAAGACTGCCTATTGTGCATAATAATTGATGATTTTGAAAAATTGAAAACAAACTTTTTCTAAGGAGAAATCAAAATTTATCTGGTATCTATATGAATACAACAAAGTATGATATACTTTTTATTGTTCTTTGATTTTACACAGACCCACACATTCATCTCCCACATACCCACTCACCCTCCCACACACATGCACATATGTAACTTAGAAACATGAAAAGTAATTTCAAATGGTATAAATAAATAAAGTTTATAGAGTAAAAAATAAGTATCTCTTTCATCCCTGCCTGAATTCCAGTCCTCCAGAAACAAAATAAAACAAAATAAAATAAAACAAAACAAAGCAACACATCCAAAGATGTTTTATAGATATACAAGCACACAGGTATGTGGTTAGTATTAACACAGAGAGATGGCAGCATACTGCACAGGGAGTTGTATGCATTATTATTTTTTCCAGATGATGTTGAATAATATTAAACATGCATTTTAAGCTGGTCGTTTTCAAACAGTTCACAGCAGAATAAACTGGGAAGCTAAAAATATTCTCAATCATTATACCCTGCTATTCAAATTCAGTAATTATATAGAGGTAGTAAAAAAAAAAGAAAGAAAGAAAAAGATATGTATGTTTGAAAAGATCCCCGGTGTTTCTGATTACAGTTGAAGAACAACTGTTCTAACTTCTAGGTTAACTTTTGTTCAACCTATCTTTATACACATAGCTGAATTCTCTAGGAGTTTAGAAAAGAGAATTACTTGTCTTGATCTATGTTGTAGAGACATCATAGGGGTGCATAGAATTTATACAGTGGTTCCAAATTTTAAAATGATTTTTATTTAAATCATATCAGAAAAATTCTAGATCTTTATTGACAAAGTCTGCTTGATAAACTCACTTTTCTAAAGTACTATGCCCTTCTGGGTCATATGAATGAATATTTCAGGTATAAATCTGTTTAGAAAGATTAACATTGGCTAATATAACAAGACTCAGATTAATTCTGATCAAACTCTCACTTGCATCCTAAGAATTTATGTTGTAAGTATAATTTGACACTTTTCTTCAATTGGTTTATGAGGTTAGGACATTGTCAAACTCCTCCCAGGAATCATAATTCAATCTATTTTCCTTTCCTTATTTGCCTACTGAACAAATAAATACCCAGTTCATACAATGACTCCTCATCTTGTGTCTAAACCTTAGACCTAAACATAGCTTTATAGTATTGGGGATGATGAACAAAAATTATATTTCTTCAAGTACCATCACCATTGCACACCACCTAGAAATACGAATAAAGCATGATCAGAGGTTTTGTTTCTTCATTTGTTTGTTTTGTTCCTTTGTTGTTTTCAGTTTTATATATCACATATCAGTGAAATCATATGGTTCTCGACTTTTTCTGTCTGACTCATTTCACTTAGACTAATATTCTGGGTGATGAACACACAATGTGATATATAGATGATGTGTTAGAGAATCGTACACCTGAAACCTATGTGACTTTACGAACAATTTTGTCGCCACAATAAACTAATTCAAAAAAAAAAAAAAAGAAGAAAGCATTATCAGGGCGAAGTGGATTCAGATATATCAAGTGGAATTAGTTCACAGTGGGGTGTTCTGTCTTCTACCCATGTTCATCCCTCATTTGAAATCAATGTTAGAGCAGTACAGAAAAGGCCTTTGTTATCATCAACCTCTCATGCACTGCTACTGTTATTAGAAAAGTGATTTCTCTGGGTTTCAGCTGGGCTGGTAGAATACAGAAGCCTTTCTCAGATATCAACCATTTGCACATTGCTTTTAAAATAACTCCATAAAAATACAAAGCAAATGTAAAACAGATGTGAGCCGATTATTAGATTGAATTGGCAGTCATCAATACAGTCTGAAGCTTCTATGTAACACATGTAAAACATGGTCTGCAAAATATTCATATTTAAAATATTTTCTTATTCATGGTGAATTCTAAGCCAATCAATAGCTCTCTTTGACTTGAAGGTGTTCCTACTGATGCTGATGGCAACTTTCTGTGTGGGAGGAACTGAGCAATAATATGTATTACTGTAGCAGTCACCACTGAGGATGCCGCTGATTAGGATTATCTTCTTTACGCCCATTTGCGTTTGTGAAGGCAGTGCCTTCATGACTGCATTACCCAGGCCTACAGTAGGCCCACCAGCTGGACTGTCAGACCAGCAGCCGAGGCTGCCCAATTAAAAACATTATGAGCGTTTAAAGAACCTACTGTCACTAGGATATATGAGGTTGGACAATTAAGTTTGGGAACTTGTTGCAACGATGTTGCTAACCTTTTTTAATATCAGAGGGATTATTCATTGTGAATTTGTACCAACTGAACAAACAGTTAACCAAGTTTACTGTTTGGAAGTGCTGAAAAGGCTGCATGAAAAAGTTCGACAACCTGAACTTTTCGCCAACAATTCATGGCTCTTGCATCATGATAATGCACCAGCTCACATGGCAGTGTCTGGAGGGAGTTTTTAACCAGTACACAAATAACTGTATTGGAACACCCTCCCTACTCACCTGATCTGACCCTCAATGACTTCTTTCTTTACCCGAAGATAAAGGAAATGTTGAAAGGAAGACATTTTGATGACATTCAGGACATCAAGGGTAATACAATGACAGCTCTGATGGCCATTCCAGAAAAAGAGTTCCAAAATTGTTTTGAAGTGTAGACTAAGTGCAGGCATCAGCGCATAGTTTCCCAAGGGGAGTACTTCGAAGGTGACCATAGTGATATTCAGCAATGAGGTATGCAGAACTTTTGCTAGGATGAGTTCGCAAACTGAATTGTCAGACCTTATACACTGGAGGAAAGGTTTTGTCAGTGCTCTTATCTAAAAATTATGGATAATATTACCAGCTCAATTTCAGAGGATTCTCATGAGGATTAAATAAGTAATGAGTAGGTGAGAGCTTTAAAAATTAAGTGCACTCTATAAAAGGCAAGTTATCAATATTTTGGAAGATCTCTTAAGAAGGGAAAATAAAGGATGAGTTGTGCCATGTTCTACCTCTCTCAGCTTTTGTTATCATCATTCACCTAATCACTAAATGTAGATTCCAAGAGTCATCCCCTCTCTTATTATTATATTCATTCAGCAATTTAGTTCTGTCACTTTGATTTTCATGTAAATAATTCTCAAATCTGCTCTTTCTGATATTTCTCTATTGCCACCCTGATCCAGATTCTCATAAAATAGTCTTCATTCCCCTAATTCCATTCTTATATACCTCAAGTCTATCCTCTAAATTCTGAAAGAATATATGGTCAAACTGAGCAGCCATCCCCTACTTCAAATGCATCCAAGGTTCCAGATCACATTCATGTTTCTCAGAATGACAAATAATTCCCTCTACAGAGACCATTTCCTGTTTTCAACCTCCTTTTCCACATTCCCTGCCTTCTGTTTACACTCGGGCAGTGTCCAAATGTTTGTGTGCTCACCACAGATGCTATTTTGTGTCTCTGAGCCTTTTTTCATGCAGTCCCCTCTACCTAGACAGTTCTTTCTACTACATACTACCCTTACCTCCAGACTTAGATAGGTTAGCACATCATCCAGAAATTATTTTTCTTGATGCCATCCCCTCCCAACCCATAGCACCATTCTCTAGGGCTTCCAGTAAACCTTGTATCTATTTGTATCACTGAACTTTCTACAATTTTAATGACTGATTGATTGATTGATTGATTGATTGATTGATGTATCTGTCTCTTCTAGATAGAAGACACCTTAAAGGCAAGTTTGTGTCATATTATTTTTAGGTCCCTATGTTGAGACACTCAATAAATACTTATAATTGTGAGTGACGAAAGCTGTGGGTAAAGGGATTATATGGACATTATTATATAAATGCAAGGAGAAAGAGATGGCATAGAAACATTAGAAGCAAGTGACTTATAAAAAAGAGGCAAGAAATGAAAGGGAAAGAAAATAGTGGGAAAGAATTTGATGATATATTGGAAGTGGCAAATGTTAAAGGAAAAAATAGGAAAAATGTAAAAATATAAAGAAATTGTGTGGATGGAGACTAGGGCTATTAGGGTACAAGATAAGAGAATCAGACTCTGGAAAGAAAAGGATAAAACTGACAAGTGTAATCCAATTACATTGAGGCCAGAGAAACAGAAGGAAAGAAACCAGAAGGTATGTTGACAAGTAATCACCATGGAAAGTAGCAAATATACACAGCCTTCTGGGTAGCAGAAGAAAAAGGAAAGAGAACAGAATAATTAAAGGAAACAATTTAATGACAATACTAAGGAAAGGACATTTCAGGAAAAACACTCACACTGAAAAGTAAGAAATTATGATTTTAAAACATATTAGAGGCTGTCTTTTAAATACTGAACCATTTATTTGTTAGAATATGGAATTTGTAAAAGCAGCAACTTAAAAGTATCCCTTTCTATTAAAAACAGTGGACAAATATTGAACCCCTAGGTCAGCAATCCACTGGCAATGCAGTCTTTAAACGGGTACTATAAAGCTACCCATGCCTTTTTAAGGTTAATTTCGCTGTGTAGTATGTTAAAAGAGTTTTGTGCTCCTCAACAGCAATTGTGATTTAGTATCTGCCTTTATCTGTAATGAATGAGACTGATTTGCAAATATAAAACGTTATTTTATATTAGTGCAAGTGTAAAAGACTACCAGTCCCCACTGGCACCTTAGAGATGCTTCATTATACAAGGAGAAAATCGGAAGAAAAGCACCACCAGCAGATGTCCTGGTGACATTTATGTAATGTGACTCACCTTGACATCTCTTGGTATTCCATTACATATCTGAGAGATTGTGTTTTCACTTGTGGGTTGCAACTGCCTCATGTACCAAGATACTATCCATGTTCTTCAGCAGAGGTCAGTCAATACTCATTGTTAAACACCAGTCAAACACATGGTGGCTGGCTGGCAAATTGACATTCCTGCAATGCTTGAATCTGCTCTTTCTAATCTAATATTTTGTAGGAGGTAGATCTTAAGAGGTATGATGTTAGTTATAATGTGACTAAAAATGTAGCAGGACTCCTTTTTTTTAATGTAGAATTTAATTGTTTTATAATCACGCCTTTATCCAGAGAAATCAAGAACATACCAAACCAAATTTTGTATTTATTTAACAACACTCCTTCAATAGTTGTTTATATTGAAATTTGCTAGAAATGCCTACCTGAGAAGCTTTTATCTCCTCCTCACTTCAGGCAATGCAGGATATAACTTACTCCTCTCCTACATAACCCATATTACCCAAACTGGACTCCATCTTTTGGTTCTCTTTTAATATTAACTAACCAGGCATTAGTATCCATGATGACTGATCCATGCCATTTATGGCCAAAACATTTCCAACCTTTCTCTGTATCAGCTTTTGACTGTATACTGTCTCATTCCCCAACCATGCATTATGTGGGTGTGTCCCATATTCTAAGTTTTGTGGAATTGTGCAAAGAATTTAAAGTTCCACACCAATACTTTCTTAGGGTTATTTCTTCTGACTATTCACATTAGTTTAAAAAGAATTTAAAGTAATTTGAAAATAATAGTCACCACTTATTTTGTCCTTCCTCTGCACTAGGCACTTTTTATATGTATTATTTATATACTGTAATTGTCACAGCAAACTTATCAGGTAAATTTTGCTTTCTCACTTTAATGAAAACAAAATGAAGATGTGAAGAAAAAAATGAAGAAATGAAGTTATGTGTCCACACCACACACACAAAAAAATCTCTTGACAAAGTCAGGATTCAACTCTGGTATATTGGATTCCAAAGTCAAATTTTACTGTTAAACACCAGACAAAGGGTTCACTCTTGGCATTTTCCACTATGCATACTACTTTTATGTGTACCTGACAAAATTCAATGAGAAAGGTGGTTTGCTGGGAAACAAAAACAAAACTAAAGTAAAAGTCTTATACACGTACGAGTTTTGGTAGCATAGTTCATCTTAGTTAAGCAGATATTAGAGAGCTTCCTGTGTACTGTATGCCTAAAGAAACATCTCAAAATCCAAAGTACTCCATGCTGGAAAGAAATGAATCACTTCCAATATACACTCATTCTATCATACTAGATTTTATCTACCTAAATCCAAAGTTGTGGCTTCCTTTGCATCCTTTCCTTTCCTTTCCAATAATGTTACACTGAAAATGTACTGTGGCACTGCATCCCTTGGTCTTATTCACCCTTAAAAAGCAGGTCATAAGGTGAAAAACTACTAAACAAAAATATCACTAATAGTAGTTATAATATCAAAATATCCTGTGCAGAGTTTGTTTTGTTTGTTTATTTGTTTATATTCTGGTATTTCTAGTGACATATTTACTGAAACTTCCTTATAACAATGTGAGATACTGTATTTTCTGCTTAAAAATAAAAGAAAAAAGAAAAGTGTTTATTGATTTAGCCCTGTTGCTACTATGTATTTGTAGTCCGAGCAAATGAGTGTATCATGGTACAGGTTCAAAGTTACATTTCCATTTCCTTTTTATTAGATTTAGGACTACTGAAAATACGGGCAATCTTTTTGTAGACAACTAAGCTCTGATCTGGAAAAAAAAAGAAACTGAGGGAAAAAGAGCTGTATTTCCCATAGAGACATGACAAGTTGGGTCTGCAAGGGATTCCGTAGAACACCTATAAAATATTCTCATTCCTGGGCCCAAAGAGATGGAATTTTTTTTCACATTTCTGTAAGAGGAATAAACAATGTACAATTTAATAATTTATGAAAGAAAAGCAGACTAAACAAATATGTATTGTAATATTTTAATTTTTTACATATTAATATTCAGGCTATAGTTTTCTTTTTTTCTCTTTGCACATAGCCTACCTTGAGAAGCTTATTAACTCTAACAGCTTTAACAATGGTCTCTCTCAGAATAATTCCCATTAGAACAATGCACCCATTACCCTAAACTCTAGTTCTTCTTTCTAATAGGATATCACTTGCATGTTTTATCTGAAATCCAAAATACCTACATGTGAACTCCTCATCATCCTCAAAATGATCTTTTTATTCCTAAATATACATTCCAGTAAAAAAAAAGCACCCATTTTTTCCCTATTTTCTGTATACAAAATGTTAGTGTCATCTTAAAACACTTCAATTGACATCTCTAGGTTTTTATAAGTTCCAAGCCCTTAACAGTGTTCTCCCAACTCACAACAATGCTATCTCCTGATTTCCTTTCTTCTGAGCATATCCAACAATTCATGTTCCTTCTTTAAGGTGCTTTTCTTTCTCTTCATGTGGGAAACTTTCACTCATTCTTTAAGATTCAGGTCAAATAATTCCTCGTCTGTTTAAGTCTTTATTAATTCTCAAGGCATAGCTGGTCACTCTCTTGGTTCCTACTTCTTACATTTATTCCTTTCCTAATTTCTATAAGTCTTTAAGGGCAGAAATTGAACCCAAATATAGATTTTGCAGAACCTAATGTATAATAGGTGTTCACCAAATATTTTTAAATGCATGCATAAATGAATGAGTACATGAATGAACAAATAATTCAATAAATCTTTGACTTCTTTTCACTTCTTCTTGGCTTTTATGTCACTGCATTTTGTTTCTCCTTCAGACTATTTATTTGAAAAATAATTCCCCAAGTAGTTTTAGTATCTATGTAAGCTGAAAAGTCAACACTTCCATAAAATAACATACAGGAATTAATTCAGCTTCTTTCACCAAGGTCACAATGCACTGATGAAATTTAAAACCATTTTGTAGGTCCCAAATACTTATAATAAATTATTTTTTAAAAATTTTGAAGAAGTTCCCTACATATGAGTATGTGGGCAAATTACGATAAACAAAAAAGACTTTTAATGGTCAAAGGGCAAAAAATATATATTTAATGTTTTCATTCCTATAATTTGTTTTTATTTTTATTTTTCCTGCATACTATCAATTCCATCAGACTAGAAATTTGATGGAACCCCTTTCTGAAGTTTTACCTTTCCCTGTAGAACAGGAAATGTTCTCTGCAGACAATGATGGAATTTGGGGATTCAGAGAGTTTTCCTAAGGAAAACATCAAGTTCAGTTCTCCCTTCTAAAATATTTAGTTGCCAAGAATATCTAAATCAAAACTCTGGATATTTTGGCCTGCATATAATGGAATTTTGATAGTTATTTCCTTATATATTTTTTTGTTGCTCTTATAGACAGACAAAAAATATTTGTATCAAATAAAAAAATCTATGAATTAGCATTTGCAATGTAAATATTATGGTTATAGTAAAAATAGAGTATGACAAAGTAGACAAAAATTAAAAAGCAGAGAATAATCTTCATTGGAGAAATTAAAATCACTAAATAGCCACTGCCATTATATGAGCAAAGTGAGGTTGCCTCATGTTTTAAGTGTCATAACTACAATGATAATGAAAATTAATATTTATATAGTTGCACCTGACTTACCAGTGTCCTTGCTAAGCAAGGTAGGGGCGCTGACAAGCAAGGTAGGGGCACTGAGATCAAGTACCACCCACAATCAGAGAATATAGTCACAAAATGTAAATATCAGAGATTGCCTTCAAAGTGGGTACTTATTCCAAGTGAAAGATGGGCAGGTGGAGGCAAATATCTGTAATCAAGGTATAGTGCTGAATTGAACCCAAAAACCTACAAAAAGAGAGAAGTTTATTAGAGAAAGGATCTCCACCCCTAATTAAAAAGGACCTAAGTAACTACATACCAGAGTAGCAAGAATTCAGTATCTCTCTCAGGCTCCCTACCTCTATAACATCTCCTGGTACAAACACACACCTGATCAAGAGGAAAGAATGGGTGAAACTCACAATCTGAAGCCTAAGCAAAGGACAGGAGAAGGCAGTGGTTGGATTGAGGCAGGGGTGTGATTTTTGTGTGTCATGTAGTCACAAGAGACAAAGAGATCAAGATTTTCATGAGATAGTGATTATAATATAGGCCAAGTAATCTAAGCTGTATAAGAAAGGAAAAAATGAAATGATCAAATAAAATAGGGGGGGGATGAAAGTATCTGTGATAAGAGAACACAATAAGGTTGAATTAAGATATGGTATTAAAACTTTTGTAGTGTGAGAATTAGACATAGGAGTGAAAATTTAAAATAACAAATGTGAAAGAAAAAAATCCTATTTTTAGAATATATTCATCATAGTACTGTAGAACAGCAAATAAACTCCAAACCCAACTAATTAAGAGTTCTTGAAACACAGCAGGAATAAGACTAACAAAATTAGTTATATTCACAAAGGTCTTTCTATTGGAATAACTCATTGTTTTTCTTTTCCTTTTTTTTTAAGCTTTTAAACACATTGGATCATTTGGTTTAGAAAAAAGATTAGGAAAAGGTTTAGGAAAACAACTTCATTCAATATTGTTTATGTAATTATCTATCCATCACCATTCCAAAGAAATGATTACCAATTAAATTTTTGAGAGACTGAATACACAAATGGACAGTGGCCAGACTAAACATGACAATAAGATTTTGACCCACAACCTCAGCAGCGACTAGGGACTAAGTTAACAAACTAAATCAGTGTCTACAGCAACTGGCCCAGAACCCAGGCAACAGCAGCCAGCCTACCTACACTTGCCCCTGCAAGTAATTCAATAATAATCAGAGAAAGCAACACATGCTCCCCAAACTAATCACATAAGATGTCCTGCTTCTATTTAGCCCTCTAGCATCTTCCCTATGTCAAAAAACTCCAATCAAAGATGCCTGAAATCTGCCCCCACCTATTTCTTTTTCTTTTTTCTTTTTTCTTTTTTTCATTTTGAAGCTTTCCCTCTCCCCTGCCTGCCTTTGATTCTCTGCCAAAAGCAAATGATGGTGGCTGTCTCCCTTGTTACAGCAATCTCAGAATAAACAGCCCCTGTATGTCTCATTTGGGTGATATTTGTTTATCCCTACATTTCTAACAGTTTAGTCTCCTTGCTCAAAGAAGATGCATAATTTAATTCTATCCACCTGAAATCTTTTGCCACTTGGAAACTGAAATAGCCATTACACCAATTTTCTCAAAAGTTCACTACAGCCAGACATTGAAATTCCAGATTTCAGGCAAGAATGTCTGTGTTCTCAGTCTCAGTTAATTTTAATGAAAATTACTAAGACGTTACATAAGCTGAATTTTTGTCCATTACTTATCATGTCAGAATACATGCAAATTTTTATCATGTAAAAATAATTGACAGATAGAATCATTCTCCTTTATGTTAAAGCATTCCTCCTTTGCATGGCTGAATAATTGTTTTCAGGATTCAAGTCTCCACAAGATAAAACAAACCAATTTTTTACAGGGCGAATATTCATGGAAAAGGCAATAATAGCTTATAATCACCCTAACACATTTTCCAAAATAAAACAATGAGCCATCATTGTAGAGCACATAAAAATAATTCTCCCTCGATGATATATTTATTTCAAATATAAAATGAATGCCTTCTTAAAGCTTAAATTCCAAAGCCAGAAGTGTTTTTTCAAAATCTTAAATGATCCATATCTCATATTTTCAATAATTTGTCAGTTATTTATATTTATGTTTAATACATATGAGAAACAATTTTGTAGCCTTATCAAGTAAAACAAAAATTAAATTTATCTGCCTTTATAGTTTAAATCATAAGACTGTTTTTAAAAGAAAAAAACATAAAACACCAATATTTCTTATTTCCTTGGCTATGTAGGCTAAAACATTTAATTTGCCATTGTTGTTAACAAATGATATTAGAATATAAATGTTTCACCTCAAAAAGCAAAACAAGCCACGTGCAAAGAGATTCCATATTTAACAAACACAAGGATGTAATGCATAGAACACGTAAATATTTATACATTTCAACAATGCTTCTAGGAAAGCTTTAATTCTGAAGACCTAGCTCAATAGAGGCAAGGTGAGTTTCTACCCTCTGCTCATTTGCTGTTCCAGCTCTCAGAATTGTATCTTGGAAAAGAAAGGTGGGGAAGAAAGTTTTCTTCAATGCTAGCCTGTATCCAGTGGAGGTACAAAGCATAACAATCAGCAAATGTACCCCTACTTCCAAATCTAGTTCGTCATCTGCCATCACTCTACAGCTGACTCATGCTTCATCCTAGGGCTCCTTTTCTACAGACAAATGCAACATATTTCTACGTGAGGATGAGTACTCTTTTCTTTTCCCTTCAGTGGGACATTCTTCAAGGTTATCACCTCCGGTTGCCCAGTCATTACTTAGCGTATCCTGGATATAAGGAAAGCTGTGAGTTCAGCACTTCACAGCAAACCTCTTTAGATTCACGTACACCTCCTTTATATTTTAGGTTAACTTATGAATGCAAAATGCCATACTTAAAACGGGTAGTTCAAAATTCTCCACTGTAGATAGTGACATCTCCTAATACGAAGGGCAGTGCCTGATAGTAGATGCTTCGTAAATTAACCAACAGAAACTCTAGAAGATCTTACAAATTTTGTCAAGTTAATACTCATGTTTTCAAGTAAAAGGTGACATCACATTGTAGCATGAGATATAAAATTTTAGGAGGATAGGTATATTACCCTGGTATATTTTTGAATAGTTTTAAAAATATATTAGTACAGAAAGCAGTTTTTCTTTCTATAATGCCACTATCACGATCACAAATTTTGAATAGTTTCCTACTTTCTACTTAAATACACACACACACACACACACACACACACACACACATTTTCTAAGGCCTTTTATAATCTATAACTATCTTCATATCCACCTTACCTTTTTCATATAGTTATATAGTTTCCTTAGAGCCACCCAAAATCAGATTCATTTCCACCTCCGGGCCTCTACCCTTGTGCATTTTCTCATTTATATCATCTCATTCCACAGCCCAATCCCCATTATCTCATTTACAGTCTAATACAAACTTCACTTGTTCATACTTTTGTTCTTTCCTTACTGTGTTCCCTACTAATAATTCTTCACTTCTGATCTTCTGAAATCCTAATGTATTCACAGCCAGAAGCATGCAATGCATTATACAATTACTGTTGCTATAGCTAATGTGTCTGTTTATTTTTACCTTGAGGAAAAGACTGGGTCTTGGTCTGTATTTAGCACAAGGGTGAAGACTCGTAATGCAATGAATAGGTACCCAGATTCTGCAGTTAGACTAACTCTAATTGGAAGTCAATTTCATTTGTATGTCCTTGAGCAATTTATCTGACTTTTAGGAATTTCAGTTTCTTTAAAAATAAAATGGAGAATATGATAATCAATCACACTGTTCTGAAAATAAAAATGATAAGACATATATATTCATCATAGTGTAGTCTACAGTAAGCATTTATCGAAGTTTTTACTCTTATGCCTCTTCTTAATAACAAGATAGTAGTTGAAAATGTGAAAACAGAGCATTCCGTGACACTTTAGAAAAGATAATTTACTATTTTTTTATATTATGTAAAAATATCTATGTGTATATGTGTGTGTGTGTGTCTGTGTGTGTGTGTGTGTGTGTGTGTGTGTGTGTGTATGGCTATTGAAAGCTATATGTGGGACACAGTGTACTAAAATGGTTGACTGCTTGTTGCTAAATACTGCAGAGCCAGCTTCGACTCCACCCCATTCTCACAGTTCCCCTTACAAACAAGCTCAAACAACTGCAGTGAAAGAGTGAAAGAAATGTGAAGTGGGTGGAACTAAAAAATAGAATATATATATGTATATATATGTATATACATATATGTGTGTGTGTATATATATACACATATATGTGTGTGTGTATATATATGTGTATATGTGTGTGTATATATATGTGTATATGTGTGTGTATATATATATATATAAATATATATTTATATATATATATATAACTGCTAAATTTAACCCTCAGAAAAAAACATTGTCATGGCAGTGAAAATTCTTGAAACAGATTTGGGAGTAAAAAAGAAGTAAAGAACAAGGTTCCATTCATTTTAAAACAATTGGAGATTTGTCATAGTTCATGCGAACTGAAATTAAACTGAACTTGGATTCAGTTCACATGAAAAGATTATCAAGAGTTCGAAATTCAATATTGCTGCTTTACCTTAATTGAAGTTTGAATGCACAATATTCCTATTCTGTAGATGCCTTTGGCAGTGACACCTATAGAATGTGAGAATGTTGGGCTCCGTAGCTTTTGCAAAACATGAAATGTGTCTACTTCCCAATGAGTTGTCACTCTGTAGAGTTGTGAATCCTCTTTGAACACCTTAGCTACACGTTATGACACCGTCAAAGTCACTGAGCATCCTTTTATTTCATATTTCAGCATCCTTTTCAAACTCAGTTTAAAGTATACCAACAATAAAACATTAATTCCTTTGAGACAGAGATAGATGCAGAGCAGGAAAAACGTCACTGAAGTCTGTGCCCTCTCCACTTGTTGGTGACGTGTCTTTACCCTTCCATCTTCCTAACTTCATTTTCCTTCTTTCCCACTCTGAAACCAGTCAGTTATTTCAATATATCCTTTCTAATAGTTTCAGTTCTCTCATCTCCTTATAATCTTCTGCAAATTTCTTTTCATCACATACATACACACAATGTATAATTCCTTCATGTATATTGTTAAGTCATTGTACTCAAATATATCTCGTTGCTGTTTCAGTAGCAAAAGATAACATTAATTTTGACGATACATAAAGCACTATAACTAGAATTATGTAACTATGGAAATCAACCATTCAAGTAGCTCCAATAGAGATTATATCTTGATTTACCAATTTCTTTGTAAAAGTAATATGCTAATATGATATACCAAGAAGATTCCTGACATCAGAGGATATAAAAAGGTTTCTAAAATTATTCCCTGACATTTTATTAGAAACTCTGCCATATTTACTTACCAAAACCTCTAGAAGGACATACCTACAACTGTCTGATTTTATATTACCTGCTTTTTACCTACCACTGCATTTTTAGCCCCTGCCATTCAAAAAATCTTGAGATTTCACTAATGCAATGAATATTTCTAACCATTATAAATATTACACATCATTTTCCACATAATTACCTTGTGAAGTCTGTCATCTCCATCATGATCATACACATCTTCTTGGCCAGAACAATAATGTCGTTGCTTGTATCATCCCATATTTCAATCTCTGCATCCAGCTTACTCTTTACTTTCTTGAAATCAGCAACTTGCTCAGCAATCTTTTCCTTTTCTGCCTCAGGCAACTGAGTCATTTTAGCCTAAAACATGTGATAATTAGATTTCTAATTACTTCACTATGTCAAAAAGTATTTTAGAAAGAAGTAATCATTATAGAAAGTTCATAAAATTTGTTCATTCAAAAACAGACATACAGGTTTTTTTTAAGTCATATAATCAAAACCTTCTCAGGTTTTATTTTCATATAAAAAATCTGTTGAGTTATAATTGTTTGCTCTAGAACTACAATGTTAAAGTTGAGATGAGCAGTGTATAATTTAGGAGCTGACATATTTAAACCTACTCTTCAATATAAATGTTGGACTTCTCAATGTTCTAAAACATTAAATTTTTAAATTAATCCAAATTTAATGCAATACATTACATATGTTAGAAATACAGATGCTTTATTTAGTTGTACTGCTAGTATGCTTCCAAAGGTAGAAGTATAACATAATTTATCTCAAAATGGTACTATGTCTATGTATGTTTGCAATATACATTCAGATAGACAGATCTTTACACAAATACTGACTGCACATTGGTAAACAGTACAACTATACATTTATAAATCACATGTACATAAATAAGCACATATATATAATCATAAGGATATACATGTATGTTATGCATATAAGCATATTCAGGTGTGTATGTGTATACAAATTATTTGGAGAGAAGAATAAAAATGTTATGGACATGGTTTATTAAGACAGTCTCTCTACTTAGCATACTCATATTTGAGATGCTAATCTGCCAGGCACAGTCAACTTAATGTGTTGGCATAGTAACAATTTTTTGGATAAGCTGTATTTTGAACAGTATGCAATTTGCATCTTCCACTTGCAATTTAAAATGTGGATGTGTGGAAAACCATCTATACCCCTAAACACCATCTTCATAACCTTAGCCCCTGGGGATTTTCAGATGCTAGTCTCTAGGACACCTATATATGGGGAAATAGGAAGAAATCACATCAAAAATCTTTAAAATATTCTGGATAATAGGTTCAGAACACTGAAAACACAGTTTATTGAATCAATAGTGTTCAATACCAAAAAAGCTTAAGTATATGAATGAAGGAATTATAAGAATGGTTAATGGAAAATTCAACTAAAAAAATCAGAGAAACAATATCAAATATCTATCATTTATTATCTATTTATTATAAGCCTAACTCATGGTATAAAAAATCTTGGTACCTGTAAAATTTCAGGTTTAATTATCTATGCTTCAGTTTTATTAAAGAAAATGAACAATGACACTTTCTGATTTGAAGTGTCCTTTAAATTTTTTAGCATATTGTTTGACACAAATTGAATGGTCAATGAATGACAGTTGTTTCTTACTCAATAAGAAAATTACAAAACATATTCTCATATCTACCACATAAAATTTGCTTTATTTTCATTACTATTTTATGTTATTTGTAGAACTAAGCTGTGAGACTAGATTTTTAATCGATGAGTTATACAGGTAATGCTTCCTTAGGTTCTGAAAATTGTTTGTATTTTATTTCTCAGGAAATGTGGTTTATGTAATATGTTAAAAGAAGAGCAACTTTTACTGTTGCTAGCTTATGGCAAGGCACATAAATGAAGACACGGCTCCTGCCTGAAATCAATGGTATGCAAGCTCATTAACTAAATTCTAAGCTACTAAACTAGCTCAAAAATATAAATGAATTTTCTCCACCTTGACTATTAGTCACTATCATTCTCTCCATTTTCATAAAAAAGTGTTTAAATTTTCAAATAATAATAGCTATAGATAGATTCAATGGGGGCTTCTTTTTATAGTCTTTATCTAATAAATATATAATCTATATACAATAAAGATAATATATCCATGCCTCTGGATCTCATAAATAATTTTGAAGTGTACAATGGTATATAATGGACAGTTATTCATTATCCTAATAACTAAGTGAGACTACTGAAGAGGTGATCTGATTAAGTGTATCCCTAGTTCTGTTCCTTGCAATGCCACTGATTTCCAATATAACCTTGAGGAAGTTACTTAACCCTTTTGCCTGAGTTTCCTTCCTTTGACACAAAAATAAAAATAAGTGTAACTTCCACCCATCTGCCATGCAGGCAAAAGGATCGATTATTGGATAACACTGCAACTGACCTTGTCATGGGTAGTAATCTCATCAGTTGTACTAGATTTCCTTAATAGCATCTCAACTCACATGATGAATTACAATTGGCAGACATTTATTTCTGATAAGATAAGGGCCAAAAGTTGGGCAATAGTTTATAAAATTAAAAGTTCTAAAGGATTCTTCTGACTCCTTCTCACAGGATGAAAAACAACAATAAAGCATTAAATTACTGGCTGACACCTTTATTGAAGATTTGTTTGTTCTTCTGTGAATGGTTTATTATATGGTATCAATCAATTTCAATCAATATGAAAATTGCAATATGACTTAAAAGAATACTTGGTATTTAGGAATTCTGAGTAAAACTTCCTTATTGGTTTATTTTGTGCCGGGTAAATAAAAAATTGAAATAAAAATCTTCAGTTAAATCAGGTAAGTGGGATCTCTGAAGTTATTGCTGGCTGGCCATCTTTATGGGCTCCTGCTCTAGAGTAGAACTCTTCATAAACAGCTATAAAAGGCTTTTTGAAATGCTGTCATTTAAATTAGATTATACTGTGTCACTTGATTGTAGAATCTGTTGTCAAAGACAATGAAAATAGATAACATTTATATATGCCAGACACTCTTCTAGGCACCTTACATATATTTAAACTTCAATTTTTATAGCAACCCTATGACAGAAGGATATTATTATTCTAATTTTCTGAATGATGAAACTGAGTCTCCCCAAAAATTTTACTCAAGGTTATAGTGTTAGTTTATACAGTGCTCATGAATGGAAAAATTAATATTATTAAAATATCCACACTACCCAAAGTAATCTATAGAGTCAATGCAATGCCTGTCAAAACACCAATGGCTTTTTTTTTTTTTTCTTTTTTACAGAACCAGAACACATACTAAAGTATATTAGGGACCACAAAATACCCCAAGTAGCCAAAGCAATCTTGAGAAAGAAGACAAAGCTGAAGTTATTATACTCTCTGATTTCAAACAAAACTAGAAAGCCACAATAATCAATACAGTATAATACTGACAAAAACCAAACAAAACAAAAAACAGTGACACAGATCAGTAGAACAGAACAGAGAACTGAAAAATAAACCCAGGCTTATATGGTAATCTACAACAGAGGTGGCAAGAATATACAATGGGGACAAGATAGTCTTTTCAATAAATAGTGTTAGGAATACTGGAGAAATACATGCAAAAAACATTAAAACTGCTCAACTTTCTTAATAAACTCAAATGGATTAAAGACTTAAATGTAAGATCTGAAACCATGAAACTCCTAGAAGAAAACATAGGCAGTGAATTCTTGTCAGCATTAATAATATTGTTTTGGACATGTCTCCTCAGGCAAGGGCTACAAAAGGAAAAACAGATAAAAAGGAAAAGGGAATCCTTGTGCACTGTTGGTGGCATTGTAAATTGATGCAGCCACTATTGAAAACAGTATGGAGATTCCTCAAAGAATTAAAAACAGAACTACCATATGATCCAGCAATTCCACTTCTAGGTATTTATACAAAGAAAATGAAAATATTAATTTGAAAAGCTATATGCACTCCTATATTCAATGGAGCATTATTTCATTGCAGCATTATTTACAATAGCCAAGATATGAACATGACCTATGGGTCCATTGATAGATGAATGGATAAAGATCTGTTTCCTTTCCCTAGAATAAATTTCCTAAAAATAGGGACATATACATAATAAATGTTTGTTTATAGTTGTCAACCAAAATAGTCAAGAGATGAAGCATAGGCTTATGGGGTCAAAATTTATAGCACTGATTTTGTTTTTTGTTTTGTCACCTACATGTATACATTTTCTAAGCTTTAGCCTCTACAAGACAGAAATTAATTTCTCTAATGTATTTTGCCTGTCTACTTTCAAATTTGGGTTTTCATTATTCCTCTAAGACTATGTTAATAACACAAATGACCTTCTCATCTGTTTATCTACTTTTTAATTTCATTGTTATCATTACTATTTCTTAAAATATTGGTATGATTGCATTATTTCTCTACTTAAACATTTTCAATTATTTTCATCATCTCTTAGAAAACATAACAGAAAATGAAAAATTTGGTATAACAGAAAAAAGGCAAAAAATTTTGTCATACAGACCTCTATTCAAACTCAAACTTTGCCAAGTACTAGCTTTATAGCATGTAGCTTAACCATGTGAATCCCAATTTCATCACGTGAAAAGATAATGAAACTTAGGTTTTTTCTAACAATTAGAGTTATTTCTGTAACAATCATATCTAGAATATATTAGGGGCTTAGTAAATGGTACTTATAGTAATGTATATGAATTATTTAGCCTGGCCTCCAAGACTTTTCAAAATATTTTGGGGATGGACAGTTAAATAAATATTCTTCTAGCCATGTTGTGGAGCTAAGGCAGAGACCAAGTATAATATTTTGAGTAAACATATTGCATAAGCAATAAACCATACAAAACCATAAAATAATAATCATTTTATTCTTTGAAGTTCTAGAATCCAAACTACTTATTTTGCAGATAAGGAAACTGAGTCCGAGGGAAGAGAAGTGATTTGAAAAATATGCAGCTGGTTAGTGGCAGATCTGGTACTTAAATCTATGTGTCACCATTAGTAGTGCTATATTTCCACAAAAGTGTTCTGCTTTACATAACTGTAACTTTTCATGGGAATTTAATTCTTAAGTAAATCATATAACTTTGCTCCTTTCCCTCTCCATAAGCCTGGATGGAAAATAGAAATAGAATTGCATCAATATGTAAGCCACAATTACATTTATAAAATATTATAAATGTTAGGAAATTCCTAATCAATTAATATTATTTATGTGGGTGGATAGCTAGAACTCAACACTCAAAATCAAATGTAAGGGAGGGGGCAGGTAGAAGAGGGCAAATAAAGCAGGTCAAATATATGGTAACTGAAGGAGATTTGACTTTGGGTGGTGCACAATGCAATGTATTGATGATGTATTATAGAATTGTACGTTTGAAATCTATATAATTTTATTAACCAATGTCATCCAAATAAATTTAATAATATATGTAAATATATATGAACATACAACATAAGGAATATAGTTAATAATGCAATATCTTGTCATGGTGATAGACGATTACTAGACTTAGAGTGGTGATCATATCATAAAGTATAAAAATGCTGAATAACTATGTTGTACACCTGAAATTAATATGCTATTGTATGCCCACAATAACTTAATAAAAAACAATTTTAATATAACAAAATCAAATGCATGGCATATGTACATTGAATAAATATTTCTGAAAAGAGAATTCTTGTTCTTACCTATGGTGTTAATTGAATTTAATAGAAGCATTTCTGTATTTTTTTTAATAGGCCCAAAGGCATTTGGGAAATAATGTGTTTTTAATATGACAAAAATAATAAAATATTTTGCTGGAGGTTTAGAAAATTTGAAGTTCTGCTGGGTGACACTCAGCTTAATTAAAGTTTGGATTCACAAAATTCACAAAAATGGTTTGTGTATTGATATTTTAAGCATGCTGAACATTTCAAACATATTCTGGAAATGTCATTAAAAAATCTTTCCATAATGTTTTTAAATGATATTTAAGGATTGCAATTGAACTTTGCTTTAAGGAGCAATGTGTGTTTCTACATTTTCATACAAATTTTTTAAATCAAATGCACAAATATATTAGCTTTAAAAAGCACTCAGTTTTCTCATTTGTGAAAATATAACACTCTTCAAATCTTGTGGATTGCACTGACAGCTATCAGATATAAAACTATCTCATTTTATTATAAAACTTTATAGGTTTCAGGGGTTGGGTCTAAACACAGAGTTAGCTATTAAATCTTCAGGCTTACTTTATTGATTATTATGTTCTAATGGGAAAAATAATAATATTACTATTAATAATAATTATCATTTGTGCATGTTTTACATATGTCAGTCATTTTGCTAAACACTTTAAAAAGTTATCCCATTTAAATTATAATATTCTGAGGTAGATATTACTATTCACCTTTCACAATTATGAAAATGAAGCCTGTAAGGGACATATATATGCATGTCTTCTATAAATGAAGAATAAAGAACTCCAACTTTTTTTTTTCTTTTACATCTTGCCTTCTTTCCATGGTTTAATTTCCAATATAATTTTTAGCACTAGGGTAAATTTAAGTCTTGAAAAAAAATAGTCACATATTATTTGTGAACTCAATATGTGTCCAGGTTCTAGAAAAAAATAAAGACTATTCAAGGAATCTGGGAGAAAGTTGGAAAAATTTGAATATAGACTGAGTATTAGGCAAAATTAGGAAGTGATTGTTAAATTTCTTCAGTGGATAACAATATTGTGGTTATTTAAGAGACTGTCCATTATTTTAGAAGATACTTACTAAAATATTTAGGCATAAAATGCTATGATGTTGCAAATTATTTTGAAGTAGTTAAGAAGAAAAGCTCTGGAACATGGCTCTGGCATTATCTTAAAACCACCATGTCTAGGTGGAAATATGGATTGAACCATATTGTACATTGAACCAGTGTTTATAATTTTCTATGCATTCAGTTTTTCCAAAATAAAAAAAATATTGAAAAACAACTAATATTTTCTATGTTCTTGTTTTGTGAAGGCATCTGGGACTTTATAGGCTGTATAATCTATTCTCTTATCCCACAATAGCTTTCCATCTGTGACATCCCTGACCAATGATGTCCTCTCCTTGGACATATCTGAAAGCGTGATGCTAGGTTCTCTGAGACTAAGCGATAAAGTTGTCCCTGCAAATTTTACCAGTAAAAACCAAAACAGTGAATGAGATTCATGACCTGCAAAGTAGTCCTTACATAATAGATAAATATGGCTGAAGACTCATAGGAAACAACTTCATTCAAGATCTTAATGTGTATCATAATGATTAAAATTTCAATAAATGTGGCTGTAGCAAAAGTCTTTCTCTAAAAAGAAAGGTTTTTAACTCAAGAGTGATGGTCTGCTTGGAACCTCAAAAAATGATGCTAGTGTGAGGAGGTATCAAAAACTGACATGAATGTCCCAATCCTTTTGACAGATGTGACCTTAAAATGGTCATACATTTCTTGAATTATATATTTTACCTATAGGGTTAACACCAAGACTTTGAAGGGGTACCACTGGTTCCTTTTGCACCAAAACAGGTGGGTTATTATAAGTTGTCTTCCAAAATAGACTGTCTCAAAAAGAACATACTTTAACAAGCTTATATGAGTATTTTGATCTAAATGGTCCTATGTGTATGTGTGTGTGTGTGTGTGTGTGTGTGTGTGTGTGTGTATACCATGTTTCCCCAAAAATAAGACCTAGCTGGACAATCAGTTCTAATGCGTCTTTTGGAGCAAAATTTATATCAGATTTGTTTTTTTTTTTTACTATACTATAAGACTGGGTCTTAATATAATATAATATAACATAACATAACATAACATAACATAACATAACATAATATAATATAATATAATATAATAATGTAATATTATATGGTATTATAATACCAGGTCTGATATTAATTTTTGCTCCAAAAGACACATTAGAGCTGACTGTCCAGCTAGGTCTTATTTTGGGGGAAACACGGTGTGTGTATATATATATATATATATATATTGAATTTAAATTTGTCTAAACTAATATATTTATATATTGAGTTTAGACAAATTTAAATTCAATTCCATTGTGTTTTCTTTACATCATTATTCCAGGTTGTTAAAACACTTTTGTTTTTTTGTTTTTTGGTGCTGCCAATACTGACAAGATAGAAATCCTCATGTTTTAAAACTGCATAGCTACATACAACAAAGGAAAATTCAATAAATAAATATGATTAAGGTTGTGAGAAACTCAAACAGCTCTAGAAGATCATTAATTTGATTTGCAAGAGTTCTTTAGGATGAGATTCAGAGCCTAGTAAACTTTACATTGCACACAATTTAAGTAAGTTTGGTTACCTGAATTCCATACCCCAGGTTAAAGAAAATTGGAAGTAGTCTGACTCCAAGGAATGAAAAGAAAATCTATCAAAGGGAAGATAGAAAGCTCAGATAACTGGGGGATTTCAATTTATGAATAAGCTCCCTTGCTCATATATGGACACCTCTATCCTATTATTGTATTACAGCATAGTACAATTATGTTTGGTCATAATACTGACTGATTATTTACAACATCTTCACCCAGCATCTACTGATTTTTCACTGATAGTGGAGTTATATGGCACCACACCTGCTCTCTCCCTATACAGAAAATATCAAATTATATTTAGAACATTTTGGTGTATAAGTTGGGATACTTAGAATACAATTTGAAAACCAATTCTTGTACATATTATTTTCAGTTTAAAAATATATATTTTGGTCCAAAATAATTTATTCTGTAACATTTCCAGGAAGTGAAGTGTTTTACTAAATATGATTTTCATATATATTTTATCGTGTGATATTTAATGGTCATTTACAACTAAATAAAATATTTTGTTAATGATAAAATCTTGACAAGGCATATGAATAATGTACCATTAAAATAAGTATCATTTGATTAAAAAAAACCCTGTCTCTATTGTTTCTTTGCATAGTTTCCTCTTAATTATACTTCATAATGAATATAATTTTATAACATTTATGTATTAAATATATAACTGAATACAATCATTATTAACATTTCTCTCTTAATAGCTTATAGGAATTTAAACACTTCATTCTATCGTTCTAATGACATTTTTCTTGACAAAATTACATTCTGAGGAATATGGTAGAATTGCAAATATTTATGACATTTTTTGTCCATATGTTATACAAATATATGTCTATATATTTATGGTTTAATATAGTACCATGATTAACAGTCTATATAAATATGTTGATAACACCTGTCTTCACATAAACATGGCAAAGAAGATGAAAAAATCTATTCTCATTAGATTATCAGTTGAACATAGATTACATAATCCCCAAAGAATAGTGAAAATTATATTTTATGTAGTATATAAACTATTTATCATTTGCTGCGTATTCAAAAACATAAAAACAAAATTATAAAAATTTGGAAAATCTACCAATATTATTTTTTTGTGACTACATTATTGGTCACGTTTCTGTTCATTTGTGATCCAAGACCCATGGTTAATTCAAATTATACATATTGAAATGTAAATAAAATTGAGTCAATTCCTTATCATACATGCCTTGAAAATTTCAAATTCTTTTCTTAAGAGCTCTGTACATTTCTGAGGTCTGATATTACCCATAGGCTACCTTTCTGCTCTGCATTTCTACTCTCACTGATCTAGTACATTCACTCGAGACTCACTTTGTCTGGATACTCCCTTCTCACTCCATTGTGCTGATCCAACATTTTTAAACTCTTTTAAAAAATCATTCATATACATAATTTATATATGAAAAACTTGTGAAAAAAGATATATATATTTTTGAAATGATAATTTTACAAAGCAGGAATGGAAATAACTTAAAATTATGACCTATCTGGTTTTCATTTGAGGATGTCGAAAATTGGAGAAAACATTATTCCCACATTGAAAACAAAAAAAGTTAGAAAATCATGACTTTTTCTTTTAACTATCAGAGTTATCAATCAAAATTGCTCTGAATAAGTAAAACGTGAAAGAAAATTTTATTCAAAATTACTACAGTAAGGGAGATAGATAGAACTCAACTCTGCTGAAACAAAAGATGGGAGAATTTTTAAGCACTGGGGATTGCTAGTAGAAAAGTACTAAAGACATTTAGGGGGAGATTGTTCAATGTGATTAGGCCATCTGTGTTTTCTAATGATGCTTATTATAGTTAGACTCCTATTTTCCAGCAGAGTCTAGTATAGAGAGGCATTATCTGTCTTGATTATCACATTTCAAAGGGGTGCCTTCCAGATCCTTAGAAAAATAACCTGGGTTGTTAATGTGGCAAGAGGCTGAAAGGATATTTGCATCTCAAAGAGGTAGAGAAAGAATTTCCAATTGTAAATTTTCTAAAAAAAAAAAAAAAATGTTCTTCATAAAAGGGAAGTCAGTGACCTGTGGTCAGGAAGAAACCTATCTAAAGTCAAGTCAAGCTAAGAGGAGTATTAAGGTCACCTCGTTCAGAGATCATAAGCCAATCAACTCACCTGAGGTCGAGAGAGAGACATGTACCTGCTGGAAGAAGTGCTTTCCAATGCTTGCTTGTCTTAGGCAGATGTCATTGAACATTGGTAAAGTAAATTCAACTAAAGAGTTGAGAAATTGGGTGAGCTTGGATATCGTATGATGCCAAAAAGTAATCAATTTCTCAAAAGAGAACAGGGCGAAGGAGTTAAAGCTGGAGCCAAACTTTAAAAATTCCAATACCAAAGATGGGAAAAGTAGAGTTAAAATCCATAGAATTCAATAAATATCTGTGAGTCCCAGGGTGATATAAAAAGATTGAATAGATAAATAATGCGAGAGAAGGAACAGCTCTTCTTCATAATTCTAATTAGTAAATGAAAAATAAATAGAAAATTACTATTAGGCACACACTACCATAATAACTGTGGCAAGATTCAGTGATGAATATTAAAATTAGTAGATAAACATTTGAGAAAAATAAGATTGGAATAGTCTTAAAGCATTTTCCCCAAGATGTTTATCAATTTCAAAGAAAAAAAATAACAGTAATTTTACAGTGACCAACACTTTAACCAAGTGATAAAGGCCACCATCACCAGAAATGGGGACCTATTGACATCTTGTACCTTGTGATTTGATGTACAGAGAACACATAGGTTCTGTGGTATTCACTCTGAAAATGCATAACCTTAAAATAATCAAGAGTAAAAAATATCAGGAAAATCCACATTGAGGGACATTCTATAAAATACCTTCAACCATACTTCAGTAAGCACATGAAGATTTATTTCTTACTGGCCACCTTTTTTTTAGTCCCACCTTCTTACTTTGTCCCTTTCTCTCCTGTGTGTTTTCCTATAAGAAAATATTGTATATTTTTAAAGAAATGTTTTAAGTATTCTCTGATATCTATTTACCCAGCAGAGCCTCATCCATCACCGTGCAGCTTACTTTCCTGAAGAAAGAGTCCTCTTCTGAAATGGAAGTCTGAAACTATTAAAATATGTTTTTCTCCTTGCCAGAGACCTTTTTAGTGAAGTAAAAAGATATGAGGGCAAAAATAAATTTTAAAAATCATCCTTAAGATTAAGGTGCCCACCAAATTGAATATGAATATTTCCTTATAAACCAAAAAACTATAAAAGTCCACATACTTTTGGATAACATCAGCTTTTAAAGAAACCTTTGGCACATCTTAAAGCTAGAATACTATCATTAATTGACAAGTAACTGATGATTGAGGATGTTTAAATGAATTCTCATACCACAATAAAATAAGATGAAGCCTATATTGTTCCTTGTACGAACTCCACAAGATTAAGGCAGCTGGACAAAGCAATGTGTGCTATTCTTTCCTAGATTTAACTCCCCCTTGGATATTTTTTCCCTAATTACCACTGCCATCATATCCTTGGTTTCACTTAAGGGCCAGAGGACCTCTACATATATCCTACTTAACATCTTGCTTGTGTGGGGAAAAACAAACAAAAAAAAATCAATGGCCGATGGACAGCTAACATGAGACAACATTAAGCAAATGTTAGAGATTAAAAATGGCAGCCAGATACAGGGTAATATGGTCTTGATAAAGAGGCATCTAACCTCTGGTTCATTTTTCCATCCTAGTTAGTGCTCACCCTCTATACTGTGGAAATCATTTTAGTATCCATTACTGATCACCCAGGCACCTCTATGAACATTATGATGTCCTAAATATAACCGTAGATGACCAAATCCCAGAGAAAGGATTTTTTCCATTCCAGCTCCCTGAGCACCCCCTTCTACAACTGATTGACATTAAGAATGGTAGTGAGTCGTCAGAAGAGACCAGATGGACTTACAAAGTGTAGTCTTAAAGGCACCTAAAGTGTGCCCAATCCAAATTTTACATAAAACACTATGAAATACTAGACTATTCCCACAATAATAGATCTATTCCAGTGGCATTAGTTTTAATCCTCTTGTAGTCTGCAGTGCTTTGAAATTTACCATAAGCTGAATATGATTTCTAGAATTCTAGATTACCTATAAAAATGCAGGCATACTTATTAACTAGATGTTTCCTAAATAAACATTTTCTAAATAATATATATTATCTATCTATCTATATAGATAATACATAATACACAATTTTCTCAAAAGAATTTTTGGAATAACGAAGAAAAGATAATTTTAAGAAAAAAACTAACCTTGATGAACTGAATGTTTTATTTGTATGCACACTGTACATTCCTATTTTCTCTAAGCCTCCTTAAACTAAAGAGTAATTTAATAAATCTCCAAGTGAATTATAAACTGTTTCCCAGAGGCAGGACCCTATAATTAAAAGATAAAATGTTTGGAACAACTTGTGCACAATTCAAAGGCATATTTCAATTTTATGTATCTATTATCTATCTGTCTATCTATCTATCTATCTATCTATATATATATATATACATATATATATATATATATATATATATTTGTGTATTTACTTGTTTAAGATAATGTGCAAGAATCCAATCAAACTTCCCGGGGATCTTATAGGAGAGAACACTGGAACACTACTTAGGATTTGGTCCCCAAGATTTTCTGGATTATCCTGACAAGAATCATCAAGTATTCTTCAAGGAGAAATTGATAAAGCACCAGGAAGCTGCTGCTCATGAGAACTAACAAAGTGAGACAATATGTGAAAAATCAAGAATAGAAGAACTTACAAAAGAATCCCTTTAAACTATTACCTGTGACAAAGATCAAACCTTATACTATTTCAAAACACACACACACCATCCCCTCAAAAACAATGAGTTTAAAAACATTTGCCAAACAAGAATGAACTGAGATATTGGTTTTAAAACTTTAAGGTTGTATTTTTGCTCAGTATTATTAACAAAAAGATTATGTTAGTGAGAAATAAATCATTTGGGAAAATAAATGAGGAAGGGAAGAGGAAATGTGACATGATATGAGAAAGTACTGAGGTGTATCTCTCATTATCTTGCTGGTCTACTGTGGGCAAGCCATTTTCGTCTCAACATGAGTTTTCCATATAAGAAACTTAGAATTGGTGCCTGTTGACATAATATAATCAGGTGCCATCCAGTCACTTGAACCACAACAATTCTCAAAGTACAGTTCAAGGGCACATGGAATAGATAACAGCTTGCCTGTGTAATAATAGTGTAGAATTTTAAATAATCTATTCACTTATTTATAGCATAGTATTATTGTTTTCATTCCTTGTGTTTTTTTTTTTAATTTTATGATTAAGGGGGGATAAAAAGAATATGGGAGAGTATTTCCAGAAAGTCACAATGTTGGTATATTACTATTCAAACAGTCCCCAAAGAATATAAATTTAAGTGCAAAAAATAGCAAGTTCGTTTTAATATATTTACGCTTACCCTTATACTGCCAATAGTATTTATAGTTCTCTAAACAAATACCACATGGCTTGATATATCTGCTTCTTTCTGTATTACACCATCAGATCTCAACTAAAGGACCGTTCCCTTTATACACAATGCAGGTAATTCAATTCCTTTTTTTTCTAACTGGAGTTTCAAAAAAAAAAAAAATTTTTACATGAGCATTTAAACTAAAATCTGATACCATTGCTGCCTGAGATTCAAAATGGGTAAAACTCCTTTGCTGCTGTGATAATGAAAATGTAGGGTTTATGGTAACACCTATCCCACATCAGCAGCACTAATGACACAGGAAATGTGTATAATCTAAATCCATATGGTTAGAACACACCGAAATTAAATACACAAAACATAATTCTTCTTGTCTTTTGAATGTGAATTTGGAGAGGCAAACATCTGGATGAGAAGGGCTCTTAGCAGCATACTTAGGCTTTTACAAGTTAAATTCCATTCAGGAACTAGAAATGAGACTGTGCTCAAGAGGCATCTGACACATGAGCCTAACTTAACACTAAGACAGGATATAGATGAACTGTGCCTATGGATGAGCACAAACAGATAATAAAATGAAGGCCTCAATGAGGTAAGCTTTCAAAGATAAAACTCCAGGATGTTTAAAAGAACATTTCAGAAAGATATATACAATTTCAATGCAGCCTCAATACACACAGCTTGCAAACAAACAAAATCTATAGTAATCAGAAACATTTCCCAAGTAAAAGATGAGCTGCAACATTTTTTGCCAAGGTACTCAAGTATGGCTTTGCACAGACCTGTAAAATTAGGAGAAACAAAAAAGTGGGGAAAAGCACTTGTTGCGAATTATTCTGTTTTACTAAGTAAGGCCATAACACACACATACACACACACGTATACTCACACATTCAATACAAACAAAAAGGTGGCAGGGAGTGAAAAACTTTAATACAAAAAGTACTATCATTTTATTTTAAAAGGAAGAGCTATTTTACCATGAAAATAATTACGAAGTACCCAATCAAAAAGCACAAATGTTCCCAAGAAAGAATGGCTGGTACCGTGGTTGGTTTTACCTTTCCCCGACCCTCTAAGTTCTTCCTCACTGACATCTGGCAACCTCTTGGGATGTTTTGGTTGTCACAACTGGGGTGGGGGTGCTCCCTCATCCACTGGGCAGAGGCCAGAGATACTGCTAAACATTGTAAAGTGCACAGGACAGCTCCCCATAACTAAGTATTATCGAACCCAAAATGTCAATAGTCCTGCCTTCCACTACTGTTTTGGCCAATGGTCAGTGAACACTGGCTCCTACTGATCTCAATGTGCTGGTAAGATGGTGGAGCCAGTGTATCTGGGCTTGCCCTTCTGTAACTTGTGCTTTGCTTTCATTCATTCTTACAATAACTTAGCAACAGACCTGAAGTGGTAAAATTCTACTATACCAGTTAGGACCAGACTGAAAAATTGGTCACAAAACTGCAGTGCTATCACTTTGACATCTATCCTCTTTACTTATTAGTTTGTATCTGAACTTTAACACGTGGGAGGTGATCAGTGCTCTGTATTATTTGGAAGTAAGAAAATATTTCACCAGTTTGAGTCGAGAATCAGTAGCCTCCATCAAAAGACAGAACACAGAAATCTCTTCTTACACCAGGCTTTAAAATGTGTGCTTAATTAAATATTTATTAAAAGTGTATATGCTTTCTATTAATGTAACTTCTTAAAGATTGAGAAAATGGAATGAATTCATAATCATGGCTTTCTCTAGCTAGTAAAATTCTAGGGGGTTATTTTTTCCTTAAGTTTTTTTGATAATACGGACATCTGAAATTATGTATAAACTGTAAATAGTAAGATGGACTTATTTTTGTCTTAGTACTTTCATACATATTGCTTGATTATTTATAAAATATTATTTTATACACCAAAGATTTTGAAAGTGGTATTTCAGTATTTGTTCTTGAATACTACATATATATGTAGTTATTTTTATAAATTTTATTACAAAATGGGATCATAACATATATACTTTTCTGTTCTTATTTTTCAATATCTTAATGTAAAGTATTTCAATGTTGGTAAAAATACAGCTTCACCATAATTTTAAATTCCTCTTATTCCATTATATAGATCCAGTGTCATCTATTTACAAGTCTTCAATAGTTATCAGTTACTTTCCATTTCTGCATGTATGTATTATATGTAGATAGGTTGGTATCCATATTTTTTGATAGTCAGTGTGCACATACCTGTGTATTGAGTAGGTTGTGATAGATGTATTTTTGCATCATTTGAAATATATCTGGAAGAAAATTCTAGAAGTCAAAAAGAAAATATCTTTTAAAGCCCTCAATGCATAATTTTCAATGTCCTCTCAGAAAGTTTACCTTAGTTTATATCCCCAGAAACAGAATATAAGTGTCCATTTAACAAAGAAAATCTCTCTGACAATGGATATCTTTTTTAATTTTGCAAATATGATCAGAAGATAATATTTCATTGCTGTTTTCCTTTGCATTCCTTTGATCTCTGCTGAGAGAAAACAACTATTTACATGGTTACTATAAATGTATATGTATTCTTTATAAATATTCTGATCAGGTGCTATGTTCATTTTTCTGCTGGTGGGGGATGGGGAGTGAGGTGGTAGAGTCATTTTTTCTTACTAATTGATGATAATCTGTTCATACACAAAGACACTTCCCCAAATTAATGTTTGTCTTTTAACAATTTTTCAGATTTGATATTATGTTTCGTTTGCCTTAGTTTTGCTTCTTTAATTTTGTGTTCTTGAGAGTGAAGTTTGCCTGCTTTTTCCATTGTTTTTCTGTCTTTGATATTATAGTTAGAAAGTCCTTTACATTCCAAGGTCACAAAAATAAATATTTATATATATATTTTTTATCAAGTACAGATTGTTAGTCATAATATTCAGTTTATTGCACACTGTTTCACTTAGTAAATAGAGGACTCTCCCGATCCCAAGATAATTCTGTTTTCCTTCCTCCCTCTCCTCTTCCCTTCTTTCCTTCCTTTCTTTCATTCCCTTTCCTTATGCCTGTTTTTCTATTCATTCCCTGCAAATTAAAGTATAAAGATTTAAAAAAAAAACAAAAAACCTACTCTGGTTCACCTTGACTTAAAGGGCTCATGCTTAATTCACTGCATAATATACAAGTGTCTTATGATTAAACATTACTGCATTTTTATAAACACCATATTTTAATAAAACTGACCATGTGTTAGGTGCTTAATATGTTTCTATCACTGCAGTAGATCCTTTTAATGTAATCTTTCTAATTACAATATTTCAAGGGAGGTATTATCTGAATTGACATATGAAGAATCAGAATCTCAGAGAAATAATAAATCAAAAGACTATATATACGATTACATATAGTCACTAATAAAAGGAGCCAAGATTCACCCCAAAGATGACGACTCTATAGCCAGGGCTCATTTGTTTACCTCTTGGTGCCTCTGATAAAAATAAAAGCAAACTGAATCAAGGGGGTTCTGCATATTTTCACAAACCATGCTTTGAAATAAAATCCTTTTTCTCCAAAACACCATTTAATACTTTTGGGAAATTTAAGTAATACGGTAGCAATCCTAACTCCATTACTTCACAGAATTACACTAATCTCATGCTATACTCATGGCTATACAATTGCAAGCAAATTGTGTGGCCAGCAGGTATATAACAGCTTGGATTCTGCTTCTACATAGCTCAATTTCAAAATGTCGATTCCTGCCATTTTGAAGGAGATTTTGAGGCCAACATTTCATATTCGTTCTAGTCTCCCTTAAATTTAGCACTTTTCACCAGGAGTACACAAACAGGTTTTATTCAATCGGTTCCATCCGAAGTCCGGACTACAGGAAGGGTGGGCATGTTGTGCAGTGGGAAGAGCAGGAGCATGGCAGGACTTGCCACAGGCCCCCCTAGGTCAATGTCAGGTCTGTCACTTCACACAAGTACTTACATAATTTCTCTGTATCTCTTTTTCTATATTTTTGAAGTACGGATAGTAATAGCTACCTGAAAGGTAGTTTTGCAGAATATTTAATAAATTTAAAGTGTCTGAAACATATTAAGTACATAATCATTATTTTTGGTTGCTATTATTATCATCTTCATATGAGAATAGATAACTGTGGTATGCTAGGAAATACCCATATATTTTACAGATAAAAGGCATACTTTGAAAATAAATTTGGGAAATATTTTTAAACCAGGAACAATTTCTTTGTCATATAGACTTCTCCATGGAAGGCTGTGCTAATTCCAACTTCCCTAAAAGTTAATTTTAGAGACCAACTCTATGTTCCTGGTAGCCTAAAAGTCATATTTGTCTAACTTCAAGAAAACAATTTCTTCTCAATTTAGTATGCTAGAGAAAAAGATGTGCTTATGCAAAGGCACATATCTATGAAAGAGGAATAGACATGCAATTTTAGTACAACAGCATATTGAAGGAAATTTTTAAAATGACGTTATTAAATTCAATTTTAGTACTATGTAAAACTTCAAAGTCCCATCAGAAAGCCAATAAAAAAGTAAATATACCTTACTGCTAATTTTGGAGGATTTTTCTATCTTTTAAAGTTCTAACCTTCAGGGCAATCGAAACTATAAAACACTTTGTCACTATCTAGGTTCTTTACTCTCCCCTGCCACCAGGATTTTGCTTGTAGAAATGTTTGGACCTCTTATCTCTAGTTAAGCCTAAAAGAGAGGAGAAAAGAGAAGACTAAAGTAGCTCTGTCACTTTTAATTTCAAACATGGACAGCTGATGGCTGGAGAGCAGAGAGCTCAAAACCTTCCAAATTGTTGCTTTGGGAAATACATAACTTACACTATACATAAAAATCCCTGGATTGATGAGGGATATTTTTAGTCTCATCATATCTACACTGCTTGGACAAAGAATTGCTATATATTCTAAAGTCATTGACTTCTAAAATCTACTCAAATCCCCTGCTTAGAAATACATTTGCCTTCGTTAGTGTGAAAGGTGAATATTTTAGCAGCCAGGTGGTGATGTTTTCACATTTCTATCCTGCTAACTACATATTCACTGTACACATTCCAATTGTTATGTCTTAGATTGCAAGTGACCAGTACCACAAAATGTACAAGCAAATGCTTCCTGAACATTGCTTGGATGCAGATAATTCTGAACCTTCCCTGACAATGGTCTGGCAGTGATTTTCTGTGATATTCTATTTTGTGTGCCTATCTTAACATCCAACACACCCAATATCCCCTTATAATCTGGTATTCCTTCTCCTATACCCTTCTACCCAAGGAAACAAGATAGACTTCTCTTTACCTTAATCTGAAGCTTGAAAAAAGACCAGGGCAGGTACCTGACTCAAAGGCCACCCATCCACAAATTAACTAGAAACTCACGATAGGACCCCTTGCAAAGGGCTTTGGCCATAGGAGGAAATTTATTTAGGTTGGTCAGTCAGACTAGCTTTTCCACAGATTGTTCTGAAAGTGAAAAGGGCTAATCAGGAGAATGAATGTTGCCAACCTACAAAATTAGCAGATTCACATAAATGTGAATAAATTCAACACATGCTTTGATGATGACAGTAACAGATCAGCATAATGATGGTCACTTAAGTTTGACCCCTGAGCTATGTGCTGCTTCTTACAAACAGTAACCCACAAGCTTCACAATAACCCTTTATTGTAAGTCTATTTTAAAAATAAGCAAATTGAGACATAGAGAAGTTAAGTAATTCGCTGAATGTGAACAGCTCGAAGTGGCAGTCTTATGATTTAAACTTGAGAGACTGGCTCCAACAACGGTGTACTTTTTCTTTACATTATCTTCGAATCAGAAAGGAGAAGACATGTCTGGTTGACATTTTTAAAAAGGTTTGTTTCCTACCAGTACATGAGTTTTATAGAGCTGATGACTCCACATTGAGGCAAATGTCTTTGTTCTATGTCTATTCATACTTACGTGGGATTTTGACTAAGCCTTAGAGATATATAATGTTACAACCTGTACAACTCATTATAGGAAATACACATTCCTATAAAAGGATTTGTATTTAGGAAGTTCACATTCCTAAAAAGTAAGCGTTGGTTAATAATCACTCACTGATTAAAAATATGCACGTAAAACGCCTAGATTTAAATTGTGGTACTTTCAGTGTACCAAGGTCATTTTTAGACTATCAGAGGATTATTTAAAACAAGATTTTCTTTGAGCTCCTTTTTTTTTTACTACCTTTACCATTACTTGATATACATTGCCTTTAATAGAGAAAGAAGCACATATTTCATATTTCACCAGTGATTACTAATTCAAGATTATTTGATTTATATATATTATATTTTCAACAATTAAAAAAGAAAACAGGACTTTTTCAATGACAACAATTCAGAAAGTGGGCCAAAGGGCAGCACTTAGTAGTCAGATGTCTATCACAAAAATCTCTAAACTTAAAAAGGCAAATGATCGCTTAAACAACTTAGCCTCAGAATTATTTTCCAGATTTTTTTTCTATCACGTGGGCAATTATTTACTAGGACACTATTTTTGAAAAATAAGAATTATCCTATTTATTTTGTAGACAAATTATATATTGGTTGGATAAAAATTCTCTACCTGAAACAACTCCTCTCCCCCTAAATTTTCTGTATATATTCCTTTTCCCAAAGCACATTTATGGTCAACATCATTCATTCATTTATTCATTCAATAAATATTTGTAGCATATATACTATGTGCCTAGCACTGTTTTAAATATGGAGAATATATAATAGGGAAAAAAGATTAAAGTAACTGCCTTTATTAAATTTACTATCTAGAAGATGGACTAAATAATCAAGTAAACATGTTGTATGTCAGATAGTGAAAAAAGTTCAATAGAGGAAAATAAAGAGAGGGGAAGAGGTTTATATGGGGGTTAGGAATGCGTTGCAGTTTTAAACAGGGTGGTTAGTGGTGGCCTTGAAAAAAAGGTGATATTCAAATGAGCAAGTGTGTCAGAAAAGAGATTTGGGGAGGACGAGGTCTGAATGTAGAGGAAAACTAGAAACAAAGATAGCAATTTCTTTGAGGAAAAAGTATGGTCACCACATAATACATAACACTTCACTGCAAGTTTAGAAGGTTGCAAAATTGTAATATAAAGTTATTTGCATGGAAGATGACTTCCAGTCTAGTTTGTAAATTTCAAATCTGCCTACTTGACATCTTCATTTGATCATTGGATTGTCCACTAAACTTTTTAGACTAGACACATCTGATCTTCCACCATCTCCCATCTGCTTAATTCAGTCTCCCTCATGTCAATATAAATTGCAAATCCACATTCTCAGTTCTCAAGCTCAAAACCTTGACTTGCCCTCGACTCCTTTCTCTCTCTTATACTCAATATTTAATTCTTCAGCAAATTCAGTTGACTCACCCGTCATCATACATGCTCAGTCAACAAATTTCAATCAAGCTCTGTCCCCTCAGCTTGACTAAACCTTAGACAGTCTTCTTCCTAATTCTAGGACATTGTTCTCCTTCTTCTTGAAGTGTGTACTTTACATAACTTATAATTGGAAATTCTTTCTTTGCCCTTTTGACATATAAATATGTTTAAATACTCCTTACCAGTTTTACAACTCAGCACTATCTTTCTCAAGGATCGGGAGCCATCTCTTTGAAATGCAATCATCAAAGAAGAGAGAGGCCTACCTCCCAGTCCCTGTAGGAGAATAAGGGCCTACCTTTAGTAAAACTATCTCTTGTCATAGAGACAAAGTTTACTTTTCCTTCGGGTAAAGACAATTAGCAAACACAGAATTGCCTATGATCCCCTTCACCTCATGTCTGAAAAATCTTCAGCCCTTTGTTTCAGCAAAGTTGAACTCGGATTGAGTTATGGTCACTCTCTCCTGTAAATTATGAATTAATTATCATTCTTTAAATTTATTAATAGCTTTGAATTAAAGATTTTTTCAGGTTATTTTTTTTTCTGTTTAACTTTGCCAGGGAAATTTTTATTTGACAGTAGTGATAGTGGAGGTGGTAAAAAAATAGATAAATTCAGAAAATATTTAGAAGACAGGAAAACAGAACATATATGATTAATTGCCAGAAGCACTCAAAAATTATTCCTGGGTTAAGATGATAACCAGAAGGAATACAGATTTGTGGGCATAAAATGATGCATTCAGGCTTTGAAACCGTGAGTGCCACAGGCCTCTGAGGAGAGGAAACTTACAGGCCTGTCAATAGATGTATCAAGAGCTCAGGAGACAGGACTCGCCTGTATGATAATCGAAATCTTGGGACTGCATGAGAACATACAGGGAAAGTGGGGAGAATTAAAGGACTATAGAGGTCAGACCAGTACTCCATAGTGAACTCTAACGTGTAAGGAGTGGATGGAGAAAGAGAAAATGATGAAGCACAGAGAATGAACATCCAGAAAGATAGGAAAGCAGAGTTATTGCTAAACACGCACCTGAAATTACAGAAACCGATGATGAAAGAATGCATTGCCTAGTGTAGTGCAGCTGAGTAATGTAATTTCATCCAGGTTTACCTGAGCTGTGTTTTTCACAGTAACCTAAACCAAATTACATCATAAAGAAGGTCATGTCTCTCTATATTCCATAGGTTAATTCAGGATAAATTTGAGTTATTGAGAGTGTATTCTGATAATAAATAGGGCCTATTAAAATGCTTCCAATTTTTAAAATAAACCACCCTTCCATGGCATGTTTTATATTTTCATGACAGAGAATATTCAGCAGACTGCATGCTGAAACACAGCAAGAGAAAGTTCCCCCATCACCAACATGAAGTTAGAATGCACATGGCTCTTATATTTTTTTTATCATGAAGAATCATCGCCAGTATTTTAAGATTTGATATGCTCCAATTCATTTGCTGCTGTTGACATTTTGAGGTTGTGTTCAGTAACCTAGGCAACTGTTCCTATTTCTGTCCTAATGTACTTCTATATATATATAGCTTATATATATTCAACGGCCTCAAAGATATTCTTTAAGGCAGAGTAGGTTTACAAACTATTTGCTCTTAAGTGAATATAATATTAAAGATATAACAAATCTTAGTTATCATACAAATAAAGACTACATGTTCCTTTAGTTTTCAATGATTGGTAAATATGATGAATAATGCATTATTTAAAAGGTGATATAACATCATCATGCTGAAATATTATATAACTACAGTTGAAATAATAAATGTCTAAATGCTTTGTTTTTCAATGTTGTAATTCAGTAAACTGAATTTCAGCAATTAGAGACCACAGACAGCTTCAAGTACCTACAAATAAAAATCTGGCCTTACTTAGTACTAAGATGAGTTTCCTTTTTCATTCCTCATCTGCAAGTTACTATGAGCAAACTTTAAATTATGTGAGATGGAACAAAATCTTCCATTTAGTTTTTAGGGCTTATTAGCTTTTAAACTATATAGGCAGAGGGAAGAATTATTGGAACATATGTCACTCATGGAGAGGGTTATAGAAAAAAAAGTTTTTTTAAGTGACTTGCAAGACTGTCTCCAACAAACATGTGTCCTATAAATAACAGAATGATTTTTCTTTTCTTTTATGAACGTGTATCATAAAATTGGGATATTAAGCACTGTATAACTTGATGAAGGTAACTGAGGACTCTGAGACAGATGGGAACCAATGGGTCCCCAAGCTACTGAAGTTCCAAAACGAAGAAAATCTCCCAGTGTAGGGCTAGGCTCTTAATAATAAAGAAAATAAAAACTTGAAAATCACGGTTCAAATTTTATGTTTTATCCCACTCTCAAGACTTGCTTTCTGTGATCACTATTTCAGTTCTACATTATTTATGTAACTATATGTATACATAAAAGTGCCAGTATCATTAAGAATCACATTAAAGCCATTGTCCCTTTAACCTCTTAAAGCAGTTCCTGATAACTCACCTTAGGAAAAAACAAATTCAAAAGGCTTTTGCTAACAGAATGTCCAGCATGTCAAAAATGTTTAGCACCATGAAACCAGACAACCAAAGTAATCTCATATCAGAAGACTAAGAGATTTGTATTTATAAAGTGCCTCGAGCTACCCAAAAAGGAAGTCAAAGCACAACGCTAGCACACACAAGTCTATACTTATGATGAAATTCATTTTTATAAAAATCAGAATGTGTTGAGTATATCCTGTGTACCAGAAACTAAACTAAAATTTTCACATATCAAGTTTAATCTTCAAACACTGTAAAATAGTAACCATCATTATTATCACAATTTTACAGATGGGAAAACTGAAAGTTAAAAATATAAACTAACTTCCCCAGGGTCATTTGGACAGTAATCGGTGGAACCTACATTTGAACCAATGTCTATGCGATTGCTAAGTCCCTACTCTTAAGTTCTGCATTACACAGCAATGCTGGAAAAGATGAGTCGCTTTCTCACCTATTTCATTCACAAAACTCTCTTTCAATGCATTTTATTAAAAGTCTTTCTAAAGCCATAATAGTTGTCCCACAGTTAGGCTTATGGTATATGTGTTGAGTGCCACCCTACTGACACTTGAGCAATTTCCTGAGTCTCTACTGTTACTGCTGCCCCTATTGCAGACAATGAAACACGAAAATTTTTCTGGAAATTAGAATGCTTCCTGTAATGAACTATCACAGAGGTCAATGTGATAAGAGACTGACTAAACAGTAACTGCCTGTGTCTTCTGGATTTTCCTTGGAGACCTTGTATTATTATCTTATAACGTCCTCTGCTACGCTCTTCTTGACTGCTACTCCACTTGATCCACCAAGGAAACTGTCAGGGTATGGGCACTCCTACTGAGTTTTCAAATGACAATCAACAAAACAATTTTGTTATTGATGGAAGACTGTAGTATTAGGATATTTAGAAATGTGTCAGGCTTAAACAGATCAGATGCTAAGGTTTATGGTCTTCAGTTTTATGAGTAATTTTCCTAACAGGAATTATAATATTAACTCCACAATACTGCCTGTGGCAAAAGAGTAGGGGAATGAAATCTTAAGGGATCGTGAGATTCTGCCCAAGTTTACAAGTGTGCTGTACTAGAAAAAGTCTGGCTGATGCCAGAAGTCCTGGGACTTGGTCTCATTCTGCATGACTTACATAAACGACTGAATTTTTTTTTTTTTTGAGTCTAATTCCCTAATGAGTCAAATAAAAAATGAAAAATAAAAATAAAAAAAACAAACTCCAGGACTTTGGTCAAATAAGACACCAATTTAGAAATATTTTGTAAACTATAAAGTGTTAAATGATAACTGGCTTTTCCCTATTTAAATAGAAAATATGGTTTAGCACATGTTTAGTATAATCTTTTAGGAAGTTTTTAGTACTTATCCAAAAAAAAATTATCAGTAAGTTTAGGAATTTGATTACTTAAATAGGCATTTATTTTCATGTCTCTTTCAAATTCAAGTTTTCAGATAAATGATATCTACCTTATAGTTGCTAAGAGCATAAAAATAATAAACAAGTAAGAATGTTCTCTGAGCCCCTAGCAAATTCCCACTCCTGTATTGTATCACTGTGGAATGCCTGGTCACTGGATATAACTGCAGTATTGGTCCAGTGAGTACCCATGTTTGATGATTAAGACAATCAGTAATTTCTACTGCTGTTCCTCTGCCACTTCATAAGGCATGCACTATCGGTCGTTTCGTATTTCACTCTCATTGACCGTGGACTCTAAATCATTATTTGTTGGTTATAGAACTTTACGATGCCCAGTGGCATTTTCCACTGATGACAGCAGTAACGGATGATGTTGAGCCAAAGCTACTGGGAGTGAAATGCAGAAAGTAAAATGATAATAAATAACTGTCACTCTATTACTAAATAGTTCCTGAAATTGGTTCTAGTACATGTTCGATATAGCAGAGTCTGCATAATATAAAAACCAAAGAGCCTTAGCAGTAGCAGCAAACAAAAAGGAACCCAAAAGTTTGTCTTATGCAATGACCAGGAATTCCTCATTGATCATGGCATGCATGTTCAAAGAATTTGCAACAGATTCCACTTCAGAACCTTTTGGTATCTTTTCAAATTGATTGTACCTGGGAAATGTGTCAAAAGGTACACTCGGTCCAATGAATACAGATTTCAAGAATGCTGGATAGAATACAGACATAAAGTCTCAAATAGCTATGAGACTAAACATATGACTATGTTTTAAGCACGAAGATGTAATTATAAGAAATATCAAACTATTGGGGATATAAGATGCCTGGGCGAGATCACAAAACCTGTCTCAATGTTATCTTAGTTCTGATAAGGTGATTTGGATGGGGCATATGTTTGAGCTGTCCTATGTGACCAGCCATCTCATAAACTTTAGGTATGAGAGTAGAATCTATTGTGATAAAATCAGAAGATAGACATTCAATAAGAGGATGTTACTGGAGTTAAATTGTCTATGCCCTACAATAATTAATTTTAAATTTAAATTTGTATCCTTCCTCTCTTTCTTAGACCACTGTATCATTATTTATTATGCTCTCTTTTATTCCATAAATTATATACCAGGTTTGTTGTGATAATGGTTACCTGTTTGCTTTTTAGAAAAGGATTTCTTGTACTAACTCTATGTCCTAAGTGAAATGACATATGGTAATCACCAATGTTCTAAGTCTGCAGACATAATCCACTTACTAGGTAAGTTATACTAACATGAGCCTCAGTAATCTTATTGGTAAAACTGGGATAATAATATCTATAAAACAGAGTTAATGTGAGAATTAAATAAATAATAATATATATTAAGTGACTACCTTTTGTTGTTTGTTTTTTTTTTTTTTTTTTTTTCCCAAAAATCAGAGTCTCACAATGGAAGATAGTTTATTTTGGGAACAGATCTTAGGGAACAGAAGTGGGAACCTGAGGAGAATAAATCAAGAAAGAAAGGAGGCCCATCCAAGATATCTTATCAAGCTGGTCAATGCTGTAGGCACTAGGGCTTTATCCACCAGGAAATTCTGAGAACCTGTGGAAAATGCACTTCAAAAGGGTCCATCCAAAGAATGGCAGAGTATTTGTGAAGGGTTGCTCTGTGGCATTTCAGTGCCTCCCACAAAGCTGTGTATGTATTAAAATATCTGAGCAGCTTCCTGAGGGATTTCACATAGCAATTGCAGGAAAGCCTCAAGGCAAGAGGTGAATTTAACTCAAGCTATTTGGAATGAATGCAGAGGAGATTTATGAAAGCAGACAGGGGCCAGGTTGAAAATAATGCTGAACCCAGTAAATCTGATGGCCAGGGATCTATCTTGTCACTAGACAGTGGTGAGGCTGTCACCCAACGGCATTTCAAATAAACTGGATCGTCAAGGAATTAGTCACAGTAGAACACAAATGTAGGATTCAGAGCAATTTCAGGGGGATTTCCACAAGGTTAGAAGCAGTGGCTTCTACGAAAGATTCTTAAGATCCAGGACCACGGAGATCACCAACATCATGCCCTACAATGGTCAGCTGGCTAAGTAGATGGCTTGTAATCCCATCCAAGAACAAAAATACAAATAAAAACAGTAGTAATAAGAAACTTATCTTCTTAGCATACAATTTTAAAATTTATAAAACACTCTCAAATGCATTTTCTACTTTGAAGTAAGCAGTGGTGCTGTGAGCATGTATGATATTATTCTTCTCGTTCTTCAGAAGAAGAAATTTAAACTTTCTAAGTTTGAAGGGTTGTAAGCAAGGCTCCATTGTACACATGTAACAAACTAGAAGAGAACCAAGTCATGTTTATCCCAATCCCATCGTCCTAAAAGTTGCCTTTTCTTTAAAAAAAAATTTCCTCCTATCAATTACTTTGTAAGACCTAAACCTACTTTTTGGGGCTCAGCAGCGGCCTAAACGAATCACTCACTCACTCACTTCACTCAAAGCATGAGCAAAGTTTACCATTAGCAAAATTTATTTCCAATTCCATTGCCATTTGCAAGATTTGATTTCTTACCAAGGAGGCCAAATAGATTTGAAAGAAATTGTCTCTAGATGATGTGTTCCTCTAGACAGTTCCCAACAGGAACTAGCTTCTAGAGGACTAACCAAAATAATCAGCAAGAATCGAAACTCAAGAAAAGCAACATTTCTAATATGACAAAAGTGTTGTGACTGACATATGCCAGTTCTGAAGATTTGAAAACATGTCATGTTCTTAAATTTATCTTTCTCCATCTGTCTCCAAATTTTATATCACTGAATTTAACTAATTAAATAATAATAATGATAATTATACTATTACTACTACTACACTAATAATTGATTATTGAGAACTTACTATGAGCTAGGCACTGTTCTATTAGGTGTTCTATTAGTTAGCTTAGTTAGTTACCACAATAATCCTTATATAGAAAGTAATATTAGTATTCTCACCATACAAATAAGAAAACTGAGGTAGAGTAAGATTCCCAAGTAGCACAGAAAGGAAGTGGCTGGTTCAGGTGTGTTCCCATGCAGTCTTAGCCACTGTACTGCTCCGAGCAGATTTGATGGTCAGGTACCTGTTTTGTCCCTAGACGGTGGGGATGCTGTCAGCCCGGGACATTTCAAATGAACTGGATCATCAGAGAACTGTGATTTCAAAACTAAGCTCTGTAGTCTGGTCTGCAGTTACAAGCTCTCAGTCTCTAGGAAAATAATTTTTCACAGATTCCTACACACTGGTAAAGTGAATAAAGTACCTCAGAGTAACAGAAATTGATTAACATCTTTGGGGAGAGAGAAAGAGAGAGAGAGAGAGAGAGAGAGAGAGAGAGAGAGAGAGAGAGAGAGAGAGAGAGAGAGAATATTTGTGAGTGTGTTGAGGTTAGGGACAAAAAAGAGCATTGTAAAAAGAAAGAACAATAGAGGCGTATTGCCTCGGGAAAAAAATCCCCCTAGAACTTGAGAGTCATTTACAACTTATAGGTTACTCTTCTCTCCTCTAAATGTGTAGGCATTTCACATTGACATTCCCCTGACTACTATAAAAATCAAAAGCCGTATGAGGTGATTCACTACCTGACCAGAAATGGTCTCCCTGTGAGCTCTCCAGGTAGAATAAATAATTCCCCTCATGCTGCTACCCCTTATTTGGAGGCTCTTCTCCCTGTGCTTTGCAAAACCAGCACCAGATCCAGGAGTCCCGCCTATGAGAGGCTGCCTGGATTGACCAAGAAAGGACACAGTACACAACTCTCCCCCTGGGTGGTGACATACCCGGTCAGTTTTTCCTTCAGTCTGAACGCTGGTGTGACTGCGGACCTCATGATCCTCTTCCAGGTCAGAAACATCCTCCAGCTCCTCTGGGGTCTATAAAAAAAAAAAAAAAAAAAATCATTGCTGGCAGGTATGCAAAATGGAATACAGTCTGTCACTACCTCAAAAAGGAAGCGCAAAGAGCAATATGACTCAGCACTTCCACTCCTAATATACCAAAAGAAATGAAAACACATGTTCCCACAAAAACCTGTAAACAAAAGTTCATAGCAGCACCAGTCATAATATCCAAAAAGTGCAAAAAACTCAAACATATTATCTGCTGATGAACGGATAAATAAAATGCAGTAAATTCATACAATGGGACATCTGGACATTAAAAGGAATGAAGTACTGATACATGCTGTAACATGGGTGAACCTTGAAAATATCATGCTAAGTGAAAGAAATTAATCACAAAAGACTATCTATATATTGTGTGATTCCATTTACATGAAATCCCTAGAACAGACAAATCTATAGAGACAGAAATTTGATTAGTGTTTCCTAAAGAAAGGAGTGGAGGAGGGGGAGTGACTGCTAATGAGTATGTGGTTTCTCTTTGGTATGATAACAATATTCTGGATTAGATGGTGGTGATGGTCATACAATCTTGTAAATACACTGTAAAACAATGAATTTTATACTTTAAAACATTGACATTTATGGTATACAAATTATATCCTGATAAATTTTGAAAGAAAAAGGAAGTAAAAATTATCAGAAGGAAGTTTTTCCCCTCAGTGAGCAGCAATATGGCTAACCAGTATACGGTTACCACAAACCAATGTTTTTATTGGTGAACAGAATAATTAACATTAAAGTCATATAATATCAAAATGTTATCACACTTAGTAAAAAATTAAATTTTCTTGGAACTTAATAATTTAACATGAACTTCAGTGTCTATTCTAAATAGTTAAACTACTTCCATTCCTTCTCTTCAGTTTCAGCTTAAATATGCCTTGGTGTCTAACTCAGTAATCCCCTGGACTGGGTTGAGTTCCTGCCAAGGATTTCCACGGTTCCCTCTATTTTCACTATCATAATGTTAGTCACACTTTATTGTATCATTGTGTGTTGATCTGCCTCTTCTGTGAGGTAAGGACTAGGTCTGTCCTGCTTACTACAATATCATCACAACTTAGCCCGTACCACTTTTGAATGAACGAAGCAAAATTATCAGTGATAGCCAAAAAGATAGTTGGCTATGAGCAAAACAAGTCAACAGCCAAACAAATGCCTGTTCTAACTGCACTTTTACTGTGGTTCCATCTTCTGTATTTCAAAGTAAAATTGATTTGTTTTATGTTGTTCTTCTTAGTTTAAGGTTTTTATTCTCTTTGTTTCACTGGGCAATAATTTAATTTAATTTATTCTCTTTATTCTCTTTAATTTATCAGTCTTTATTGCAAAAGCAAGTAGAAGTACTTAAGAAGATTAATGTGATACTTGTTTCAGTTTACACAGTCTCAACTTGAAACTATTATCCCTTTGCTGTAAAGCCCTAGTGAGAAATCCAGGATACAAACATTTAGGTTTGAAAAACAAATAAAGCAAAGTGGAAGATCTCGTATGTACATCTGGCTGTTAAAGACTAAGAAAAAGGCAGGGCCTGCCTCAGATCAGCTCTGGTTTCCCTTAAACCTTGCATTGCACACAGGCCCTTTGTTTATTTTCTTGTCTGCAAAAAGCTTTCTTTCCCCAGAAATGGGAACACAATGATTAGTTCACAGTATGGAGGAACACTACCAATTTCACAATCACTAATGGCCTCAGATTCTTTCTCCATGGATCTTTAACCAGCACTTTCTATGTTCTTTAACACTTTCACTAAGCATCACCCATCTTTTTGCATTTATTTCAACTTGCTCCAGACATTACCTGCCCCCCACTTCTTTACCAAGGCCTCCAATATATTGAGTAATTATCTATATGTCAATCTCTATATGCAATTCTTCTTTGCTGCAACTATATGCAGCTAAGATCACAGGACAATTTACTTTCTCTTCTTAGGTATTAATGAGTTCACTACTATGAAACGTCTACACAATCACATATTTCATTATTAGCCATTCTTGTGTTTTCTTCTTACAGTATTGAGAAAGATTTTTGCAATTTCCCTCTTTGATACATTACCAGCCCCTGAATACATTCAGTAGCATCTGAATACATTCAGTCAATCAAATTCCCCTTTCTTGGGTCCTGTTTTAGAACTGAAGGCTATCTGGTGCCCCTACTCTGATCTGTTTTTTATAAATGCCTCTTGCTTATTAATTGGGTTATGCTCTGTCATGTAGTAGCATGTAACTTCATCACTGATTTCAATATGTTATTTATCCCAAAAAATAAAGTCATTTAACAGAAACTAAGACCAAGTGCTACTGTCAGAAGTCACAAGTACCATTTTTGATGGTGATACTGCAGGGAGAGATAAGCCTACCATTCACGCCCACATACTTCTGTGCTTTTCTTTGTCTTTAACATAAGACTAATAGTTTTCTTGCTAAGCCACCACAACTGACCTCTTATTTTCATGAACAAAATCAACGGGGTATGGTGTTCAAAAGACTTACTGGCAGCGTTTTCTTTCTGTAAGGCAAGTGGTTCGATGGCATTGAAAAATGAAAAGTTAAATACAAATATTATAGTTTGAATTTCAACTTTCTTAGTTTCAAAGTGGAAACTAAGAAAGAAGTATTCTAATCACTTTTGGGATGATACATTAACTCCTTCAGGACTGAAGACAAACAATAATATTAAGTCGGTGCAAGAGTAATTGTGGTTTAAAAGGTTAAAAATAAATTGCAAAATTACTTTTGCACCAACCTAATAGAAAGCAAATAATAATAATAATAATAATAATAATAATAATAATAATGGAAGAAGGATGGCTACCCTATACTGTACATTCTTAATAACAGCTAGTTTTTACTCATCTGGTAAATCTAGAATGTATATGGGGTGGAGGTAGTGTGTGTGAGTTGTGTGTGTTTCCAAACAATTTTCATTCTGTGGGAAGAGAGCCCAACTATCCTTCAGGCAATGTCATGTGGTAGAAAGACCCTATACTGTTGAGTAATGCAGACTTGAATTTCAATTCCGGCCCTCTAATCAGTCATAGTGTGAATCTGGAAATCTATATACCCTTAAATTTGGTTTCCTAAGAATCAAATTTTAGATAATACTACCTTATCCTGAAGTTTGTTTTGAGGCTCAGTTGTACTAAAATGCTTTAAGTAAGAATTTAACCCAGAGACATAGGTGGGACGCAGCAAGTTTGTTTCTTTCTGTTTATTTCTTTTTCTCCTCTTCCTTTTCTATCCTGTTTCTGATCCCAGCAGACTTTTTTGGGGTTTTTTTGTTTGCTTGTTTTTTGTTTCTGTTTTTTTGTATTTTTTGATAAATCTGTGGAAGTTTGGATAAATTCATTTTAATCCAAACGTATTATTCAAGATTGATATGGCACTTACTAGCTGCCTCTAGTTATAGTCACCAGATTTGGAATATATATGGTCATTGTGTTAAAGACAGTTTAATATGATTCTGCATGCACTGTTTTCTCTTAAATCCGAAGTGAAGATCTCTTTTGATCTGATTTTAATCACGTATTAGAGTAAAATTATCTCTTAAACTGGCCTCAGAAAAAAATGACTCTAACAGATTTTTATGAATGATGAAAATATCTCCTTCTTTAAGCTAGGCTATTTCTAAAGACCAAGAAGATAGATGTCCTATTTATTTATTTATTTATTTATTTATTTATTTATTTATTTATTTATTTATTTTTATGAAAGAGTGTTAGCATACCCAGTCATTACTCATTTATTTCACATATCAGAATTCAGTAAAACTATTTTGTATTTTCCTATTTTTAACTCTTGCTTATTGTGAAGCCTTCCTTAGACAGCCCAAAGTGATTTGAAATAAGCTTAGTTTTCTTATCTGTAAAATGGCAAAAATATTACCCAATTCTTAGGATTATTGTGAGGATAAAATATGATGAGCTGGAACATTACTCAGTGACTAGAAAATACTGATGTTTCAATATTGTTCATGATTATTAATATTATAAATCTCAGGGGTTTTTAATGAAAAAGAGGCTAGAAACAAGTATAGAACTTGAAAATATTCAGACTGAGATTTTTATATAGAAACTGGGGCTGCAATAAGCAGTAGTGGTACATTAAACTTCAGGGTCACAGTGAATTGGTAGTATTAATATATAAATATTTACTGAGGTAGAGATAACTGCATTTATATTGTTCCGACCCTCTCCAGGGAGCCTCAATGCTTTCTGTAGACCTAATTTCATTAGTCTTTTCAGCATCCCTAGTGAAACAGGTAGGTAGCAATATTATAACTAAAATTTTACTTGCATAAACTTTATAAATATTTAATATTGAAATGTGAAAAAGAAAATTTCTGGTCACCACACAGAAAAAAAGAGAAAAAAGGAAAGAATCAGAGGGAGGGAAGGGGAGAAAGGGGAGGGAGGAGAAGGAGAGAGAGAAAAAGCGGAGGGGAGAAGGAAGAAAGGAAGAAGGAAGAAAGGAAAGAAGGAAGGAAAGAAGGAAGAAAAGAAGGAAGGAAGGAAGGAAGGAAGGAAGGAAGGAAGGAAAGAAGGAAAGAAGGGAGGAAGGAAGAAGGAAAGAAAACAGAAGAAAAAAGGTAATTTAAGAAAGAGAAGTCATGCTTGGCATTTTCTTTTCAGAATTAAAGTTGAATTCTAAATCATTTACTTGATTTAATTATAAATCATACTTGTCTATCTGTCACTGGCTTACCAAAATCAAATAACCACCATAGCAATACCCGTAGATGTGTAACATTCAGAGCTCTTAGGAAGGGTGCTATGGATATTCTTCCGAAGCAGGAAGCTGACGTAACATATTCAGTGAGATCATGCTGGCTGAGTGGATAACACAGGATGATTTTTAAATGCCAAAATAGAGAGAACAGAATTAAAATACTTTTAAGAATAGAATTAGATACATTAATAACATAATTAAAAAGTATAAAAAATTAAGAAATGGCCCTTGTTGAATATGTGCACATGCATGAATGGACACAGACACACACACACACACACACACACACACACACACACACACTACTCCCTGCTGTCATCTCTGGCTAAGAAATTGACACTCTATTATTCTGAATGTTCGAGAAACCAGTAACATTCCTGTTACACTTGCCTCTTTTCTACTCCTCAAACATGTCCTACTCATCAACTCATTCCACTTCAAGCTCTTTGACTCTTTATATTTGATGCTCTCTTGCAGGGCGTGTTCTTTCTACAGCTTTCACATGGCTGGATCCTTCTCACCATGGGGGCACAGGTGGCCTATCCTCAGCCCCAGCCAGTCTTCTCTGGCCAGTCTATCTAAAGTTAACCCCTTCCTTCACTTTATTTTATTACATCACCCTGTTTGTTTTACCTCAGGTTGCTTATCATGATCATAACGTGAAATGATATGTTTCTTCTTATTCCATTTTTTTGTTGTTGTTTTGAAAGGGGATATACTGTGGTCTTGTCCTATAAGAACATAAGCCCTGGGAATGGAGGTATCACCTGTTTTGTTTATCACTCTGAACACCTGAAATGGCATATAGTATCGTATTATCCCAAAAATAAGATGTCACTGGAAAATAAACCCTAGCATGATTTTTCAGGATGCTCGTAATGTAAGACCTATCCCAAAAATAAGATCATCAGCCAGATGGACGCATTTAGTAGTCCGTTGCAACACACGACGGATGCATTGAATTATAAAATAATAATATTAATATATAATTATAAATAAATAATATTACTGACTTTAATATTTAAAATAAATGATAATACAAATTATAATTAAGTATTTGTAAATACCCAAGTGGGCGCCTTTGGACGCGAGGTAAATGCCTATGTAAAAAGATGAATTTGAGACTTATTGCCGAATGAGCAATCAGAGTACAGACACAATGCACAAATAACGTGCACACTTGATAACAAATAGACGAGGTTGCGTCTAACATGAATCTTCATAATTCAATACATCATGTGTTGTAACTGACGTACTTAATGCACTCATGTGAAATAAAGAAACGTTTTCTGAATTGTGGTGCCTGCAATTTTTCGTTGCTTTTGTGTGGACCATCATTCTTAACTGTCATCATTTTTGTTGCCACTCCTGTCTCGTAAGTCTTCAATTAGCACTTGATTTAGTGGCAGATTTAAAGGGAATAATATTTTGACTTGCAGACAAGATGAGTGCAAAAAGAGCTAATCTGTTGAGTACAAGAAAGGAATCATGGAGTACTCCCTGGGCAAGAATCTTATGGCTTTCTGCAAAGCGAAGAAGTTGGATTTCCTAATGGTCCAATGTCCAGCAGAGCACGATAACCTCAGTCAACAGGTCGACAAGAGAGATGCTAAGACGCTCAAGTGTGGATCAGGTCAGCAACCATTATTTCCTGCATTGGAAGACATCATCTGTGAATGGATTGCTGACAGGAGAGGAAAGCCTTTGGTTGTGCACAGGGCTGATATTCAAGCATTTGCCCTTGCAATGGCAGCACAGTTAGAAATATCCCCAGAAGAATTCAAAGCATCACAACACTGGCTGGATGGCTTCCTTCAGCCATATGAACTGTCTCTAAGATTGACAACACTGTTCAAGCGCGAACATACTGAAGTTATTAAACGTGCACTTGCATTCAAGTCCTTTGTTGATGGCATCGATTTTTCTCAATACCAACTCTCCAACACGATTGCTATGGATGAAACTGCAGTGGTTATGGGCCAAGGATCTCAAAGGGCAATTGATTAGAGGGGTGCCTCGTCAATCTACATTCCCTCCACTGGTTACAAAAGTTGACGTGTTACCTGTATTTTGGCAATTTGTCTGGATGGAAAGAAAAGCCCCACCTCTAATCATCACTAATGGCAAGAAAGATAAGGTTGAACGTGTTTCAGGCATTTATGTTCTTGAAACTGAAAAAGTCTGTTTCACACAAGCAGTTATAAAGAAGTTGGTTGATTTAATGTTTCCATTTGTTTTGCAAGGTGGCCAAAGAGGTCTGCTAGTCTGGGATTCAGCCAGCACTCCCTGCACTAAAGACGTGAAGGACTTCCTTGCAGAGAGAAGAATAGATCAAATAATGATTCCCAAATGAATGACTGCCTATCTCCAGACTCTTGATATTGCAATAAACAGCCATTCAAGGATCATTTGCACATGGAAATCATTGAAAATAGAATGGAGAGAAATCAGCGTGGAAACTTTGTGAAGCCTAACCTGCAAGAGGTCATGACTTGGGTGAAGAATTCATAGGATAAAACCACTGACAGCTGTGTTGCCAATGCACTACGAGCAGGCTGCATGGACATGAAGTGCTCATTTAAGGAGAGCTCTGTTGCTAGACGTGAGAGATTGGGGTCAATGGTTCTACAGAAAATGGAGTCACAAGAAATTCAAGCTGGAATTCGAGGTTTGGGGAATTATGATGATTTTCCAGAAGAAGATGACATGACTGTATTTGAATAAATGTAGATTTTTATAAATGAACAAATGTAGATTGTTGTACATGAAACAAATAACACATCCCCTGAAAATAAGCCCTAATGAGCAAAAATTAACATAAAACCCAATCTTATTTTCGGGGAAATACTGATGTGCTCAATAAAATTTCCTAACTGAATTAAGAAATACATGATTTTATGACTAATAAGCTTTGGTATCAATGTCACAAGGACATGGGAACATATTCAAGCTATGAAGTCATGTTTAATCCTTTGCCTTCTGCCTTCAGTAAGTTTTGATTTAATCAAACCTTTCCTAAGGGAAAGTTTGAAGCAAAGATTCCTGGATTTTTTTAAGCCTATGGAAATTAGAGACAATAGATTTTGTGCAGAGAGATTTTTCACAAGCTTAAAATTAAGACTTGGAAGATGAGGAGGACATCTATGTATCCCACTAGCAGTGCAGTGAGGATACAAAGAGAATTCAGAGAAAATGCCATCTACCAAACCTAGACCAGTTTCAAGTCTCACTAGGGTCCTGTAACACAAATGTGTCATGGAAACAGCAAGTGGCAAACCTTAAGGAACTACATGGGCTAGGACAAGGGGAATCTCATTGGCAACCAGTGTGGGAAAATGACAAGTGATGGGTATTTCTCTTAGATGCCTGGGTATTGTCTAAAACTCTAGAAAATCTTCTCAGCCTTGGCGCTATTGGTATCTTGTTCTGAATAATTTTGGTTGTTAAGAGGCTACTTTGTATACTGTAAGCTTTTTTAGCACCATTCCTAGCCTTTACCCACCACATGCAGTAGGACCACCCCAAGATGTAACAATCAAAAATATCTCTAGACATTTTCAAATTCACCTGGTAGGGAGGATGAGGGACACCCTGTTTGAGAAATACTGCTCTATGACTTTGACACAGCTGTCGCAACACAGGTGGTAGAGGTAAGAGGGACAGGGGGCAATAACTATTTTTAAATTTCCCATGAGCAAAGTTAAAGCGTAGTGACTTAGAAAACATAAAAATATTTTTTTCTTGTACATGAGAGTTTATGGACTGAAATTCATACCCCATAAAAAAAACCATTATGTTTACAAAACAGAAGAGGGCACTGTTTATTCATTTTAATCTTAACCGAACAACTGGAAGACAATATCAAAAGATTAATGAAAATAATATTACGAACTTGGTTTCAATACTAATACAATCATTTAATAAGCTCTTTTCTCTGGTATTTCTTTCATTCTCTGGTATTTCTTTTTACGTTTTACTCATAACGAAGACATTATTAACTAGAGATATGCAGTGATAGTCTACGTTTGTTTGATCAGAAATGAAGATGTTAGAAAAATCAAGTTAAGTCACTTCAATTAATATAAGTGAGTGTCTTCTTTACGTATATAGACATAGGCTACTATGCTAGATTCTGGGCATCTTAAGACAAATAAAACATATTCCCTGCCCACAGGAGAGATAAAAGGTAAGGATATTAGATGGAAATGAAATATATTCCCTAGAGTTAAAAGGTTGGAGAGTGACATTGAATGGTAAAAAATGGAGGAATTTCCTTGGAAATGACATGCAAAAAAGAAGAATAAATGTAAAGTGCCCCAAGTTAACCTGGGAAGGTGGTATTCCTTATATTATCAGAAAGCTGTTAGGTTTGTGTTATAGAGTAGGTTAATGAACTTGAAGTTAGGATACCTGGCTTTTCATTCTAAATTTGCCACCAATTAGTTTTATGTTGCTTGGCAAATCTCATAATTTTCCAATTCTTCAATTTACTCATCTTCAAAATGGTGACGAGAAGTAAAACTTGATTATTTCTGCAAGTCCTTCGAGTTTTAAGATTTCATGTGTTTATGCTTCAACAGAAAGCATAATATTAATTTGGATGAAATGTTCCTAGTATTAACAGATCTCAATACTAGGGGGCATCTGGTAAATATGTTGAGTTCAGTTGATTAAAACATAACTTATTTCAATTCATCCTGTCAATTAGAAATAAGATGAATCTCCTGAATACATGTATCTTCTCGTTCTCACCAGGAGTGAGAAGGAGTTTAGTATTGTTCACAGTTTTATAACCTGAGGGCCTAACACAGTGCTTGGCAAATAGTAGGTGCACAATAAATGTTTTGTTTTGTTTTATTTTTAATGAATGAATACAAAGTAGAAAATAAAAAGATAAGAAAATTAATAAGGATGCAAATAAAGACATATATCCCCATTTGTCACAATAGATCACTGGTGGATTTTCTTCTTATAGTATTTCAAAAAACAATTCAAAGTATTTCTAGGTACCACCATTATCATTCTGTTTCAAAAGCCATTTCTTCTCTTCCAGCATGTTAAAAATATAACACTGCATGAATTATTCCATATGATGAAACTAAATAGACTGGCTGAGTCTTATGCCCCTTGAAGGCTACAATTGAAATATATAGTTTGACAAAGCTGTTACAGAATATTAAAAAAAAAATACTCTAAAATAAGAGGAAACAATACATCTGTAATACACTAGAGAGTATGATTAAACATGGAGTCAAACAGGACAACTTGGGCAGATAAATCCTGAGCATGTAGAATATTGTTGTCAGAGGAAATACAACACTGAACCCTAGTTGTTTGTATATTTTTTGTGAAATAAATCTATATTAATTCACTACTTAGAAACCTATCAAGGCCAACAACTACCAAACAGCTGATCATTTGATGTCTTATGATTGAGTCTGGATTATGATGATCATGATAGGGGGTGATCATTACAATCACTTAACTTTATATAAAGCCTTTCTAAGAACTCAAGCAATGATATAATCACACAAGGTAAATCATATTTTAGCCTCAGTCCCTCTCCCAGGAAGTCTGTGGGCAGTCATTCCTCTGCTCCTAAGACACCAATGAAGCTAATACCGTTAGAAAAGCACACACAAAATCAGCAAGAGAGTCATAAACGAAAGTGGTATCATTGATCTCATTGTACTTATTCAACCACCAAATGAGGTGGTGACCTAGCTCTGATTCCCAGGATTGCGTGTCTAATACATGAAATCTGTCATAAAACGTATTCCAGCTTGAAGTTTAAATAAGATATGAAAGATTAATGAAGCCATGAAGAATAGCATTTGGATGAAAGCATATTTTTGGAATGTTGAAATATTATAAATATCCACACCTAAATCAGGATCTTGGCATTCTTCTTTTGGAGAACAGAAAAATGAGGCAATCATTTTTAATTGAGGTCTTAATATAATTCATGAACAACTTTGCTTGGTTATTCCACATTTCTTTTCTCACTCAATGTTGACAATAAACCTGAGGAGGCAAATGTCATCCATTTAAATGTATATCTGTGGAAATCAAGCCTTAGAGTTAATGGAAGCTGTCCAACATCACACAGCTAGTAAGGGTCTACTGCTAGTAGAGTAGGAGTAGGGTCCGGTGCCCATCTCGAACCATGGAGCTTGGGAGTCACAAATGCAGGCTAAAAGTGGGAATCGAGTAGTTAAAACCTACAAGTCTAGCAAGTGATCTTTAAACAGCATGAATATACTGCTCACAGAGAAAGGGAGGCCAGATACATAGGGGCTTTGATCAGCACACCACCAACTTGGTCTTTAGTTTCATGCTTTCCTGCCAGATATAATTTCTGGACGTCAGCACTTTGTGTCTTGAGCAAATAGATGATTCAGTCCTTTCTCACTGTTCCACTACCACCTACTTTGAACTATATATTGCCTTTAAAAACCCAACTAAAAGAAATCCTGCTTGTTTCTCAGGCTGGCATCCTGGCTTTACGTTATACCAGAATTGAGATGAATTTAATTTTGGCCCATAGCATGACCAAAAATTACCAAGAGATCTGAAAAAAAAAATGCTTCTGAGTCATTCCTTTTTATTTTTATTTTTTTTTAAGTTCTATTTTAATTAGGCTGTTGTAATCAGCAAAACTATAAAATGTGTTTTGGACAAACCTGTAATTTTATATCCTATTTCCAAATTTTAGAAAACCTACACTGAGTAACTTGCCAAAACTTCTTTCAGTAAGGCACAACTGTGGTGAAACATAATGTAAAGATTGAGTATCTGTGTTCTAGGTCAAATGCTACCTTTAATAGTTTGTCCTCAAACAAATACTTGTTAAGAACTCAGCTTCTTCAGAACTAAATGACACTAAAGGATTTATAAAATCCCCTTCAATTTTCCCTTCACTCTACAAGACTATTGCAGTTTTGGTTACAATGTATGAGGAAAGATGATGAACATTTGTTTTAAAAGACTGAAAGCAACAAAGGAACAAAACAAACCAATAAACAAAAACTCATAGACACAGACAATAGTTTAGTGGTTACCAGAGGGTAAGCGGGGAGGGGGGATAGTAGAAGAGGGTAAAAGGGATCAAATATATGGTGATGGAAGGAGAACCAACTCTGGATGGAAGGAGAACCAACTCTGGGTGGTGAACAAACAATACAATATATAGATGATGTATTATAGAATTACGCACTTGAAACATGGAATTTTAATAACCACTGTCACTCCAATAAATTTAGTTTTTCAAAAAGACTGCATTGTCAGAACACTTTTGAAATGCTTAACACAATTTTAGATCAGAAGTTCCATTTGGATTGTTAACCTCTCAGGAGGTTAGAAATAACTGTTTAAACTTGTTTTGTCTAGAACCATTAGGATGAGGTGAGGGTCCTTAGCAGGCAGTAATTGATGATGCTTACTGAGAAGTGGGCACTACATTTCCTGTCATTGCTCTATAGGTGGGAGGTGTGTTGCTGTTGGAAACAATGCAATAATAATAAGAGTAGTAGTCGGGGTGGGGTAATGATGGTGGTGGCAGCAGTAATAATGTAGCAGCAGCAGCAGTGGCAACAGGTGACTAATAACACATCATGACCTTCAACTCCTGGATATGGAACCTGCGACCATGAGTATCACACAAATTCTGTTGTATTTGAGTGAGGAAAACCTCACTTTTCCCATTAAACTCTATGCCAAACAAGCTCTATATATGTGAATTTGTGTTCTTATTCTTAGACTAGACAGTTGAAGAGAGGTTATCTAATTTTTAAAAATATGAACGTTTCTTTTTTCAAAAGAGCTATTCCACTGATATTAAAACAAGAGTTTCAGACAATATCTAATGGCAAAGAAAATGTACCTAAAACACTTTTAACTGAATATACATATATGTATATATATATATGTACTAATTACATAAAACATATTGCATAATTATGAGAAAGTGAGTTTTGGAGTAATATCTGTTTTTTCTTCTTTATAATTTATTTGTTTCTAAATTTTTACAAAATACATTTATTATTTTTGTCATCGTTGGGGGGAAAGCAAGAAATGAGTGTTACAAGAAAATCTGCTTAAGGTTGAATGTGCCATTTCAAGGACATGTCAGCAATAAAAAAAGAGCAAGATTGCAAAACTTACTGCAGGGAGCAAAGCTGGCCTCGTCACTTTGCAATAGGTCTATCAACGTGGCGTGATATTTGAAGCCGATGTAGACACAGATAAAAGCTTTCAATAGGTGAGGGGAAAATTGCTGCCCATGTCTTCATTATCAGAACAAACACTAAAGAAGACTGTGATAGCAGATGCGAGAAATATCCTTTACCCGGGCCCCATGCTATTTCCCCATATTGCATGATCTTCTTTTTAACTTTGGATCCATAAAAGCAGTTGCTTCATTATTTTATGTATCACATTTTCAGTGTCCTGGAAACTGGTTTTACAAAAGTGCTCTATAACAAAGATTGTGAGGGAAAGGAAAGTTGTGTTTTGATTTCTCAATGGGGATATATATATTTTTTAACCTAGAGAAAATCTTTTACTTGCAGAAATTGTTAGGCGGCCAGGTATAACATCAATGATCCTAACTGAATTCATCTATCTAAATTTGCAAAGTAATCCTGGGCACAGTAATAAAGCAACAACTCCCTGCTGTGTTACAGCCATAGATGTTATATAAGGCTAAACAGGATGTCCAAACTTGGCACTCCTATTTCACTGAACTAAAAGAAAAAAAGAAAAGAAAAAAATATGAAAGAAGTTCCACATGACTGAGGAGATGCTGCTCAGTAAGACAGTAATTCAGATCTATATTAGACTTTTGTACATACTAGTCAGGGTTACTGGACTGAAGTTTGCTTTATGAGACATAAGAATTCCCAACACTAGCATAATAAAGGAGCTTAAGTGGTCAGTTCATATACAACATAGAACACTAGAATGCAACGAAATAAATACGTGGACAACTCCTAAGCAATAATTATGCTATCTATATGAGGGGAATTTTAAGTCCCCAAACTAAAAGACCTATTTATAGAAGTGAATACATCATTGTTGAATACGTAATCAGATGTAAGTGGTTGGGAAACTAGCTCGTGGCAAACGAATTGTGTTATTTCTACACAGTTCTGTCTGATCAATGGAATTAGGACAAGTGGTTAGAAGCAACCCTAGTGGGAAAATTCAATTTAAAAAATGTGCATGTGTTCCTTAACATGTTAAACATCTACATACCATAAAATCCAGTCACTCTACTCCTAGCTGTTTACCCTGGAGAATGAGAACTTATTCACCAAAAGATTCACACAAATAATCACAGCAGGTGAATTTGTAATAGCCAAGTAGTAAGAATAACCCAGATGTTTAACAGGGGCATGCATAAATGTATGTCCATTCAACAGAACATTATTCAATTATAAAAAAGGAACAGATTATGGATACAAATAACAACATGGATGGATCCCAAAATAATTATGTTGATTGAAAGAAGCCTAATAAGAATACATACTGTATGATTCTATTTACACAACATTCTAGAAATTGCAAATCAATACTCAGTAACAGAAAACAGATTGGTGCTCATTTGGGGTCTCAGAAAAGGGTTATTAGATAATAAAGAGACATGAGTAGTTTTTTATTTTGATTATATGTTTCTTACCTTGATTATAGTGATAGCTTCAGGGTTATATAATATGTCCATAAAACATATCAACTAATATGCTTTAATATACACAATTTATTAAATGTTAATTATACATCAATGCTATAAAAGTTTTGCATTTACTTATTCAAATTCCTCTTTAAACATATATTAGATCAAGTAACAATTGTTTGTTTAGCCCAAGACTATAATTGTAAGTGGGACCATGCAATCTGAAGTTCTGTTGAACAAGTTTATGAAAGAATTCGCATTACAAGTTCATTTTTAATCAATTAATATCTAATCTTTTTTGCTATTAAATAAAATGGATCTCATTTCTTAATAAAGAACCACATATTTAATAAAAAATGTTAAATTATTCTTGTAACATTAATGTTAAATGTTAAATTGTTATAAAAAATGAACTTCAGTTCACAGATAACTTGTCCGGAAGTTATCTCATCAGAGGTTCTTAGAGATCAAGAAACTTTAATCTTTAGTAAAAGTAATACCAACCACAGGTATTTCTATATGGACATCAATGTGAAATGACCACTGCTAAAAATAGCAATATATTATAGAAACAATGTGACTTCTCTATCACTTAACTGTGTTTATAAAATATCAAACTAAGATTTATACTTTTTTTTTTAAAAGATTTCATTGGGGAATGGGAACAGTGTGTTCTTCCAGGCCTTTATTCCAAGTCAAGTTGTTGTTCTTTCATTCTTAGTTGTGGAGGGCGCAGCTCAGCTCCAGGTCCACTTGCCGTTGCTAGTTTCAGGGGACACAGCCCACCATCCCTTGCAGGAGTCGAACCAGCAACCTTGCGGTTGAGAGGACACGCTCCAGCCAACTGAGCCATCCGGTAGCTCAGCGGCAGCCCAGCTCAAGGTGCTGTGTTCACTCCAGGAATTGAACTGGCAACGTTGTGGTTGAGAGCCCACTGGCCCCTGTGGGAATCGAACTGGCAGCCTTCTGAGTTAGGAGCATGGAGCTCTAACCGCCTGAGCCACCAGGCCGGCCCAAGCTTTATACTTTTTTAAACTTCATTCAAGGCAATGGCTTTCAAAAACAATTTAGTAGTAAAACCCATTTTTAAAAGGAATTATATAATGCTAGTATTGACAACAATACAAAAAGGTAATAATGTCACTAATCTAAAGCATAAAGCTGTGAAGCAGGTGTGTGTGTGTGTGTGTGTGTGTGTGTGTGTGTGTGTGTGTACATGGTATGTAGTCTGAATAGTTAGGCTTCTCCACTGCCCACCTTTTATTGCAGTCTGGGAAATAATCCCACTCATGCTGACTGCCCACAGATTAGGTACCACAATGCTTTCATCTGAGAGAGTTTAATTCTTCATGTTTAACCGGAAATTTGCTATTTCAGTAAGGTATTGTCAAAGTTCTGTTGAAATGTATGGAATTAAAGATAATTACATATATTTACACCTCCTCCTGTAAATGACTAATGTGACTATATGTTCAGTACATTTTAAAATATAACAGTAAAATAATAAAATAGCAATTACAAATATTCATTGCAATAAATACAGGAGGCACCTACCGTATTCCATCAGATTTGCTAATGCGTTGCTTCATCCTTTTTCAGTAACCCACTGCCCCCCATTACTACTCCCTTCTGGATTTATCTAGAATTAGCCTTAGCTGTCACCAGCCCCAAGCAGTGTACGTATAGATAAAACAAGTCATTTTCAAAAACCAACTCAGACTATCTTTAAATGAACAATATGAATGTCATCTATGCATAACACTGAAGTTAACTTCTAAATAAATTAACAACTACACTTACTATATATAAAACCAATAATTCATTTTATTGTTAGAGGAAAATAAATCCTAAGCACTCTTCAGCTGAATTTATCTTTTTTTTTTTTCACTTTTCAACTCTCACCTTTTATTCTTATCTTTCCGCCTATCCAAAGCAATTCAGTATGCCAATTTTGTTTTTGCTAACATCGTTCTGCTAACATCACCCCCGTTTCCCTGAAGATCTCATACTCTATCCAGAAACCAGAACTAATTTTTGATTTCTGGAAAGAAGTCATTGTTTTCAAATAAGTTTTACAATGAGAGAAACAATCTACTTTAGAACAGGATCCCCGTTATCAATGTGGCAAGATGAAAAAGTACACCATTTTCTATCTGAGAGAATTTGCCAGGTTTGATTTAATTAACCTCTATGACTGGTGTGTGTGTGTAGTGACACTATTCTTTCTAAATATGAAGGGCTCAAACATTACTTTTTATTAAAATTCAAAAAGAAATTTTAAATAGATATGGATTACATTCAGAAGATATTTATGAATTACTATGTATGAATTACTGTTTAGTTGTTATGAGATTGTCATAAATTATATGAGGACATCATCTTTATGATGCTAATGAAATATAGTCAAAGTACTGTATTGAGTTTTAGTCAAAATTTCATGAATATTGAAAAATATTATTCACATTCTCCTATGAACATACATCTTTATCTGCACAATGGAAAACTTTGTTTCACATAAAATGCCCTGTTTCTAGACTAGTTTGGCTAGACTTTACAAGCTGCCCTTTATTATTTTCTCACTAATATTTATAAACTGATTTAGCTTAGTGATAGAGTACAGTGATAAAGTGAACACTCCTCAAGATTTTCCAGTATCTTATAGACAAAACATGTATTTTTTTTTTTAATTTATCATGCTGCTTAGCTAATTTTTTATCCTACTAAGGGTTTAGACTATCTAAATAGAGCTTTCACTTTAGACCTCAACTCTGGAATTATTGTGTAATGAGAACAGAAGAAGCATCTGTTCAGGTTCTCCTCTGCCCATTTTTTAATTGGATTGTTTGTCATTTTGTTGTTGAGTTGTATGAGTTCTTTATATATTTTGGAAATTAGCCCCTTTATTGGAGATGTTGTTTGCAAATATCTTCTCCAATCCTCTTGGTTGCCTCTTTGTTTTGTTGTTGGTTTCTTTTCCTGTGCAGAAGTTTTTTAGTTGGATATAGTCTCATTCATTTATTTTTGCTTTTCCTTCCCTTGGCTTTGAGGTCATATTCATAAAATCCTCTCTGAACCCCAGTACTGTAAGTGTAGTACCTATGTTTTCTTCTATGAAGTTTATAGTTTCAGGTCTTATGTTTAGGTCTTTGATCCATTTTGAGTTAATTTTGGTATTCAGTGATAGCAGTCTAGTTTCATTCTTTTACACGTGGCTTTCCAGCTTTCCCAGCACCACTTACTGAAGACAGTTCTCCCAAAAGACAAACAGATGACCAACAGATATATGAAAAAATGCTCAACTTCACTAGCTATTAGGGAAATGCAAATCAAAACTACAATGAGATACCACTTCACACCTGTTAGAAAGGCTGTTATCAACAAGACAAGTGATACCTAACAAATATTGGAGAGGTTGTGGGGGAAAACTGAGCCCTCATACATTGCTGGTGGGAATGTAAATTGGTATAGCCACTGTCAAAAACAGTATGGAGGTTTCTCAAAAATTAAGAATAGAACTAACATATGACCCAGGAATCTCTCTTCTGGGTATCTATCCAAAAAATCTGAAAATATTTATCTGTAACAATATGTTCATTGCAGCATTATTCACAGTGGCCAAGACGTGAAAACAACCAAAGTGATTTTTGATAGATGGTTAAATAAAGAAGGTGGGGTGCATATACACAATGGAATGTTACTGAGCCATAAGAAAAGATGAAATCCTGCCATTTGTGACAACATGGCTGGATTTTGTGATTATTATGCTAAGTCAAATAAGTCAGACAGAAAATGTTGAGAACCATATGACTTTACTCATATGTGGAAAGCAACAAATGAACAAGATAAAGAAACAAAAACTCATAACCACAGATGATAGTTTAGTGGCTACCAGATGGTAAGGGGGTAGAGATGGTAGTAAAAGAGGAAAAAGGGGGTCAAAGATATGGTGATGGAAGGAAAACTGACTCTGGGTGATGAACACACAGTGCAATACATAGATGATGTATTATAGAATTGTACACATTAAGTCTATAAAATTTCACTAGCCAATGCCACCCCAGTAAATTTAATAAAATTAAAAAGAAAAGAAAAGAAAAGAACTTTGTGTTATATAGTGAACTGAGTAAAAGTAATTTCAGCATTTTTGGACAAGAAGTCAGAATAACTAGGTTCTCATTCTTACTTTTCAACCATTCACTTTTTCATTTAAGAAGTTTTCATTAAAATGCCAAATACTGTGATAGTTGTGAATCATAGAATGATCAATAAAGAACTGATATTCAAAAAAAGAAGTTTCCCCATCTAATGGGATACTAACATTTATTGTTTCTGTGACTTTGAAATAGTTTTTGGTACTGTGTTTCATGTACTGTAAGTTAAAGCACACTGTCCCTGCTTCCTTGATGTTCTGCATTTTACCTCTTCCTCATCTAATGTTATTATGGTCAACTAAAGTGATGGCTGTAGATGTAACTATGTCTATATATAAACTAAGGCACACTTCATTTTTATGTAAAACTAGTTTTATAAATTCTCTTTCTCTGTTCAGGATACATAGCAGGTTCTCACTGAAACTTTTTCTTCCTTCTCTCTTTCCTAAGATGGCAGTATAGGAGATAAATTAATGCCATGCTCACTAGGATAAAAAGAAAATTTAAATTCCATTCCTAATACAACACAGATTAGTTGTGTGGCACTGAGGAAGTATATTAAACTCCTTTGATTTTGATACGCCTACTTTATAGGGTTGTTATAAGGAGTATATGAGAGAATAATATGAAGTACTTAATCTAGCGCCAAGAACACAGTAAATACCCAAATAAATATGAGCTCTCATGTCATTCTAAAATATGTCAAAAATATATATATATTAGCTATGTCTAATTAATGTTGTTGTTGAAACTAAGTAAAGCATAGTAGACCAGGAGTAAGAAAATTTGTCCTGGTTCAATCACTTACTGACTACATGATATGTTATTTTTAACTTCTAGAGTCTAGGTGCCTCATTCTGTGAAAAGGGATTCATTATATCTAAAAGGGCTGTAAAGTTTACATGAGTAAGGTGTATAATAATTATTAAAGTATGCTATGAATATCAATTGCAGGACAGCTGTGAATATAATTAAGGGAATAAATTGAATCAACTTTGTCTTTCACTCTCATTTTATTTTGTTGAATAATTAAAAACACTCAGAAGAACAAATTTTTTAAAAAAGCAAAGTTGGGCTCAGACAGAGGAAGTTTTAAATAATTTTAAAAATATGGAAAGCTTCTCCTTTGTAAAAGACACATTGAAGGTTAAGAAAGAGAGTCGGAAGAGAGAGCAAGAAAGCAGTAGAGATCTGAAATGAGGTGAGAACTGGGTCAGGGAGGAGGGATTGCAAATATCTAGTTGTCACATACTGCAAATGGAAGTATATAACAGAATCTATGAAAATAGCTCAGAAGAGGAGAGTGACTTTCATACAGTGTGTGCTTCTCTCCATGGAATACATTTCCATATAAAATTTAACTCATATATTTTATATGAGTTAAATATAGTTATATATATAAAATGACATGGGGACACGATTCACCTGAGGCTAGAAAACCAGAAGCCCTGTCCACGGAGGCCCTGTCTTTCATGTTGAATGTCTTTGGAACATTCAACATGCTTGCTCAAGTAGTTGAGGTCAACAGTAAAATTATATCAGGTTTCTTAATTAAGCAAAGGTCTTTGTTCACCTTTGGTCTAATTTTGGTATTTCATAGTTAAAGAGTGAAATTAAAAATCACTAAATTGGATAGGAATGGTGGCAGTGAAGTGGACTTCTTCAGTTCTCCTCCAGAGATTACCACAAATTGAACATCTATAACCCATCAAAGGACTCTCTGCTCATCACTCAGAACAGCTAAGAGACTCCTTTGAGGATTACTTGAATGTGGGCAAATTGGGCGAGCACTGCAAGAGGGAAGGGAGCTGAGTGGAGACACGGATGCCTCCATGGCTGCAGGGACGCTGGGGTCCCAAGATGGAATAGAGACCACAAAGGCCAGGAGGTGAGCTCTTTCTTTGCATCCCACAGCTGATCTCTCCCACTGAGAGAGCAGCATATCCAGCATTTGAGGCAGTAACCTCAGCTAAGACCTACAGCTGGGCCCTAGGTCAGACAAAGGACATGAACCCCATACCTGGGACCTGGGTACCTACCCCCATTCTCCCCATCCTACCCTTCCAGAGACTTAAACAGACCCCTGAACTGAGGAGTAGTATCAGATTACAGAGGAGCCAAAGTGCTCAGGCTCTGGAAAGACACGGTGTGCAGAACAGCTCTGACCCAGGGAAGAGGCTAGGAAGAATGTGATACCACTGGGATGGGAGAGAGGACTCCTCTACCCCCATCCCCCACCTTTTCTGTCCTGCCTAGGGCTGGGCAATTATAACTGTGGAGATACTCCCAGGGATCAGCAGTAAGCAGCAGACGCAGCTCTGGGCTTTCAGAAGCTCAGAAATATCCCGCCCGCCACATACACAAACACACACACACACACACACACACACACACACACACACACACACAAGAGGTGCTCTAAGACTCGGGAGACCGGGCACAGGGCTGGTTGTGTTACTCTCAGTGTGCACATGTGCAGGCAAGAGCAGAAACTGCACTGACTTTGTAGAAACTACCATCCAGACTCCTTAGCCCCACTCATCTAAATCTGCAGTCCCAAGGTCACTCTGGGCATCAGGTGACCGGCTCTGCCTGCACAATACACAGAGGACTTTTTGGTACAGCAGAAGACAACTTGGAGATTACTTGGTGGGCTTAAGCCAAGACTGGTGCGGCTTTCTGTGTTTTGTTTTGTTTTTATATCTTTGATATTTTTGCCTCTGTTGAGTGTGGGTTATCAGTTGTTTTTACATGTGAATGTATTTGTTTTTTTCTTTGTTGTTGTTATTGTTAATGTTGTTGTTGTGCTTGGTGATTTGCTTACTTCTGAAATTGCCCTAAACCAGGGCCCAGCTCAAGAGGCACAAGATTCAATACACCCAGAGGCCAATTCCAGACCAAACCAGAGTACTACCGAGTATGACCTACAAGTGACACACACAGAGGGAATTCTCTACAGGCACAAGAGCCCATAGAGGCCAAGCCTCATTTAAGTGGTCAACCCTCACGGAGTAGACATCCTGCTGTGGGCAGAGCTAAGTCTCACACTAGTCAGCCTAGGAGTCCATCCCACCTACTCACAAGCTAAAAGCAATTAAAGATCAACTTTAACAGGACAATATACACAAGAGTCACTTTTGTAGCACACACAGAAGAGAAGAAGGAAGTGGTGCAAGTCAACTGTAAAGGACACATACTATATAAGATAACTCAGCAAAAACTAAGAACCCTAGGGGATATACCTAATACATTGAAGCAAACACAGAGTCAGCCAGAATGGGGAAACAAAGAAATATTTCCCAAATAAAAGACGACACCTCCAGAATTGGAACCAAATGAAATAGAGGTAACCAACCTACCAGAGACAGAGCTCAAAACACTGATGATAAAAATGTTTAAGGAGCTTAGTGATGACATAAAGAAGGATAGATAAATCATAACTAACAACCAGTTAGAACTAAAGAATACAATAACTGAAATAAAGAACACACTTGAAGGAATTAACAGCACGTTAGATGAAGCAGAGGATCGAATCAGCGACTTAGAAGACAAGTTAGCAGAGATCACCCAAATGGAACAACAAAAAGAAAAAATAATAAAAAACAAGAAAAATGGTTTAAGAGACCTCTGGGATAACATCAAGCACAACAACATGAGCATCATAGGAATACCAGTAGGTGAAGAGAAAAAGCAAGGGATCAAGAACATATTTGAAGTAATAATATCCGAAAACTTCCAAATCCTGGTGAAGGAAACCGACATACAAGCACAGGAAGTTCAGAGAGTTCCAAACAGGATAAACCCAAACAGGTCCACACCAAGACACATTATAGTTAAAATCACAAAGGTAAAGACAAAGAGAGAATCCTAAAAGCAACAAGAGAAAGACAGAGGGTTACATACAAGGGAACTTCTATAAGACTATCAAATGACTTTTCTGCAGAAACATTGAAGGCCAGGGGGGAGTGGCAAGAGATGCTCAAAGGGATGGAAAACAAAGGCCTACAACCTAGATTGCTTTATCCAGCTAGGCTATCATTTAAAATTGAGGGAGAGATAAAGAGCTTCCCAGAAAAAAATAAGGTAAAGGAATTTATTACCACCAAGCCAGCATTGCAGGAAATATTTAAAAAGCTTCTGTAAACAGAAGAAAGATGAAAACAATCTAACTACAAATGTAAAAAATGGCAATAAATATGTACCTATCAATATTCACTTTAAATGTAAATGGATTAAATGTTCCACTCAAAAGACATAGGGTCACTGAGTGGATAAGAAGACCCTTGTACATGCTGTATACAACAGACTCACCTCAGTTCAAAAGACACACACAGGCTGAAAGTGAAGGGATGGAGTAAGATATTTCATGCAAATGGGAATGAGAAAAAAGCTGGAGTTGCAATACTTATATCTGACAAAATAGACTTAAAAATGAAGAATATATTAAAAGACAAAGATGGGTACTATATAATAATAAAGGAATCGAACTAACAAGAGGACATAACCCTAGTAAACATCTATTCACCCAACATAGGAGCACCTAAATATATAAAACAGATATTGACTGACATAAAGACAGAGATCAACAATAACACTATCATAGTAGGGGACTTCAACACACCTCTGACAATAAGGGACAGGTCTTCCAGATGGAAAATCAATATGAAAACAATGGCCTTAAATGACACATTGGGCCACTTGGATTTAATTGATATTTTCAGAGCATTTCACCTGAAAGCTACAGAATACACACTCTTCTCAAGTGCACATGAAACATTTTCTGAGACAGACAACATGTTAGGCCACAAAACAATTCTTGATAAATTTAAGAAAATTGAACTCATACCAGTTGTCTTCTCTGACCACAGTGCTATGAAATTAGAAATGAACTAAGGAAAAAGAAACTGGAAGACACATCAATTCATGGAGGATGAATAACATGCTACTAAATAATGAATAGGTCAACCATGAGATCAAAGAAGAAATCAAAAGATATCTCAAGACAAACGAAAATGAAAACTTGATGACCCAAAATCTATAGGACGCAGCGAAAACAGTCCTAAGAGGGAAATTCATAGCATTACAGGCCTACCTAAGAAACAAGAACAATCACTAATCAATAGTTTATCTTCACACTTAAGGGATCTGGAAAAAGAAGAGCAAAATAAGCCCAAAGGGAGTACAAGGAAGGAGATAATAAAGATAAGATTGGAAATAAATGAAATAGAAACCAGAAAAGCAATACAAAAGATCAATGAATCCAAGAGTTGCTTTTTAGAGAAGATAAACAAAATCAAACAAAATCAACAAACTTTTAGCCAGACTCATAAAACAAACAAAAAAAAAAAGACAGAGGACCCAAATTAATAAAATCAGAAATGAAAGAGGAAAAGTGACAACAGACACCACAGAAATACAAAGATAAATAAATAAATAAATAAATAAATAAATAAATAAATAAATAAATAAGAAATTACTCTGAAATTACTACTAAGAAATTACAACTATATGCCATTAAATTTGACAATCTGGAAAAAATGGACAATTTTCTAGAAGCATACAACATTCCAGGGCTAGCTCAAGACGAAATGGAAAACCTGAATAGACTGATTACCACCAAGGAAATTGAATCAGTAGTCAACAATCTCCCAACAAACAAAAGCCCTGGACCAGATGGCTTCACAGGTGAATTTTACAAAACATTCAAAAAAGAAATATCACCTATTCTTCTCAAGATCTTCCAAAACATCCAGAAAGAGGGAAGGCTCCCAAACAGTTTTTATGAGGCCACTGTCACCCTGATACGAAAATAAGACAAAGACACTACAAAAAAAAGAAAACTACAGGCTAATATCTCTAATGAACAGGGATGCAAAAATCCTCAACAAAATATTAGCGAACAGAATTCAGCAATACATTATAAAGATCATACATCATGATCAAGTGGGATTCATTCCTGGTATGCAAGGGTGGTTCAACATCTGCAAATCAATTAAAGTGATACATCACATTAACAAAATAAAAAATAAAAATCATATGATCATATCAATAGATGCAGAAAAAGTATTTGACAACATCCAGCAGCCATTTATGATAAAAACCCTTAAGTAAGTGGGGATAGAGGGATCATATCTGAACATAATAAAGGCCATATATAATAAACCCACAGCTAACATCATACTCAATGGAAAAAAGCTAAAACCGTTCCCCTTAAGATCAGGAACAAGACAAGGTTGCCCACTTTCTCCACTTCTATTCAACATACTGCTGGAAGTTCTAGCCACAGCAATCAGACAAGAAAAAGAAATAGAAGGCATCCAAATCGGTAAGGAGGAAGTAAAATTGTCATTATATGCAGATGACATGATACTATATAGAGAAACCTAAAGACTCCATCAAGAAACTATTAGAGCTGACAAATGAATTTAGTAAAGTAACAGGATACAAAATTAATATTCAGAAATCAGTTGCATTTGTATGTACCAACAATAAAATATCAGAAGGATAAATTAAGAAAACAATCCCATTTATAATTTCTTCAAAGACTATACAATACATGGGAATAAATTTAACCAAAGAAGTTAAAGATCTGTACTCAGAAAATTATAAGACACTGAAGAAAAAAATGAAAGAAGATACAAATAGATGGAAACATATACCATGTTCATGGATAGGAAGAATTATTATAGTTAAAATGTCCATGGGAGGGGGTGGTGGGGATAAGGGGGAAGTTGAGGGGATTAGAAAGCACAGTCAGTAACCACAAGATTGTCACGGGATTATTGAAGTCAATTTGGGGAATGTAATCAATAATGTTGTAAAGATTCTGTAGGGTATCTGATGGACATTTGCCTCATTAGGGAGACCACTTCAGGGAAGAAGTAGATGCCTGATCACTGCACTGTACACCTGAAGCTGAAGCTGAACAATAATGAATGTCAACTACAATTATATATGGGATATATAATTATATATGGGATATATATATATATACAATTATATAGGATATAAATGATAAATGTCTAACTATTACATTGTTTTGTACACCTGAAACTAATTTTAAAAAACCACTAAATTGTATTGCTTACAACTTTCTACACCTAATTTAAGACACTGCTAGTTACAGCTAGATAGAGGGCCCTATTTCTTTCAGCCCTCTAAGATTTAAAAAAAAGAAAAAAGAAAAGAATAACCTCCAAAATTCTTCAATGGTACATTTGCCTCAGTACTTCTTTGGTTTATTTTTTATATTACATACATATCCTGTGTGTGTGTGTGTGTGTGTGTGTGTGTGTATACACACATATGTGTATGTATATGCACACGTAAACATATATTATATATTCTAGCTTAATATGACTATCACTTTGCATTTCAGAAGAAATCAATACTTCCGTAATGATCATTTAAAAGAAAAATTAGTTCAGGTTTATTAACTCTGAAATTATTTGTCCTAAGGCAACCAGTGAAGCTCTTGTGCTACAAAAGATTTTCATGGTCATTTTGAATATCATTACAAATTAGAATCTATAATATGTTATATTTTGTTTCTATAAAATTAATAACATAAATTATATTATCAACTATAAGATTTTTGTTGCAACTACTTCCCAGAATGAGGCAGTGAGTTAATTTTAAATATGATACTATCTCTTTGTGCCAATAACTTAAATCCAATTTAATTCCAGTCAAAACACATGATCCATATGGCAGATTCCAAAAAAGTTCTAATTTCTCTAAATGAGGCATGGTATTTAAAAACTAAGAGTAGGAAGTAGGTGTGCTATTGTAGCTAATGTGTCATTGATTCAGGCTCTTCTACTAGACAGTGCTACAAAATAAATTATTTTCAAAGATTATGAATCCATACTGAGAAATACAACAGCACATGAAAAAAAAAAAAAAGGAATACAACATGACAAAGTGGGATTTACTCCATAAACTCAAGAACACTCCCATGCTAGAAATTTCAGTAAGATAATTCACCTTATTACTAGATAAAACAAAACAAACCAAAACAAAACATATAATTTTTCCAGATACACTGAAAAAACCTGAAAAAAATTCAACATTTTGTCTAATTAAAAGATTTAATAAATAGAAAATTATGGCTACTTCTTAGTACAACACCCACTTCAAATCTAAAGTTGGCATGATAGTTAAAATTGCCATGGGCAATTCCACTAAATTTAAAAACAAGGTGAAATATCAATTGTCTCCACTATTTAACACTGAAAAAAAAATTGTTAGGGAGATTAGAAATAAGATATTTCTATTTACAAGTAATATGATATACAGAAAAACTGAAAGATTAAAAAAAAAACATAACATTAAAATAACTAATGAGAACTGTAGTTTCAGTTCTGACATGTAAGGATTTTAGAAGTTGTCTTCACTATGAGGAAAACGCCAAACAAACTGAAAATGAATGACTTTTCTTAGACCCATCAGAAAATTGAGGTAACAGGAAAAACTTCCACTCTAAAATCTGTAGAGAAAGGCAAATAATGTGGAGAGAAACGCAACAGAGATAAGCTTACCTGGAGGAGAACTTGCTGAAGCCATACACTGGTAGGAAGACTAAAATAGTAATTATTGTGAATTGTTGAAGGCTGAGTGTGGACCGTCATGCAAATAAGAAATTCCTGGGGTCAAAGCCTTAAAGGGCCCTCTCCCATACACTTTCCAGGGTTTGTCCTCCAGAAACCCCACCTGGTTCTTACAGAAATGATTAAAGGGAAAAAAAAAATAACAAAAACAAACAAAAAACAATCCTCAGATCTCTAGCAAGAGATGGGAAAGAAAGAATACTTTCAAGTATTCCTAGAGCATTCATGTTACATATATCTCCTATACAGGTGAAAAGACTTTACCAGATCTTTATCCTATTTAGGAGAAGGAAATTTATTCAACTTCAGCCCACTCTGGACTTCCTGTCTCACTCAAGAGGGAGGTGAGAATAAGAAACAATTGTGAAGTTCAGATCTCAGGAACGGGCCCATTAAAAGACTTAGATTTAATCACAGGATTATAAAATGCTCCCCCTCCTATACCTTGCCATCACATTAAAACAAAACTTCAGTATAATAAGAATGAAAAACAATTATAAAGAGCTGCAAAGAGCAGACTCTAAGGAGTTCATAGGGAAACCCAAATACAAAAAAGGAGACAAAAACAGGGATAAGAAAGGAAACTGAAGACTCCTGTACCACAACAATAAACATAGACCAACTCCTACTCAGATTAACATAAAACTTCTCACTAAAGATTAATTTACTTCAATTTATATTACTCATATAACATGTCCCACTTTAAAAAAATTTTACAAGTCACACTAAAAGGCAAAAAAAAAAAAAATAGTAGCCTCAAAACATAAACCAAGTATCAAAACCAGATTCAGATATGACACAGATTTCAGAATTATAGACAGATAATTTTTACAATGACTACTCTAATCTAAAAAGTAAACAAATGCAAGCACTGATGATGGGTACTGTAAGCAGAAAAATGAAAACTCAGAATGAGTCCAAAAAAATGCAAGAATCCAAAAACACTATAACAAAAATAAACAGTTCCTTTGATGGGGTCTTCAGTATCGTAGACACAGCTGAAGAAAGAACTGAGTGGAGCATATTAAAGACAAATGCAATATGGTTTCACTTACATGTGGTATTTATGAACAAAGTAAACAAACAAACAAACAAAAACAAACTCACAGATATAGAGAACATTTTGATGGTTACCAGACTGGCTGAGTGCGGGGGAGGGAGAGAGTGGGTACACTAGAGGAAGGGATTAAGAAGTACAAATTGGTTGCTACAAAGTAGTCATGGGGATGTGGGGTATAGCATAAGGAATATAGTCAATAATATTGTAATAACTATATATGCTGTCAGATGGGTACTGGATTTATTGGGATGATAGATGGGAGGGGTATTGGGGGGCAGGGTGGAAAAGGTGAAGGAATTATGAAGTACAAATTAGTAGCTACAAAATAGTCATGTAGATGCAAAGTAAAGCATAGAGAATATAGTCAATCATATGGTAATAACAACGTATAGTGCCAGGTGGGTACTAGACTAGTCAGCGGGATCATTTCTTAAATGATACAAATGTCTATCCATTATGTGGTACAGCTAAAATTAATATAAAATAATATTGAATGTCAACTGTAATTGAAAAATTTAAAAGTGGGGGGAGGTGAAGGGGAATAAGAGGTTCAAATTTCCCGGTATAAAACAAGTAAGTTGGGGGGATATAATGTACAGCATGGGGAATACAGTCAAGACTACTAACTATATGATTTCAATTGTACATCACTCTGGAAACATCAAATTATAGAAATAATAAAAAATATTAGCAGTTGCCAGGAATTCAGGGAGAGGAGAAGAGGGTTGAAGGTGAAGCACAATGCATTTTTAGGGTAGTGAATATATTCTTTATGGCATTGTAATGGTGGATACATGACATTATATATATTTGTCTAAAGCCATAGAAATTTCCAGCACAAAGAATAAATCTTAATTATGCAAATTTGATAAAATAATTTAGTAGGTTGGGGGATCCCAGGAATAAATGCAGACTATGACAGAATATCTACCTGTATTATAAATATATGAAAAGACCTCACTGTAGATGGGGCAGGGATAGGTGTTGACTTAAGAAACTTCAGAAATAAATCTAATCTATACAACTAAAGTCCAAAGAAATTATGTGTAAGAAATCTAGTTGATAAAGTCGTTTCCCACTGGGGTGCAGGTTAACAATTCTGATAGTGCTATACATGTATCCTAGAATTGAATGATTAGGTATATGGATGATGATGATGAGAGCCATGTTTCTCACTTTTAGAGTGGGAGTTTGCAAATGAACAAGGGAAGGAGGCTGGAATGACCCATGTGGTAAGAGGTTAGAATTAAAGACTGATGTATGAAATCATGTTTAACTCAATAAAGATGGCTACAATAGAAATATTTATAGATATGTACATACATATCTAGGTTAATATACACACATATATTTCCTTCTTGTCAGCTGAGAACTCCTAAGAGAAATGACACCTCAGTAGCAATGAGCACCCAGAATGGTTTCTAATACCATTTCTCCAAAAAGGTGGCAAGGCTTTTTGAGAAATGGCTGATTCGAGGAATGGGAAAGAAATATACAAGAAGAACTTGAAGCATCGTATATTATCAAAAAGTAAGGAAGTGTAGGAAATATTTAAAATTCATGTGTCAAAGGACACAGGAGACAAACAAAAGGGCTCTGAATGGCCAACACTGGAACAATTTGAGCAGCAAAATACATAAAGTAGCATTGGTTATAATTCAAAATATGAAATAAATATTCATGAATCCATACTGATAGAAAAAAATGATTGAATATGTAAATAAATTGGAGAGAATATCCAAATCTCCCTTGAAGAATTTCAAATAAATTATTTAGACAGTTGGCCTTCAAGGAGAAGAACCTAACACCCATAAGTATGAGCTACGTAGTGTCTTTCTTTCAAAGTGAAGTATTAAAAAGGGTGAAAATTAACTTTACAGTGGTGAAATCACAACCTCAGCTAGGTGATCAAGGTCACCATCAACAGTGACATATAATAATGACAGCAAGGACAATGGATATAAGGTGATGAAAATGACACTTCATCTCTGTATACTGCCTCCCCCGACCCCCAATCACACAGATCCAGCTATAAGAAATACCTCAATAAAATACCAATAAAAGGGCATCCTACCCAATACCTGATCAGTGCTTCTCAAAACTGTCAAGGTTATCAAAGCAAGGAAAATTTGAAAATTGTGACAGACATGAGGAGCCTTACAATTTCTGACTACTAAATACAATGTGATAACCTGGATAGGGTCCTGCAACAGAAAAGACAAAGGTGAAAGCTAAGGAAATCTGAATAAAGCAGAGACTTTAACAATAGTGTATCAATATCCATCCATTCATTTAAACATATGTATCATATTGATATAAGAAGTTAATAATAGGGAAACTTGGGTATGAGTTAATAGGGAATTCTATGTTCTATCTTCTCAATGTTTTTGTAAATCTAGACTTGTTTTATAAGATGAAGTCTATTTCTAAAATCAGAATACAATAGGATAGAAAATTAAAACACAAAAACCAGTAATTTTTATATGAACAAATAGTAATAACACAGTCAATATAACGGAAAGAAAATAATCTGTTCATAAGTGCAATAAAAATGATAAATTTAAAAATAACTTTAGTAGAAAATGTGCTAAATCTTTTTAAGAAAACCTTTAAAAGACTACAGAAAGATATAACGTGTACTTGAAAAAATAGAAAGGTACCCCATGACCTATGTATAGTAAGATTAAATCTCAAATACCTTGGACAAAGATGGACTTTTAGATAAATGAGACTAGGACAACTATATAGTCATTAAGATAGAAAAAAAAAATGAATGTAAACCACATATTCTACAACAGAATAAATTTCAAATGAATCAAAAATATAACCGTTAAAAAAGAAAGGAAACTACACAAGCAGTAAAAGAATAGCTAATATATTCATATCCTGGTGGGTAAACTTTAGGTATTATGACTGAAAAAAAAAAAACAAAACAGATGCAATAGAGTGAAAGATGGATAAATGCACCTAGAGTACGTGAATATTTGTATAAGTGCTGAACAAAAACACTATAAGTAAAGTTTTCAAATACTGAAAAGATGTTTCCCTGTTTTCTTCACTACCCTACATGTATATCAATGTAATGGCTACAGACACAATACAATTACAAATGCAACCTATATTATTTACATTTTTATCCACTGCTTTCTTAAAAATCAGCAGATCAATAAACGGAGTTCTGATTCAGAGCATTTACCAATTTCTACCATGTAAGTAGTCCCAGAATGACCTATTTCAAACTCTCAATATGACATCACCAAAGCAGAATTGATAGGAGAGGAATGCAACATCCCTGACGGGTATCAATTTTGACCATGGTAGATATCAATGTAGTAAAATAGTTAGGAAGCAATGGATTACAATATGTATTACCTTTGCTTACTATATATTATTTAATTGTAAGTTTATGTAATTTATTTATTTATTTTTTAAGGGGGACGCAGCTCAGTGTCCCATTGCCAGGATGGAACCGGCAACCTTCCTGTTATCAACAGCACGCTCTAACCAACTGAGCTAATCAGTCACCCCCGTAATTTAATTTTTAATGGCTGTGTCTAACTAAAACTAGTTCAGAAAATTCCCCAGACTTTAATAGTCAGTTCTCCAGCACACCACTGCTTTGATGCGCTTTCTGACACAATTCAATGGGGACACAATATCACCTCTGTCATATTTTTGCAAAATATGTTTAATGTGAATCTTATCAATAGGAAACATTAAGGAAATCCAGAATGTGCGACATTCAATGAACGCTCTGGCTTAGAATCTTCAATAAAATGTCATGAAAGAGATAAAATAAAAGAAAGAAAAGAAAGAAGAAGAAAAGCTGGGAGGATTGTTCAGATCAAAGAGAAATGATTACCAAACACAATGCATAAATATTGATTGCACCTGGTGGGGGAGGGTGAGAAAAATTTGAAAAACACTAAAAAGAATATTTAGAGAAAGATGAATATGAACCATATATTACATAATATAACATTAATATTAAAATGATTAAGTGTGATGATATTGATAACAATTACTTTGAAGAATGTCATGTTCTTATGAGATGATGAAGGGTCAGCAAAAAGAGTTTGTGCATAGATGTATAGATATTAATAAATGACATCTATGTATCTATATATAGAGAAAACAAATATGGTAAAATAGTAACAATTGTTGAAACCAAGTCAAGAGACAAAATTACTCTAAAAATGAAAAAAAAGAAAACCCTGCAGAGTCTTAGAAAAATATATGAAAGAAATTATATATATGTATATATGTATAAGTATGCATATATATTCATTTAAAATTTGTATTTAAAAGTAGTAAAGTTTGAAACTTAAGTCTTAGATTCAGAATAATAATTTTAGTTATTATTTATTGAGCAACAACTGTGTTAGCAAGAACCTGGCAATTCACTTTACCTATATTATCTTACTTAATGCCCAAAGCAACAGTATGACATAATAATTCTTATTTTACAGATAAGATAATCACCTTTAAAAAGTGAATACTTTTGACCAATGATATATTGGTTGCAACAATCCATAATGGCTGAAGAAAAGTGGTTTCAATATGGTCAAATCTTTGTTAACATAGAGCAAATAATCATAGGGTTATTTATAATGATTCTTTATGTATTTTTTCCCATTTAATGATCAAAATATTTGTTTCCAGGATTGATGGACAATGATCAGACATTTGGATCTTTACCCATAACTCTCTGAATGAAAGTAATTTAAAATCACTCTTAATTTCTTTATAATTTCAAATTTCTGCACTACAAGACCAGGAAAGCCAGAATTCCTCCAGGCTTTCTGGTTATGCTGTTTTCCTCTGCCCTCTGTGATTTTCTCCTACTGACTGAATGAAGGGAATTCTAAAATCTGATAGATTAGCAATGAAATCTTTTACACCATTACCTGAGATTCATCTCAGATTTATGTCTGCACACTTAAAGATAACATAATGCAGAAATGTTGGGCAAGAAATAAAACTGTACTTTCTTATTTCTTACTTCAGTGGAGTACAATTTCCATTTATTCACACTGTATTTCCTCACACAATATGTTCTTCAGACCAAAGGCTATAAATCTGAAAATATTTATAGGCAAGACTACCCCTGATGCCATTTATACCTTGCTGGCATTGTGTTCCAGCTCCTGAGAGCAACTCATATCTCAAATGAATGGCTTACAACATGTACTGACTTAGATTTCCTTCTGTTAAATGAAAGGTCCTTCTTTGACTACAATACTCTTCATTTGATTTATTATTAATAACACAAAACTGCTAATGAGTTAGAAGAAATTTTGTTTATGAGTGTTCAGAGTTTTCCCAACTCTGGGTTTTGCAGGATTCACAAGTCAATTTTTGTTTTGTTTTGTTTTGTTTTATTAAAGAAAAAATGACATACAGTATTATACTAGTTTCAGGTGTACAACACAGTGATTAGCATTTATGTAAGTCATTTAAACTTTGAGAGTGAGGAACAAGACAAAGAAACAAACAAACAAAAACTCATAGACACAGACAATAGTTTAGTGGTTACCAGAGGGTAGGGGGAAGGGGAGTGGTAGATAAGGGTAAAAGGGATCAAATTTATGGTGATGGAAGAACTGAGTCTGGGTGGTGTACACACACTGTGATATATAGATGATGTAATACAGAACTGTACACCTGAAACCTGTGTAACTTTACTAACCATTATCACCTCAATAAACTTTAATTAAAAAAAAAAAAACACAGTAAACACCATTGTAAAAAAAGAAAAAATAAACACACAAACTTTGAGAGTGAGAAATTTCCCGCTTTCTTCTGTCTGTATTTCTATAAAATATTCCATACATTTAAATTACCATATTTCTTATCCTATAATAGAGAAGCATAATTATCTTTTACAATGTGGTCATATATTTGTCAAGTGAAGGTCATGGCAGACCCTGCAAGCACAGCACAGCTCTAGGTGGAAGGCAGAGGCAGCAGGGCCCAGGCTTGGTCACCCCTGAGATGATGTTTGGATCAGACAAGGATGGAATATCCTGGATTGAATTCCAGAAAAGGGGCTTTGTCTTCTTCTTGCTATGCTTCTCCCTAGTTATTTGGTGAGGGCCCAGGAAGGTAGGAGGGGCATGTTGCAACAGAGGCTTTTGTGGTTCTGAAAGTGGCCTTATTACTGAATACAAGGATCTTGCAATTGTATGATGTATGTCTGCGGTATTGTATAACAATGCTTAAAAGCAGCTGTAGACCTTTGGGAGAGGATGACATTTTGAGCAGTTGCTCCTTTTATGAGCAGGAAACAGACCAATATTCCAGCTAACACATTGCCAGGCAACACAAAGATAGTCTAGAAGTTCTAAGACAGATACCTTATTTGTTTACTCTTCATCCTTCAAATTTTCAGACAAAAAGGGGGGAGCGAGAGGAAGTATGATTTTATTTAGTTTCATTCCCTCCTCCCTCCAATTATTTCCAGAGAAATATAGTAAGAACCAACGAACTATGAGAAATAAATGCATTTTTTTAGATACGATTCATGGGTGTGAAAAATCCAAAAGCAAGGCAGAGAAATAAAGATAAAAATTCAGTCTCCTGATATTCTATAATACTCAAAATGGACCCTAGAAACAGATACATGCAACAATTTGCATAAATTACTCTTTTAATGATTTAAGCCTGACCCATAATGCCATTAGGCATTGACAGTTCCATTTGTCTTCATGTATGTGTCCTCTTCTGGAAATAAAATGACTCATTGTTTATTGGTCACTGTTGAACAAGAAACCTGAATAGTTAATTAGGAGTGTTCTGTCTTACCCTGCAAACCTCACACTGCATAACTAAAACAGAATAACAGTCAACTCATTTTTTGAATGTTTCTGTAAGAAAATATCAATTGATATTTTTAAACAATTGGTTATAATAAAAGTACATTTTGACTTTTCAATCTCTTGGATCATTGATGGAGAATATCTTCTCTCTTAGGTCATGTTTCTTTTTTTTTAAGAGACTTTTTATCGCTGCTATTGTTGGTGACTATGGTTGAGGAGAAGCATAATTTAGGAGAGATGATAATCTAAGCATGTAGACAGAAAATTTTAAGAGAAAGCTTTTATTTGTTGTATAGTATCCTTAATGATAATTAGTTTAATATTTAAAATTTCAGGAACTCATGAGATTATACATTTATACTAAGAATGCTGTTATTGACACAAAGAACAGCAAAGAGATGATTCCCCAGAATCTGAGATTTAAAATAAAGTGCCCTTAAGAGATGTCATCAAAATGGCGGCGTGAGGTGAGCCTCTGTAAAGCTCCCCTGAAATTGCCACTACAGAATTCACCTAAAGGTGGGAGAATCGCGCGAGCAGGGGAGAAGGGAAAGGAGAAGTGTGGAGAGGGAGGCGCGTGCGCAGAACACAGACCTAGCTCAGTGCTCTGAGCTCGCTGCATCCCAGAACCACCAAAGCTGCTGGGGAGGGAAGAACTCGGACTGCTAGGGCTCCACTTATGGCCCACAGGGCTGAGGGGGCAGCATATAACACGGCTGAACTCAACGTTCACGGCAGAGACCTCTGAGAAAACACTGAGGGAAGAAGATTGAAAACGGTGGTTTAAGCCCTCACTGCCGAGCAGAGAACAGAAGCCTTAGGCACTGAGCCGCCCCCTCCCTACCCTCCCAGAGTTCGACCCGCCCACACCTGCCCGGTGCTAGGAATGGAACAGTAGCAGTGTCAGATCAAAAGAACAGAATATTTGTTGTTCTGAGAACTGAGGACCACTGACACAGATTTGCAGCCCAACTAGTTCTGGCAAAGGGGAAGGAGCTGTGGAAGCGGGACCTGCGATGGTGGTGGTCTCTGCCATTGCTCTGGGCCAACTCTCACAACTCACCCTGCCCCTGGCCCCACCTATCTGGGCAGATACCTTCAGGAGTAAACAGAACTGCTGAAACATACGGGATCTGAATCTGGTGCAGAAAGAGCTTTGGAACTCCAAAAGCTCTCCACATCCCCAAAGAGACGTGGCACCCTGTGACCCAGGCAAACTGTTAACAGAGGAGAAGCCCGTTTCCCAGGGAATCCCCTCATTGTGTGAGAAACTGCATTGGTGCACAGAAAACATAGCATTACTGTGTGAGAAAGGAAAAAAAAGGCTGCAGTCGAAGAGAAAATAAAACATTCTATCAACAAGTATTGGCAAACAAAAGAAAGACCTCCTCCTATAAACCTGTTGCAGAAGCCACTCCTGTAGTGTCTAGGAAGAGAAATAATAAATCAGTAATTTCCATGAATAACCAAGGCAACAAGACAGCTCAGAAAGAAAGTGAAAAATCTCAAGAAAAGGAACTTAAAGATATGGAAATATGTGACTTAAATGACAGAGAATTCAAGATTGCAGTTCTGAAAAAACTCAACGAGATACAAGAAAACAGAAAGGCAATTTAATGAACTCAGAAACGCAATCAAAGAACAACATGAGCATTTTACGAAAGAGATTGAAATTTTAAAAAAAGAACCAAAGAGAATTTCTGGAGATTAAGAACTCAATAGAAGAAATTAAGAATGAAATAACCAGTTTAGGTAGTAGAGTTGACCAGATGGAGGAAAGAATCAGTGACATCGAATATAGAAACCTGGAAATTACACAGATGGAAGAAGAAAGAGACTTGAGACTTAAAAGAAATGAAAGAACTCTACAAGAACTTTCTGACTCCATCAGAAAGAGCAACATAAGAATAATGGGCATACCAGAAGGAGAAGAAAGAGAAAAGAGAACAGAGAATATATTCAAACAAACTGTTGATGAGAACTTCCCAAACTTGTGGACAGAACTGGATCCTCGAATCCAAGAAGCAAATAGAACACCTAATTACCTCAATCCCGACAGGCCTTCTCCCAGGCACATTGTATTGAAGCTGTCTAAAATTAACACCAAAGAAAGAATCCTCAAGGCAGCCAGGGAAAAGAAGATGGTAACCTACAAAGGAAAGCCCATTAGATTATCATCAGATTTTTCAGCACAAACTCTACAAGCCAGGAGGGAGTGGAACCAAATATTCAAACTATTGAAAGAGAGAAATTATGAGCCAAGAATAATATATCCAGAAAAGATATCCTTTAGATATGAAGGAGGAATAAAGACCTTTCCAGACATCCAGAAGCTGAGGGAATTTTCTAATACACGAACTACAAGAAATACTAAAGGAGGCTATTCGACCACCATCAACAGGGACAATTTGTGGCAACCGAAACATAAAAAGGGGGAGAGTAAAGGCCTGAACCAGAATATGGGAATTGAGAAAGTAAGCGTGCTGAAGAAAATGGAATACTCTAAATATCAAACTTTCTTTTACATAAATTTAAGGGTAACCTCTGAAAAAAAATCCAGAACTGAAATACATACTGTAATAAAAGAAGAAACAGAGCGAAACATCATAGAATACCACCACACAGAAATAATAGACAACAACAAAAAGGCAAAGAAACAATGGCGACACAGCCTCACCAGAAAATTAAAGATAGAATGACAGGAAATCCTCACGTATCAATAATCACCCTAAATGTAAATGGACTGAACTCACCAATAAAAAGGCACAGAGTAGCAGATTGGATCAAAAAACTAAACCCAACCATATGCTGTCTCCAAGAGACACATCTAGCTACAAGAACAAGCATAGACTCAAAGTGAAAGGGTGGAAATTGACACTCCAAGCAAATGGTACCCAGAGAAAATCAGGTGTAGCCATAATGATATCAGATGAAACAGACTTCAGGGTGAAAAAGATAACAAGAGACAAAGATGGACATTTCATAATGGTAAAGGGAAATATACAACAAGAAGACATAACAGTCATCAATATTTATGCCCCCAATCAGTGAGCACCAAAATATACCAAGCAACTACTAACAGAACTAAAGGGAGAAATTGACCAAAACACAATTATACTAGGGGACTTAAATATATCATTGACAGCTATGGATAGATCATCCAAACAGAAAATAAATAGCAAAATAGCAGCCCTAAATGACACATTAGATGAAATGGACATAATTGACTTATATAGAGCACTTCATCCTAAAACATCAGACTATACATTCTTTTCGAGTACACATGGAACATTCTCAAGGATACAGCATATATTGGGACATAAAATCAGCCTCAGCAAATTTAAGAAGATTGAAATCATACCAAGCATATTCTCTGATCACAAGAGTTTGAAATTGGATATCAACTGCAAAAAGAAAGCAGGAAAAAACACATACATGGAGATTAAACAACATACTGTTAAAGAACGACTGGGTCAAAGAAATTAGAGGAGAGCTCAAAAGATACATAGAAACAAATGACAATGAAAATACATCCTACCAAATTTTTTAGGATGCAGCGAAAGCAGTTTTAAGAGGGAAATTTATATCATTACAGGCCTATCTCAAGAAACAAGAAAAATCCCAAATAAATAACCTCATGTTACACCTCAAAGAACAAGCAAAAGAAGAACAAGTGAAACCCAAGGTCAGCAGAAGAAAGGAAATAACAAAAAATAAGGCAGAACTAACTGAAATAGAGAACAAAAAAGACAATAGAGAAAATTAATATGACAAAGAGCTGATTCTTTGAAAAGATTAACAAAATCGACAAACCCTTGGCTAGACTCACTAAGATAAAAAGAGAGAAGACACTAATTAACAAAATCAGAAATGAAAAAGGGGAAGTTATCACGGACACCACAGAAATACAAAGGATCATGCAAGAATACTATAAAGGACTACATGCCACCAAACTGAATAACCTAGAAAGTCTGTCAGTGCTTACTTAGTATTGTGCTGAATTTAACCAACTTTATATATACAATCTACCATTGTCTAGACAACTATCAATTTATTACACTATTGAGAAGAGTGTGTGTGTGGGGGGGGGATGTGTTCATTATCTATTATGTACCAGTCATCCGTAGCATTATCTTCATTTAGCAGACTCACAAGAAGCTGACGATCAGAAAACATATCCTGTTTTATTCTGCTAAATCTGGTAGAGACAATTTTGAGCCTGATTTGAACATAGAACTCTGTCTATGATACTGTGATTGTAACCTAACTACCAGAAATTACAGGTATAAAATTGTACATATCAAAGATAAAGAATCAAGGATATTACTTGGTGATTATGGTTGAGGAGAACCAAAAAAAATGGTAACATTTTTTTATCCTATTTTCCCCATTTCAATTCTAAGTATATAGATACTGCTAGCAAAAAAAAAAAAAAAAAAAAAAAAAAAAAAAAAAAAAACCTGTTCAGAAAAAAAGAGAACATAAAAATCATAAAACAAGTATGTTGAAAGAATATGTAAATTGAAGAGGAGGGAGAGTTAGAAAAAAAAAATTAAGGTGGTGATAATACTTATTAAATTGCCTTAAGTGTTTGTGATTACTGCCTCTACTGCTAAGTTGAATAGCAAGCCAAGTTATGCAGTTAAACCATCTGAATTTCTGACATTGTAATATATTATTGTATTTTGTGTATTTTTATTTGGAAAATATTTTAATGCACGAGTGCTCATTTTCTCCTAATAGAATATAATGATAACATTATTATGGAATGCAGTTGTAAAAATATGAGTCACTTACCAGAAATTTGCTGACCTGACCCGAAAATTGGAACATATATGCATAACGGATTAAAATATTTTTACAGTATCAAAAATGTACGGAGTTATTTCAATGTCTTAAAAGCCTGATATGAAAACATCAAGCAATAGCTGCTGGACTACAAGGGTGGGGTATACAACTTTCAGTAAAACCATGTTTTCTATTTTGCTCAGAGAGCTAACAGGTCCATAACATTTTTGAGTTTCTTTCTGAAAAGTTGAGATAAGACCCAGGAAAGAATTTATGGCACTGATAAAGTAAAACTGTCACTTTTCAATTTGGTAGTTAAATATATCATTCCTCTGTCTATTAAGCACAGTAGTTCTGTCACAAATCTTATTTCTACGTACAATTAATTAAGCAAAACTAAAATGTCTAAAGCTACTACAAATCAAATTTAATTTAAATGGCTACAATAACTTAAACTAAGATAAATGCATTGGTTTTCTTATGCTTCATTACTTCCTCTAATTCTTTTGAAACATTTCTATAGGAGAAGCTCTGAGAATGAGGAGACAGGGTTTGATGACTGGCATCCCAATTAAACTACCAAAATAATACCTTAACCCCCAAGGTGGTTCCAAGACTGTTACTTTCTACTTATTCCATTCCCTTTGTCACCTCAATCTTTTAATATGAATTTAAATATTATATATATATATATATGATAAATATTATATATATAATACATTGTCCCAAGTCTGATTTATCTTGCACTTTAAACCATATGTCAGTACTAATGTACAAATGTAATCATGATTTAGGTGTCCAATTAATGAGATAGGTAAATTGTAGTTTAATTATTTAAATACAAATGTAAAGTATGTCATATAGTATGTTCCAAGATTTTACTATTTTACCACCACAAAAAGATTTGAATACATACAAAATAGTTTTATACCCTGATCGAATTCTATTTCTTTGTTAAGGTCATTTAGTCTTATTTCATGACTTCACTGCATTTCTTTTTTTAATATAAAATCTGTAAAAGCTCTTCTTACAACTGCTGCATAGAGAGCAACATGACATTTATGACAATCGGCCAAGCAATAAACAATCTTTTAAAATTGAGATCAGATCACAGTAATGTTATGTTTTGTTTCCATGGTTATGCAAAAGATAACTTTTCATTCAATTATACAATTTTACGCAGAATTAAATTATTGTTTTTAAAAATACTTTTATCTTTGTATCCAACTGAACAGGTTACAACATATTACTTAATTCTGAAAACGTTGGGAATTCAGTGAGTCATTTATTTGATTTTTTAGCCTAGAATGTCATTTGAAAAAAAATGTGTCATTGGTTGCTTAGCTCCTATTTTCATTTTTTATAGGTCCAGCATTTAAGCAATTTATCAGTTGAAGCTACCTTGAACAGTATACACAGGGAAGTCTACCAATGTCAACACATACTCCCAGCCTCCCTCCCACACCCACTTTTATCTCTTAGTTTATTTTTTTGAGTATTTCTTTTAGGAAGATGCAAGAAACACTATATATATTATATATATTATGTACATATAATTTTATATATATATATATATATATATAAATATATATATATATATATATATATCTTCCCCACTTTTTGTACAGAAAGTAGATATACACCCTATTTTTTTCCTTGTTTTTTTTCACTAATAATATATCCTTGTGAACACCTCATATCAGTACATAGATATCTTCCTCATTTGTAATGAAAAACCTCTCTACGACACAATATTTACTACCTGTTAACAGAAAATTCAAGAATAGTGTTTTGTTTTTTTTTCACCTTCTCCCTGGTGTGTATCTACATGCTATTCAAAATATAATATCTGTAAGTTCTGCACTATAGTTCTAACACTTGGCTTCCCCTTCAAAGGCCAGTTTCCACACAAAGACAAAGGAGAATAGAGATTAGCACTACACTGTTTAAAGATAACTTAGGGTAGAATCAGGAAAACTTACAGATAGGAAAGGAGCACAGACAGACATGATTCTGAAGGTGCCACTGGGCCACAGTTTGGCCGAATGGATGTAGCTGCATTGAACACACCATTGAAAGGGCTCCAGGAAAGAGACCTGGCCCCCAAATGTCTCTCTATATTATTTATAGGAAAAATGAGGCTAGAGTTCTCAAATGAATACATGAAAATAGGCACTTCATGGTGGAGAAAATGGTCTTATAAAACTAAGTAACCTCTGGGTCTCAAAGTCTCTTATCAGCAGGTTTTTTGTTGTTGTTGTTGTTTTTTCATTGTGCCAACTCAGATCTCCTGAGCCAGCTTATTGCTAAGCTAATAAAACAGAGAAAGAAATGAGCCTCCAGGGCCATCTGAGTGGGTCTCTCTTCACAAAGTGTTTTATTTTTTCATGAGTGTTACAGCTTATTCATAGGTGTGAAGAGAAATAGAGTCAAAAATGAGACATGGATGCGGTGTTATCAAATAAACTCACCCAGTAGGTGGCTTTTTTCTTGTATCTATACTTTACATTATGCGATCCAAATGTGAGTTTTTAGTAAAATTCAAAATACTGGTCCAACCAGATCATTCATAAATAGTTGAAGCTAGTTAAGCCAAGAGTAGCAATGATCTCTACTAAATAAAATTATTTTTTGGAGTCTATTATAAAATCATGTTTCTCTCCTTTAATTTGTTTTTATAAATGTTACTATTAGTTTTTACCTAATATATAACCTTCCTTATACTTTTGGAATGCAGCATACATAATTACACATAATATCTGATGTACTTTTTTTAAAATTTGATGTACTTTTACTTTATTTATGATGTTCACATCTTTCGTCATAAGGGAAACTGGTTTATAATTTTTATTTTTATATATTTTCATCAGGTTATTAATATTACAATTATTTATAAAATGAAGTGATTGTCCTCTATTCTCATAGTCTTACTCATTAACACTAATGAAATAGATCGTTTCACCTAATGTTGAAAAAAAAAAAATTAAGCCATAAAACTGTCAGGCCCAGGCCCTTGTATTATTTTGTAATGGTAAATTTTTAATGTGTTTTTCTACAGTTCGTTAAGATAATTTTCTTCACAGTTTCTGAGCCTTCTTGGGATAACAGTAGAATAACATGTCATTATAATTTTTCTAGTCCATAATGTAGTTTATTTAGGCTTTCTTTTGTTTGTCTTTATGGTGTTTACCATATATATCTTTAAAATAAAAATTTTAGATGTGTCTCTTGAAGGCAGCATATGGTTGGGTTTTGTTTTTTGATCCAATCTGCTACTCTGTGCCTTTTTATTGGTGAGTTCAGTCCATTTACATGTAGGATAATTATTGATACATGAGGATTTCCTATGGTTATTTTATCTTTTCTGGTAGATTGGTGACTCCATGTTTCTTGACATCATGTTTCTGTCTGTTATTTTAGTTTGGTGATATTTCACAATTTTTGTTTTCCTTTTTTTTTTGATGCTATGTATCTCGGTCCTGGAGACGTATATATATAATTTTATTTTTGAGTAGTTACCATTAAGTTTATGTAAAAGAAATTTTCGTAAAGACAGCAGTTCTTTTTATTTGGCATGCATCTTATCTCCAGTCACCTTTGCAAATTCAGACCTTTACACCCTTCCCTTTTATATTTTTATTATAAAAAATTATCCTTATTTATGCTGTGAATTCATTTCCAAGTTGCAGTTGCAAATTATCTTCTACTTCTCTTTTTCTTTTTTATGTTTTTATTTTCTTTAACACTTATGTTTACAAAGACAATTATAGACTCAAAGTGAAATATGATACTCCAAGCAAATGGCATCCAGTGAAAAGTGGGTGCACTCATACTTATATCTAACAGAATAGACTTAGGATAGAAAAGGTAACAAGAGACAAAGATGGACCTTACAAAATGATAAAGGAGACAATGCATCAAGAAGGCATAAAATTTATCAAAATACGTGTTGCCAATCATAGAACATCTAAATATACAATGCAACTACTAACAGAACTAAAAAGAGAAACTGACAAAAACACAATTATAGTAGAGGATCTAAATACAACATTGACAGCTGTGGATAGATCATCCAAGCAGAAAATCAATAAGGAAATATCACAATAGACCAAATAGTCATAATTGACATTTACAGAGCCCTTCGTCCCAGAACACCAGACTATACATTCTTTCCTAGCGCATATGGAACATTCTCAAGGATAGACCACATGTTGGGACACAAAACTGGCCTCAACAAATTTTAAAAGATTGAAATCATACCAAGCAGATTCTCCAACAATGCTTTGAAATTAGAGATCGACTCCAGAAAGAAAGTGAGGAAAAACACAAGTATGTAGAGATTAAACAAAATGCTACTAAAAAATGACTGGGTCAAAGAAGAAATTAAAAGAGACATCAAAAGATACATAGAAACAAATTAGAATGAAAATGCATCCTATCAAAACTATTGGGACACTGAAAAAGCAGTAATAAGAGGGAAATTTATATCATTACAGGCCTATCTCAAAAAATAAGAAAAATTCCAAATAAACTACCAAACATTACATCTTAAAAAACTACAAAAAGAAGAAATGAAATCCAAAGTCAGAGGGAAGAAAATAATAAAACTAAGAGCAGAGTTAAATTAAAAAGAGAATAAAAAGACAATTAAAAAAGTAATACAAAAATGAGCTAGTTCTTTGAAATGATTAATAAAATTGGCAAACCTCTGGCTGGGCTCCTTAAGAAAAGAAAGGGAAGACAAAAACAAACAATATGAGAAATAAAAGAGAAGTCACATCGGATACCATAGGAAACAAAGTATCATGAGAATACTATGAAGGACCATATGCCACAAATTCAATAACCTGTAAAAATTGAATAAGTTCTTAGAAATATATAGGCTTTCTAGACTAAATCATAAAGAACTGGAAAATCTAATTAGACCAATCAACAGTAGAAAATTGAAACAATCATCTAAAACCTCTCCAAAAGCAAAAGTCGAGGACCAGGTGGCTTCATTAGTGAATTCTACCAAACATTCAAAGATGATTTAATACCTGTCTTCCTCAAACTCTTCCAAAAACATGAAGAAGAGGCAATACTTCCTAACTCATTTTATGAGGCCGATTTTACCCTGATGCCAAAACCTGGTAAAGGAAATACAAAAAAGGAAAACTGCAGACCAGTACCTGATGAATACAGATGTAGAAATCATAAACAAAATAATAGCAAACCGAACACAACAATACATTGAAAAGACGATGTATCACAATCAAGTTGGGTTAATTCCAGGGGGGCAATAATGGTTCAACATTCACAAATCAATTAATGTTATATGTAAACAAAATAAAGGACAAAAATTATATGATCATATCAATAGATGCAGAAAAAAGTATTGGACAAGATAAAATATCCATTTATGATTAAAACACATAATAAAATGGGTAGAAAAGAAAAATACCTTAACATAACAAAGGCCATATACTACAAACCCGCAGCTAATATACTTAATGGTGAAAAACTGAAAGCTTTTCCTCTATGCTCAAATGAAGACAACGATGAACCCTCTCACCACTGTTATTCAACATAGTATTGGAAATTCTAACCAGAGCAAGCAGGCAAGTGAAATAAATAAAAGAAATCAAAATTGTGAATGAAGAAGTCAAATTTTCACTTTTTGTAGATGACATGATTCTTTATATAGGAAACTACCAAAAAAAAAAAACTACTAGAAACAATAAACAAATACAGTATAATTGCAGGATATAACATTAATGTACAAAATCCATTGTGTTCCCATATACTAACAATGAACTTTCAGAAAAAATAAATGAAAAAAATTCCTTTTGCAACATCAACAAAAAGAATCAAATACCTAGGAATAAATTTAACAAAGGATGTGAAAGACCTGTACACTGAAAACAGCAAGACATCATTAAAAAATAAAGAAGACACACTCAAAAAAATGGAAAGATATTCAATGTTCAAGGATTGGAAGAATCAACATAGTTAACATGGCTACATACCTAAAGCAATATACAAATTTAATGCAATTCCCATCAAAATTTCAATGGTATTTTAAAAAATAGAACAACAACAATAAAAAATCATCACATTTGTATGGAATCACAAAAGACCCAGAATAGCCAAAGCAATCCTGAGAAAAAAGAACAAGGCTAGAGGTATCACACTCCCTGACTTCAATTTGTACTACAACGCTACATTATCAAAATAGCATGGTATTGACAGAAAGATAAACACACAGTCCAGCAAGTTAGAATTGAGAACCAAGAAATAAACCACATATGTATGGACAAATAATCTGTGACATACAATGGAGAAAAGAAAGCTTCTTCAATAAATAGTGCTGGGAAAATTGAAAAGCCATGTGCAAAAGAATGAAACTAGACCTCTATCTGTCACCAAATACCAAAACTAACTCAAAATGGATCAAAGACCTAAATATAAGGCCTGAAACAATAAATTGCATAGAAGAAAGCAAAGGTACTAATTTTATAGACCTTGGGTTCAAAGAGGATTCTATGAAATTTGACCTCAAAAGTAGAAAAATAAAAACAAAAATAAATGAATGGGACTATATCCAACTAAAAAGCTTCTGCACAGCAAATGAAACCACCAACAAGACAAAAAGGCAACCAACTGAATGGGAGAAAACATTTGCAGATAACACCTCCAATGAGGGGATAATATCTAAAATATATTAAGAACTCATACAACTCAACAGGAACAACAACAAAAGCAATCCAATTAAAAAATGGACAAAACACTTCTCTGAAGAAATCATACAAACAAACAACAGATATAGGAAGAGATGCTCATCTTTACTAGCTCTTAGGGAAATGAAAATCAAAACCACAATGAGATAACACCTCACACAGGTTAGAATGGCTATTATGAAGAAGACAAGTATAGTAAGTGTTGGAGAAGCTGTGGGAAAAAGGGAACTCTCCTATAAAGCTGGTGGGAATGTAAATTAGTACAGCTACTATGGAAAACAGTATGGAGGTTCCTCAAACATTTTAAAATAGAATTTCCATACGACCCAGCAATTTCTCTTCTAGAGTATCTACCCATGAAATCTGAAAACATTTATTATTAACAGTATATGAGTGTGTACTCCTATGTTCATTGCAGTATTATTCATGGTGGCCAAGACAGGGGAACAACCAAAGCGACCTTTGATAGACGATTAGATAAAGATATGGTACATATATACAATGGAATATTGCTCAGCCATAAGAAAAGATGAAATCCTGCCATTTGAGACAACATGGATGGATCTTGAGATTATCATGCTGAAAAAAATAAGTCAGACAGAAAAACTTGAGAACCATATGATTTCACTCATATATATGTGGGATATAAAACTGAAAGCAACAAATGAACAAGACAGATAAATAAAGAAACAAAAACTCACAGACACAGACAACAGTTTAGTGGTTACCAGGGGATAAGGGCAAAGGCTGATATTAGAATAAAGTAAAGGGGTAAATACATGGTGATTGAGGAGAACTGACTCTGGGTGGTGAACTCATAATGCAATATATATGTGATGTGTTATAGAATTGTACACTTAAAATCTATATTATTTTACTAATCAATGTCACCCCCATAAATTTAATTAAAAATAAATAAATAAAACCTTTTTAATTTCATTCATCTTTGTTAGCTTGGTCTTCCTACTTCCTATATTATGATCACATGTTTTTGTTTTCTAATCTAATTTCTTGAGATATAAGCTTATTTTTAAAATCTTTAGTGAGGTACAATTTTATACCATATAATTCACCACAATAAGTGTATATAATACAATAGTTTAAAATAAATTCAGAGTTGTGCAACCTTCAAAAAATTCGGGTTTAGAACATTTCCATCACTCCCCAAAATTCAATCAAGCTTATTTGTAATCAATCCCAAATCCCAATCCCAGATACAGACAAACATTGATCTGCTTTCTTTCTCTATAAATTTGTCATTTTCTAAACATTTCCCATAAGTGGAATCACACAATATTTAATATCTGGTGTTTGGCTTCTTTCATTTAGCAAGCTTTTAAAGTTAATCCATGTTGAAGCATATATTAGAATTCTATTCCTTTTATTAATGAATAGTATTCCATTGTTTGACTATACCACATATGTTTATTACCCAATTAATGGATATTTGATTTGTTCCCAGTTTCAACTATTACGGATAATGCTACCATGTACTTTTCTGTATAAACCTTTGTGTTGACATATGTTTTCGTTTCTCTTGGGTTGATAACTAAAAGTGGAATTGCTTGGTTTATGGTAAGATTAAGATTCAGTTTTTAAGAAACAGTTAAATTGTTATTCAATGTAGGTCTACTATTTTTTTTTAATTGGGGAATATTGGCAAATAGTGTGTTTCTCCAGGGCCCATCAAATCCAATTAGTTGCCCTTCAATCCAGTTGGTGTTGGGCATAGCTCAGCTCCAAGTCCAGTTCCCATTTTCAGTCTTTAGTTGCAGGGATTTGAAATGGCAACCTTGTTGTTCAAAGCTTGCTCTCTAACCGACTGTGCCATCTAGCTGTCCCTAGGTCCACTATTTTTATTCACAAAGTAATGTATGAGAGTCCAGTATCTCTAATTCCTTCCCCAAAATTTAGTACTGTCTGTTTTTGGATTACAGCCATTTTAGTGAGTAATAGTCTTTCATTATTACTTTAATTTGCATTTTTCTAATAACAAAAAATACTGAGCTCCCTTACATGTGCTTCTCATTTTCTCATTTGTATACCTCTGTTGGTGAAATATATGTTAAAGCAATTGACTATTATATATATATATATATATATATATATATATATATATATATACACATATATATATACATATATATATACATATATATATATGTGTGTGTATATATATGTATATATATGTATATATATGCATATATATGTATGTGTATATATATATATATTAGATTGTTTCTCTTATTATTAAATTGTGTTCTTTGATTTTTTCTGAATACAATTCCTTTAGCAGATATGTGATCTGCAAATATTTTCTCCAAGTCTTTGACTTCTCTTTTCACTATTTTAATGATGTCTTTCAAAGCCTAAAAGTTTCTCATTTTAATGAAGGCCAGTTTATGTTTTATTTTATTTTATGGCTTGTACCTTTGGTATATTATTTAAGAAAACAACATTTTGAAAAATTTCCCCTCCATTTTCTTCCAAGTTTTATTATTTTGATCTTACATTTAGGTCTATAATCTATTTTGATTTCATTTCTGCACAAAAAGTAAGGTAAGAGTCTAAATGTATTTAATTGCATATATACATATAATTATCCTACTACCATATGTTGGGGAAAAAAATAACCTTTCCCATTATATTGTCTTGGCACCTTTGTCAAATACCAATTGATCATAAATGTGTAGGTTATCTGGATCCTCAGTACTTTTCTGTTGATCTATATGTCTATCTAAGGCAATACCATACCATCTTCAATACTGTAACCCTATAGTAAGTTTTGATTTCATGTTGTATATTCCCTCTACCTTTTGTTCTTTAAAAAAAAAAAAAATTCAACTTGAAGTTTATTGTTCTTATTTTTAAGTGTATTTATAAAAAACAAAATCCCTAAATTATTCCTAACACTAATTATCCAAATACTCCTTAGAGTACAGTTTTTGTTAAGTCTTAAAGCTCATGCTATGAAGGATTTTAATGTTTACCACATTTTCTATAATTTATAGTTTTAAATTTTATTTTCCCTTTGATGCTTAAAGTATTTAGGAAAATAATTCTCAATTTCTAATTAGTTTTTTTTTGTTGTTGTTATTTTTATATTTATTTCATTTTATTCAGAAAATTATCTAGAGTTTCTTGAAAAAGTAATTTTTAAAATATTTTCTGTTCATTAATGTGTGTATCTGCGTGTGTGTGACTCTATTCTTAATCTCTAATTAAGAAATATAAATTCTCATGATTGTAGTTCATCAAATACAACACATTTTTTTCGCTCCACCACATTGGTCGTATTTTTTTCTAATATAGTTAGCCAACAACATTGTAATTTGTAGAAAAATATTGGTCCAAGATTTCAAGATCAATAACTGTATAGGAATTAAAACTAATGAGATAAAAAAAAAAACATTCTATTTGTAGCAGTTACATTCTATTATTCTATTATTTAATTATTTATCTCAGTAAGGTATAAACACATTTATTCAGTTAATTTTCTTTAATTACTGTCAATGTTCAAAAACTCTCAATCAACATATTCTCTGCATTGTTTTATATCATATTGCAATGGTGAAAACTGCCCATCATCTTGCATGTGGCTTCCTTTGTTATATATGTCTTACCATAAATTTTTATTTTAGTTATTTAAATTACTATTAAGTCTATAACAATATGTGTGTGTGTGTGTGTATACACATATATGTTATGCCTGTATTATAAAGGCTTATTTATATTGTGTTGAAAATGGCTCATAATTTTTCCTAATATATTTTGACATGTGGATAATTTTTAGACTAAGACCAAAATATTCCATTGTTAGATCTTGTCAAATTAAGATATTTGCATTTTTCCTCTAATGTAATAAATTTTTAAAATGCAATTTTAACAGTCATTCATTTATTCAACAAATACTTATTATTCCTTTGTTAGATGTCAGTAATTATTTTAAGAGTTGGTAGTAGAAAAGTGAATATGGTATCTTCCCTTACTTAAAGAGGTTCTCAATCTCGCAACAGAAATAGACAAAACAATAATTAATTGTAATTCAGTATGGCAAGTAGTTAAATTGGTATTTAGATAAAGTACTACTAGGACAACTGATGAGGAAGTGATTACTTCTCATTTGGAAAAGTGTAGTAGGAGGGTTGAGATATATGAAGAAGTTTTCACAAAGAAGGTCACATGTGACATCATTTTCAGGGAATTTCCAAAAAGAGAAAGAAGGGAAAAATATTTCAACCAAAAATGGTAATAATATGTGCTAATGTTAGGAGTTATAACCACATATGGAATATCCTTAGAATGTTAAGGATGTTTATTTTTGATGCTCTTCAGTGTGTTCCTTATATTTGATAATATGAAATTCAAAAAGATAAAACTTAAAACTTTCATAACAAATAAGTCAAATGTGATTCACCTCACAGGAAGAATTACTTCATTTACGAATCCTTGGATGTCTAGAATATACAAAAGATAGAGGTCTTCTGTAAATATCTAACAACAACAAAAAATCTCCCTTTGTTCTTCAGCTACTAAAAGGAAACAACTCAAGTACAGTTATGCCTTAAAAATGATGTCAAGTGCCTCTCTAATAACTTTAAATATTTCAACATATTCAAGTATGAATTGAGCTACACCACAATTAAAAGCATTAAGCAGTTCTTCAGTTACTTTCCATACATATATTTGTATTTCCTTTTAAAATTAGCTTCAATCAGAAGTCATATCTTAATTGTGTATTTAACAAGAAATGATAATCATCTGGTACATACTAGTATTTGAACATATAGATTTACTGCACAATTTATGTTACTACTTCTTCATCAGGGAATGTAAGATATTTTATAAATCAGTATTTCTGAGAGTCCTAATAAGCCAGAGCACGGAAGTCGTATTGTTTCTATGATTATGCTTGTTTATATAACTATGACAAATTATTTTTACATAATTGGCACAGAGTCACTTCACTCCTGTTGCAATAAGAAGGAAAAATAAGTACCATTCAAAGACAGTTTACTAAACTTGACAGAAATATTAAAACAGCAGAAAATTTCTTCAAGGTACTAAATTACAAATAACCTGAATGCTAGCTGCGAAAGTCAGTATAGATTAAATTTAAAAAGGACTTGGAACAGTACTATACAATAGAGATATAATCCCTGGTAACAGAGATATTAATTGCAAATGATAGGCTTTGAAAAAAATAGATAAGTAACTAATTAATGCAGCTTATCAGTTAAGTTGCATTTCCAAAACCAGGAAATGCAGATATAAATGGAGAGAGAAAAAGTAAAATAATGAAAATTAAGAATGTTTTAATAACAAGATATACTTTTCAAATATATTTTAACAACATGAAGAAAAGTGAAAATGATGAACAAAAGTATCTTGGACCCATTGTGCCAGAATGTGTCATAAACATTAACCAAAGTCTAATGATTTTTAGATATGGTTTTCAGTTTTATAATTTGCTTTTGGCTCTTTTTTATATTTTCTATTTCTCTGCTGGGATTTCCTATCTATTCATTAGATTTACTTTATTAAGTATATATGTTGGCTTATTTAAAGTCCTCGAATGAAATTCCAACATCTGGTGGATTATCTCAGAGTTGGACTCTGTTGTTAGTATTTTTTCTCTGAATGTGAAACAGGTTTGGATTGAATCCCAGTCCTTATATGAGTGTCATGTTGTAGCGATTCTGGATTCTATCATATTCCTCCAAAGAATGTCACTGGTTTTGTTTTAACAGGTAATTAACTGATTAGGCTAAAATTGCATATTCTGTCTTTACTATGATGGGAAGCAGCCAACATCTCAGTTTAGTTCTTTTAGACTTAGCTATAGGCTGTTTTGAGTCTGCTGCAAGTATGCTTGAATCACATGTCAGCCTGACATTTGGACAAAGTTCTTACTCCTATTTTGCAGCTCCCATCCTCTGGATTTCTCTTTTCTGCGATGCCCCTCTGTCCTCATTTCTAGCACTTGTGGCTACTCCAGGCTTTCTCTTGGGAACTAGGAGGACATAATTTCTACCATAGCTTTAGTCACTTTGCAGCCCACCTTGACAGCAAGCTGCCCTTATGCTTACTGCCCTTAAAATGGGAAGCTTACTCTATGCCAGTCCTGTCTTCCAAGTTTGATTCCTATCCAAATTCTACAGAATCTCTGGTTTCATTGAATATCTAGTCTATAAATCTGGTATATATATTTCAGAGTTTATAACACTGATCTGTGTCTGTGGAAGCTTATTCCACCACACTAGAAATGAAACTTTTAGTGATTAATCTGAAGGGTCCGCAATCTCTATCTTCACTTGTAAGGTCAATGTCAATTCAATACATTAAAAGGCAATTCAAAACACTTGGCAGATAACAAAGAAAGTGTCAGGAACCTATTGATGTTAATGGTCACTGTCCAAGGTCCTTTCTTTGTCCTCAAATAAATCCAATCTCGATTAGTTTTTCTCTGGTACTTAATAATTCTATTTTTTCACTTAAAATTAAGAATAATTTCTTAGAACTTGGCTTTTTAATCTTACTTCTGACTCTCAAGTTTCCCGTCAAGTCATTTAGTGTACTCTAGACATAATCACCTTTCTTTACTTTGAATTACTGGAGTAATATATACCTAATACAAACTCTCTCTTGTATTCTGACAAGTCTTTTCAATCTTTCTCCTAGCAAAATTCACAAAAAGTAAATCTGGAAATGTGTCTTCTGCTCCAAAGTGGTTTTGTTTTGGTGATTCCAAGAAATGTCTCTTGTTATTTATTTTCAAGGGTTGGGTCTTATGTTAGCTGTGGATCTTATTGGCAATTAATTTTTAATACCAATGTTTTCCCATTTACCAGAAGCTACTCCCAAAGACAGTGGCTCCCACTGACAATTTACGTCAGTGACAGGTGATAGCAGATGCCCCTGTCAGAAACTCCCTGCAGTATCTCTGGGCAGCAATCTTCTCTCAGTAGCTTTTGAAAAAAAAATTGCAGTATATCTTTTCTCCTAAGTAGTTTATATGGATTTTAAGGTTAGGGAAACTCCATATTAATTTCTCAACACTGCATCTAGAAAGCAGTATAGCAATATAGGCTGTTTATGTTTCTAGTGTAGCTATAGTGCTAAATAGTTCTTTTAGGGGACCACGTGCAAATTCTCTAGAGCAAGCATCAACCATAGTTTTCTATAAAGAGCCAGATAGTAAATATTTTGGGCTTTGTCATTCATATAATTACTCTCTACAATTACTCTCACAATTACTCAATTCTACAATTACTCTCACAATTACTCAATTCTGCCACTGTGGAAACAAAAGTAACCAATAAATCTTTATTACAAAAGCAGGTAGCAGGCAAGATTCAGCTCATGGTCTATAAGTTGCTCATCTTTGCTCTAGACTTAGAGTACAAAACAGTTCCAACTTGCTTCTGAATTTCTCCAGTATTCTATACTGTATCCTAAAACAAGACCCAAGTCCATAAACTCTTATACTCAGGAAGAATCCCTATATATCTTCACAATGACTTCCTAGGTATTGATACAAGAACCCCATAATTTTCCTTCTGTGATTACATAAATAAAGAACACTTGGCAAAAGATGAAGGTTATTAATTATCTACTCCACCACCCCACTGGAAAATAAGATATGCATGTTAAATTTGTCCTAGCAAATTAAATGAAACAAATTTCACACAATGGTTTTATTTTAAAAGTGGCATCATCCTATAAGTTATATCTTATTTAAGACAAAAAGAAAGATGATCGTAGCTTAAAAAAAAAAAAAGCCAAACTAATCAGTAGAATAAAGTCCAGAAACATACTTCCACATGTTCTTGGTCTATGCCCATCACCGCCCCCCCTGAAAAGGACATGGTAGTCCTATAGGGAATGAATACTAATTTTTTAATAATCTGAACTGAGTCAACTCTGGAGGAAAAAAAATGATATGGATGTTTATATCGTACCACACACAAAAATCAATCCCACATAAATTTATTATCCAAAATAATAAAGCTTTTAGAAGCAAATGTAAAAGAACATTTTCAACTTCTTATGTTCTTAGGAAACAACATAAGAAATTGATACACTGAACTACAGAAAAGCAAAAATCTTCTGTTTATCCAAAGACATTGTTAATAGACGTGTACATCTACTTTTCCAAAGGAGTCATAACCAAAACATATAAAGAACTGCAATAAATCACTAAGAAAAGGGCAGCACAGTAAAAAAAAAAAAAAAAAAAAAAAAAGCAAAAGATTGAATTGACACTTCACTCTAAATATTATCAAAATGGCCAGAAAAACTTATGGATTCAAGTTCATTATTTATCAAAGTACAAGTTAAAATCATGAGAAAACATTACACATTTGCCAAAATGGCTAAGATGACTTAGAAAAAAGATACAAAACTCAAGTGGCAGTGAAGCCGTAGAGCAATTGGTCATCTCATACACCACTGGTTGGCATATACATCGATGCAAACATTTTGGGGGGAAAAATCGACAGTTTATGTGAAACTTGAACATGGACATCACTGTGATCCAGCCAATACATTTTTTATGTGTGCATGTGTGTATGTCCAATAGAAACACATACATATGGTCACCCAACGACCTGTATTGGATTGCTCATGGCAGCACTACATGTAGTAATCTAAAACCTAAAACTTTCAAAATGTTCTTCAAGGGTTTCATGGATAAGTAATTAGTGAAATGTGTATATAATGTAATAATAAGAACAATCCATGTATAGCTAACTTCAATAAGAATAAATCTCACAAACTTAAATTTGAACAAAACAAACCATGACACCAAAGAGTCTACACACAAACATACATATATACACACCTAATAAGTGTTCAAAAATAGTTCCCTTGCTTTTACTTGAGACCTAATACAATGGTATTTGCAAGCCTATTATAAACAGATTGATAAAATGGTATTTCAAACCATTTACTACATACAGTGAATTAATAGTCTGCCTATGGTTGCTTAGATGCAGTCCAAACTGGAAATACATGTATTATTGATGGATCTCTGATGTGCCTTTCATATATTCCCAATAACTATGGCTTAGAAATTTGACGCTATCAATGAAAGCCTATGGTCTGACAAATATCCCCCTAAACCATAATATGTACACCACATAGTTATTTAAACTGCATAGGTCTCTGCTTACAGAACAATTCAATGGAAAGAATACATGTAGATTTATAATTTCCAGCAGTGGTGGATGTGGGTTATAGGGGTGAACAGAAAAGCACTGGCAGTGAAATGTCTGAAACCTGCATACAGAAGGTGGGTTGGTTGACCTATGAAGCACATTTTCCATGTGTTTATGGTCCCAGGAGAATGATCATGTCTATAAAACAGCAGTTATCAGGGGAGAGATGGTGCCATAAAATGAAGATATAAAACAACTTAAAAACACTAAGGCATTTTTTTGTGGGTTTTTTTTTTTTTTTTTTTTTTTTTTTTTTTTGTCATGGAGTCCCTGTTAAATTCCCACCCTGCAACACTGTGGATTAGAAAAACATAACCAAAATTAAGAAATGATAAGGAAGATATGCACATAACTTTTGCATTGAACTTCAGATATATTTGGAATGATAGATTAATGAGCATGCCCCTAACAAAAAGTGGAAATATAATTATATTATACATTTATAAGCAAGCACTGTTTTCAGCAATGAAACATAATTCTACCCTTTAAGATGGTCCTGATAATCAGGGGCATGTGAAACATTCATAAATGGCTTTGATGGCACCCACACAAGAAAAACTTTTCAACTATTAGTCAAGATGAAATCTACTGAAACTGCAAAAGAAAATCTTATTTTTAATATGAGTACTACTTCTTGGTTGGGGTGCTATTGAGATGTCTCATCTTCATCTTTAGGGATAACAAAACATAAGTACTTATTTTACACATATACACATAAGGACATAGATGAATAGAACTTCAGTGCCAGGCCCTGTTCTAAATACTTTACAAATACTTGCTCGTTTAACCTTTATAACACCACTATGAGATAGATGATGATGATTATAGTTATTACTATCATTATCACTGCAATTTTACAGATGAAAAAGAATTGAGGCACAAAGAAGAAATTTGTTAATAAATTCCCCAAGGCCACAAAATTAGTAAAAGGTACAGCTGCACTTTGAAGCCAGATAGTAAGCTCGAAACCTCTACCCGGGGCTGCCACTTATCATCGCTAGCACTGGCATATGTCCGCTATTGTTTAGACATTATATCAAGAGAGCAAGAAAAATAGTGCATCATTTAAGTAATAGTCTTAATGGGGAGAAACCATACTTGATTTGAAATATATTTTTTTGAGGGTGTCAAAAAATGTATGCACATTTTAGATAGGAAAAAAAACTGCATTAAAATTATACTGATGGTAACCACTTTAAGCACCTCTTGTAATTGTAGAAATCAAATGTGACTTGCATTCATCTTTTGTTATCAGTATATATTGAGAATTACAATTTGAATACAGTTTTTTCCTTTCTTAAAATGTGCATACATTTTTTGGCACCCTCTGTAGTTAGCCAGATTTTATTAAGACCGTTATACTTGGAATGTGAAATTTTATGTACTAAAGAATGAAAAAGCTATTCAAAATATTCTAAAAAATCAATCTGCAGTATGTGTCAGTCACTCTAAGAACAGGTGGGATTCATCTTTAGAAATTAGACTAAGCTACTTTATGAGTAGGGGGAGCAGAAAAGTGAAACTTTCATGGGCCTCTTGTTAAAGATGGGGACCAAATTTGGTCCCAAATATTGACTAAAAATATTTAATATTTATTTATTCTAAAAATATTTATTGGGGAACATCTGATTGTAGTAGATGAAGTAGATATGTTATCCCCTAATTCTTCTTCTAAGCAGAACTAAAAACCTTGTGTATTATACACAACAAACATTAAAATACTTTGAAAGGTAGAGAGAAGAAGGCCAACTGATTAGTCATCTTGAGACCCAAGAAACAACACTGGGTTTTTATTCTGCGTAATAACCCAGACATGGAACAGAAGAAGCTGGCAATAGGTCTAAATAACCTGGCAAGTGTTGAATAAAGGCAATAGGAGGAATCATTGTGATGATGGAATTGTTCTGTATCTTTACGGTATTGTTTTGCAAAATGTTGTCATTGGTGGAAACCAGTGAAGGGTGCATGGGACCTGCCTGTATCATTTCTTACAATTTCTTGGGAACCTACAATTATCTCAAACTTAAAATGTTGCTTTAAAATAGTTATCAAATGCCTACTAGGTGCCAAGTACAATTATAGATGCTAGGAAATAGCAGTCAACTACAATAAAACAGTCCCTCTTTAAGAATCTGCAATCTAGTTAAGGAAACACAATGAACAGAGAAACATAAGAAGTATGCAACATGTCAAGGGCGAAAATGAAGGTTAAAAAGAGTAGTGAGCATAAAAAAAAAAAAAAAAACATGCAAAAGGTGCTATTTATGTATGGCATTCAGGGATGCTACATTCCAGAAGGTGGTATTTAAGAAAAGAAATAAGTCACACAGGTTTCTAGGGAAAGAGCAAACCAGAAACAAAAGACAATTAGTCCAAATGCTCTGGGTTGGGGGTAGCGCTGGCACGTTCAATGAGAGGAAATCTAGGCTATTACGTCTAAAGTGTAGTTAATGACGTAGAGAGTGGTAGTGCTTTATTAGGAAGACACATCAGATAGGCCCTTAGGTCACGATAAGAACTTTCAATTTTCCTAAAATTGTGTGCTGGTGGTGTTGGGATAATGCAAGATTTTGAGTAAAGTACCAACATGTTATGACATATATTAAAAAGGTTACTATGGCTGTTATGTTGAGAACAGATTAATGGGGAAGAAAGCAGTGGGAAGTAAGAAGACTGGTTAGGAGTACATTTATTGATTTTCAGTTTTGCATTTTATTTGTAATTGGGTTTTGGTTTTATAATTCTATAAAAGCTATATTCCTATGGGACATATTTTTACTGCCAGTGTTGCAGAGTGCTGAGAACATGGATTTGAGAGAGTCAGACTGCCCGTCACTAGCAGCATGCCCTTGTCCAAGTTACTTATCATCTCTGTTTCTCAATGTTTCCATCTGTAATATGGGTCAATAACAGCACTCAACTCAAAGGCTCCTATCAGAATTAAATGTGTTATTGTATGTAAATCTCTTAAAGCCTGAAACATGGTAAGCACTATAGAAATATTAGCTATGCCATTTTTGTGTGGGTTCATATTTGAGTAAAACTGTAACAAAAGCAATAAAAATCAACATTAGAGAGGGCATAAAACGTATTTTTCTTAAGATGGTCCATACATTAATGACTTTAAAAAACAATGTTTGATATCATTCCAGTGCTGATTTAGCTCAGATGTATAATGATTACATATATATGGTTACTGTAGATACAAAATTTGTCTGAAGCAAAAAATTAAATAACTTTAGCATGATTTTCAGGCCAATCATATTTTATTTTAAAATTAAAAATACAAATATGGTATCTATAGTAACTATTAATCACTCAGCTACTTTATTAGTGGGAACTATCATTCTCCAATGTTTAGAAATGGAAGTTATTATAGTGGAAATACTCTGCTTTCTAGCCAACATTTGTTCCTTTGGTAAATTTCTCCTTTCCCCATACTATGCTTATGGGAGTATAAATCATAGGTTGCTAAAGTATCCTATTCTCCTGGCCAAAATAATTGGATCAAAAATAGAAGACTATCCAAAAAAGCCAATCAGAATTTCTTCTTGGAATTGGATGCACAGACAATTGTTTTCTAAAGGGAGAACCTATCTGAGAATTAAGTTAAATAGACACAAGCTGAGTTAGGAAAAAGATATTCTTTATGTGTACTGTTCAACTCTGGAACAACTGATAAAATGGATAAAATTTTGGTTGTGTTCTATTTTACATTCAGGTCTTTATTTCAGAGTAATGATTTTAAACACAAGGTAGATTCTTGGTATAATACTGTCAATCAAATTTGTCACACTGAAACACAACTATACATTCAATCTTCCAAACCTGGTCCTATTTCTATGAAAGTGCATTATTTTGGAGAGGGGCAAGTGTGAAATCATCTTTGTATAAATGTTGTGTGGGTCACATTCAATACATGCTTAGTTTCTAATTTATTATTCAAAAAAAGGAAAGAAAGAAAAAGGGGGAAAGACCTGTTTCTATATAGGACCTGGTATATCAGTCAAAATCAAATGCAGAATGAAATGGACCAAAGGAAACTTATGTGCTAAATATTTATATGGTACTGGGTAGTGATCGTTTTTAAGAACCCAAAAATCCACAATCCCAATCTTTTCAAAAGCTTATGTGTAGGATGGAAGAAAAACAGTAAAATATATGTCACTTGTTTATAAAGAGAAGTTTGTGTAAAAAATGTGTTTATATTAATTATCTCATGTGATCCTCAAGCAAAACCTTAATGGAAGTAACTTCATTACTTTATGAGAAAATAGAAGGTCAGAGAGATTAAGTAACTCCTCCAAACGACAGGTCAAAAGACCTGTAAGTAATACAGGTAGAATCCAGTCTGGGTTCAATTGCTTCCTAATCTCTGCATTGAATACAACACATGTGATAAGCTTACATATCCATAATGTGGGAGGAATGACCAAAACATGAAATAATTCATGAACTAATGAAGTCATCCCATTACCTGATTTTATATAATTATGAATTCATTAATGTGAACACACTAATGATATTACTATAATAATATTAGATTCATAATACATAATATAGTTTATAACTATAAAGGTAAATAAAGTTAACAGATGATTAAAGTGAAATGGTGAGTGAAGGTAAACATAATCACAATTAGTTCCATAGAAGAAAAAAGAGAACATGAACTATGACCTAAAGGATACATGAAATGTGGATATGTGTGGATAAAGTTAATATAACAGTAAGGTTGCATTACTTTTTAAAGAAACTTTGTAAGTCAGGCAGGAGAGTTTAGATCTGATGGAATTTCATTTCTTTATAAAAACTTAGGTATCATAGCATATAATAAGATCTGCCACAAATAAGATGGTCACGTGTCTCTTAGTAAAAAGAGATGTAATGAATGAAGGGAAAGGGACATAAGACTGTGTCATATACAAAAGATAATAGAGATTGTCTGACAAAGTTTCGATTTCTACTTTTAAAGTGACAAATTGCATCTTCCTCTCAAAAATTGTATTATAAAAGAAGAGGTTATTAAGAGGACAAAACGATCCTATATGTTAGATTACTAAAGAATCCAACAATTATAATTATATAACATTATGATTATAAGAATTACAATAATTCTTTTGAAATGTGTAACATTTCAATTGAATTGTGTAACATTTCACAATTATTGAAATGTGTAACATTTGGAACTAGTTAAACAGAATAGTTTACAAATGTGACAACAAAACTTTAAGCTCCTTTGAGACTGTAAAGTGTCTTTGTACCTCCCCTAAAGATTACTAGGATTTAATGAACCATCAAGTAGAAAGGAATAGTTTTAAAAGATTTGTTAGATAGGAACTTTAATTGACTAAGTAATTGTCTTAAATAAAAAACATTAAAAATAAGAATGTTTATGATGATATGATTTTAGTTTAATTCTTGGCAAGACAGGAGAACTCAGATGTCAAGAACAAATTTTTCCACTTTATCACTTTGCTAGTCTGGGGCTTCTGAGAAGCAGGCATGTAAATGGGATTAAATGGGCAAGGATTTCTTAGAAGAAATGCTTGGGAAAGAAAAATCAGGAGGAAGTTGGAAAAGGCTGAGAGAGTTGTCAAACCACAGTAAAATTATGACTTATGACTATGAATGAAGGAGAGAAGGAAGGTAGAAAGTGAAAATGTTCTAGACTGCTGTGCACTTTAAGGAAAATGAGGAAAAGTCAATGGGCAGTCTTCAAACCAAAAAGAGATTTCATAGGCCTTGAGTGTCTCCAGGAAAGGGCTTGTCTTAGTATCGGATGCACTTCATACTCCATATAGATGCAGCAATAGGTTTCAGAACAGAGCTGGAACACTTGTTCAATTTCCCACCAAGTAGTTGGAGGTCTGAGAGAGGCATTCCCATGGGTACCATGGTCACTTTGCCTGAAGGTCTCATGTAACATTAGAAGAAGTTTCTGGGAATTTTATTTTCAAGTACTTGATCCCTAAAACTCAATAAGCATTTGTTAAATAATTAGGTAACAAATGAAGTCTTCTATATTTAAGGTGCTATAAAGGGTCTGAAGACTCAAAGGCATAATTCCTTCTCTTATTGAGATGACAGTCTAATAAATCAGAAATTGCCTTTCTTTCACCTTCCTAAGAGTTTACCTTTTTATTATAATTGTTCCTTATACTCCCCTTCATTAACCAGTTCATTATCTTGTGTGTGTGTGTGTGTCTGTGTGTGTGTGTGTGTGTGTGTGTTGGAATAATTCTGAACAACATAGACTTTAGAACAGTAGAAAGCTATTCCTCTAGAACTTTACTTCTATAAGTTTGAAAATAATAAAGCATTAGATTTTATGCTTCTGTATGTTTTATAGATCAAGATCCTTTAGAATTTTCTTAAACAGGTCATAATACATGGCGTCAGGAAATATCTGTTGAAGGCCAAGCACTCTTTTGAAGAAATTAAGATGAAATGAAGATCCAAACAGATAAAACCCGCATAGAGCTTAGCATGTATTAGAAAAGGAAGACAGACATACACAGTAGGTAAAGAAATAAACATCACACACAGATAGGGGCTTTAAGGGAAAAAGAAGGAAGAATGCAAATAAAAGACTTTGTCTAGTTATGCAAGTCAGAAAAGATCTTCCAGAGGAAGTGATGTTTGCTCTGTGATCTGAAAAATGAGGTGGGGTTAACTAGGTAAAATTGAAGAGTAGTTAGTTAGGAAGGGGTGGGGGCAAGAGCTTTCTAGCTGAGGGAACAGCAAGTGTGAAAAACCTGAAAGATATGTAACTCTACAATATCTGAAGGAAAATAAGGCCAAATGAATTAATAAGAACCATATTATGTAGGTGTTTATAAGCCACGTTAAAATTTATTTAAAAACAAAGAATGGCATAAATTACCAAAAACATGGCATAAATTAAATATGCACTTTCCAAAGACCTCCAGCATGTGCTCCTCATAGTATCCTAGTTAGAAATGCTTCTGGAAAACAATGTTTCTTGGTTAGGCTCATTCAGGGTTGCATTGGTCTAGTATAGAAGAAAACTAGTAGTATAGTTTCTAATGATTAAATTAGCTGAAACATGGTGCCATGATTTGGCAGATGGTATGATGGAGAATGGTAGGCTCTGGATATAATGAAAATGTAATTACATACTTAATACAATTAAACCATGAAATCACAAGGGAACATAAAAATTAAAAATATATAATCTATGCTGCTAGGTAGCTGGAAACATTTTCATATTAGAGACTTAACTTCTATTATCAGTGTCAATATCCATATCACACTCCAATATTTCATATGGATTCCACTAATGAAATTAGGAACACAATCAGGTGGCAAAGAGTAAGGAAGCTCCCTTATTAATAAAATACATTAGCACCATTCACTCTCTTCAGTAGAGGAAAATCTGCTTGTCCTTCATTGGCCTGAATTACATGCATCCCTTCTTGAGATGGAAAGCTAATTTGTAGGATTAATGTTATATGCTTCCTGAAAGTTTAAAGATTTGACCAAACAGAGGATAGCAGCAAAAGCACACTTTTTAAAAAACATATAATTGTTAAAGTAATTATTAAACATAGATTGGGAGTCGCTATATTTGATACAGAGTACAAATTTATTTAATAATCACTTCATTAGTTCAGGAAAATCTGTTTTTCTGCCATAAATGTATAATTCCAAAACCTAATTTAATATTTGGCTCAGTCAACTCTCTCACTGTCAGTGATGGCAATTTTGGAACTTGAGTAATTGGATATGGTTTGCATTATCCCACGTAATTGTTTTTCTTAATTTTCGCATTAACATTCTTATTTTTATTATATATTTATTTGTGTATGTTTTTCTCTTGATTATTTCCCATTCAGCCATTTCGTTATATTTTGTTATGATTTTATAATATTGATGACCAGTATTTGAGAGAAAAATCCCAAGTAAATTTTAATTCTTCATAATATGTATTAAATTGATGTATTTCTGTGGGAGAGAAAGACCTGTTTAATCACAAAGAGTTGAGAGAAATAAAGAATCCGCTATCTCATGAGTTGGGCCAATGCTGGAGTCTGCATCAAAGACTGATTTTCCTTACATCCATGTCTACACCATGAGGAAATAATGAAGTTTATTATTTAACCAAATAACCTGTTCAAAATAAACACATAAGCAAGCAAACAACAATATCGTGCCTTGTTTAGATATTATAATAGTCATCGTGGGGGATGTAATGATAAATAAGAAGAAAATGGAGCCCTAAGATAATGCACAGATAATGCACAGATAATGCTCTCTTTAAAGAAGAGTAAAAGCATACACATGACCAGGGAAATCTATGAGTATGATAAAGATCTTAAGAGAGAATGCAAAGGACTATGGAATTTCAGAGGTGGTAGATGGAGGGGACTTCCAGTTGAAGAAAAATAATGAGAATTTTATAAGAAAAAGTATAATATATTTTCTTTTTCTTTTTTTATTAAAGTTTATTGGATGACAATTATTAGTAAAATTACACAGGTTTCAGGTGTATAATTCTGTAATACATCATCTATATAGCACATCGTGTGTTCACCACCCAGAGTCAGTTCTCTTTCCATCACCATATATTTAATCCCCTTTACCCTCATCTACCAACTCCCTCCCACCTTACTCTCTGGTAACCACTAAACTATCGTCTGTGTCTATGAGTTTTTGTTTCAAAATTTGTTTGTCTTATTCCTTTGTTATTTTCAGTTTTATATACCACATATCAGTGAAATATTATGGTTCTCGACTTTTTCTGTGTGGCTTATTTCACTTAGCATAATAATCTCAAGTTCCATCCATGTTGTCACAAATGGCACTATTTCATCTTTTCTTATGGCAGAATAGTATTGCATTATGTACATATACCACATCTTCTTGTGCTCCAGTGTTCATTGCAGCTTTGTTTACGGTGGCCAAGACATGAAAACAACCAAAGTGTTCTTCGATAGATAATTGGATAAAGATGATGTGGTATATATACACAACATCTTTTCAATGTATCCTGATTAATTAGAAGGGATTTACTAAATGGAAAAGGATATTATTCATTTCAACATTTACCATGGCAACTGAATGTTAGAACCTTGGAGGAATATCTAGGCATGCTTTCAGAAAAATAGCTGGTAGAAACAAAAATAGTGGAGTATGAGATGTTTTGGAGAAAACCAAGTGCTCATATTGGGATTACTTTGGGTATCAAAGTAGAAGAAAGAGGGAGGGAATAAGTGCAACTGGGGATTTGGTATTAGTGAAATTACTTTGAATCCTCAAATTGAGAGTGTAGTAGAGAATCAGTAAGCAATCAATAAAAGGAATGAAGGAAAGCATGGCAGATCTAACACAATGTGGATCCAAGTATTTTTTAAATATCTCTATTATAGAATGCCATTGAAATTAGACTTTCATATTGGACTTTGACCTCATTGGGGGCTAGAAAATTGTTTGAAATATTTTTGGTTTCTTAGTGTTGTGTAGTTTTGGGGACATAGAAACCTATTACATTGACTGAATTAATATTGGACTTCATTCAGCAAAGTGGAGCAAATTTAAGAAAGCAGTCAGTTAAGATATTGGTTAGCGTTTTACAGCAAAATTCAAGGTGCACAGTAGTTTAAGTTCAGACAAAAAGAGAACATTTGGAGATAACTTTTCTAGCAGAGGGATTGACATGCTACAAGGTACAGCTAAGGTATAAAACAGAGGTTCACTCAGGAGTGACAGAGAAGGAGAGATGGGAGGTAGCAGGCTTAAGGTCAACGAAAGAAGTATCATATGATCCAGCAATCCTCTTTCTGGGTATAAAAGAATTGGATATAAGAGAATTAAAATCTGGATTTTGATGACACATCTGCAACCCCACATTCATAGCAGCATTATTCACAATAGCCAAGATATAGAAACAATCCAAATGTCCATCAACAGATACATGGATAAGGAAAAAAATATATATGTGTGTGTATACATATGGTGGAATAATTTTTAGCCTTAAAAAAGAAGGAAACCCTATCATTTACAACAACATGAATGAATTTAGAGGACATTATGCTAAGTGAAATAAGCCAGTGAAAGAAAGACAAATATTGCATGATTCCACTTATATGAGTTGTCTGAAATAGTCAAACTGATGGAAGCAGAAAATAGAATGGTAGTTGCCAACGCCTAGGGGGAAGGGAGAAATGGGGAATTTCTTTTACTTTCTTTCTCTATTCCCCCCGTATGAGCACCAGGAAATTTGTATTTACATACAAGTACAAGGGAAAAAAAATCTCCATTCATCTTTTTAGTAGATAGACTCCCAAAATAACCCTCCATTCAGGCCATTCCTGATATTCAAATCCTGGTGTGCAATACCCTCTGCTTGAATATGGCCTGACAATGTAACTTGCTTTTGACCCATAGAATGCAATGATAGTGATGCTGTATGACTGTGGATAGATTAAAACCTTGTGGCTTTATCTTGGGTCCCTTGGAACTTTGGTGTGGGGAATGCCAGACACAAGGTACAATTTCTGACTACTCTTACAGTGCTCTAGTGTGAGGAAGCCCAATGTCGTCACTTGTACAAAGGTGTTAGACATGGGAATGGAGAAGCTATCTTAGATATCCATCCCAATTTACCCTTCAGATTGATTTGTGAGTTGAACTGTGTTCCCCAAAAAATTATGGTCATGTCCTAAGCATTGGTACCTGTGAATGTGACCTTATTTGGAGATAGGATCTTTGTAGATATAATCAAAGTAAGATGAGGTCATATTAGATTAGTGGGGGTCCAAAGTTCAATATGATTTGTGTCCTTACAGAAGAGGAAAATATGGTCACATGGACATATACACAGAGAAAGTCATGTGATGACAGAGGCAGGATTGAAGTGATGCAAAAGGCAAGGGACACAAAGGATTGCCGACAACCATCAGAAGCTGCAAGAGGCAAGGAAGGATCTTCCCTAGGGACTTGGGAGGAAGCACGGCACTGCTGACACCTTGATTTGGGACTTTCAGCATCTAGAATTGTGAGACAATGCATTTCTGTTATTTTTAAGCCACTGAGTTTGTGGTACCTTGTTACAACGTCCCTAGGAAACTCATAAAGATGGCTTCAGATACAGTCATCATGTGACTGCAAACACATGAGAAAACAAACCAGCATGGCCCAGCTGAGCCCAATCAATTTCCAAAACTGTGTGAGACAATACATTATTATTTTAAGCCAATAAGTTTCATAGTTTGTTACATAATAACTGATAAATCAGCATTTTTTTTTCAAGATTCAAGTCCATAAATGCAAAATACCAGTACTACATTTAGTACATGGTAGGCATTCAATAGAAGATGGGTACAATTATATAAAATTTTTATAATTTTAATTATATTTACACATGTATATAGTGATTCATGTGTTAAAAAGAACATTCATGTGTATTATCTCCTTTTCTTTACAGTGAACTTCTAATAGAAAATACGAACTCTATTACATTCTAACAAATGAGAAATTAAAGCTGCGAATTCAAGTGATTTAACCAAAAGTTACACAAACAAACAGAGGTAGTGCTTGGCCTAGAACACTGAGTCAAATAAAATGTATGTAAGTGACAGAGTACACATTGCCTCAAAAATTGAGAAATGAAGTAAAAGATTACATTTTTACTGAGAATTTATTGTGTAACAGTTTCTACTCCCTGGATGCTAATGCTATCTTATTTATCTTATTTCGCTCCCACAATGGCCTTTGTGACAGCTGTTATCCCAGCCTCACACAACACACACACACACACACACACACATACACACACACACACACACACACACACCCTCCACTGCTCTGAGAGGTTAAGAAGTGACTTTGAGAGGCTCTGATAGGTTAAGTGACTCGCTTAGTCCCATGTTTCTTCCAGAATATCATGCAAGGAGTGTGCGTACTCCCTATCCTCTACAACTAAAGGAGTAGAATCAGCAGTAAACATGAAACAGATGTAGAATTATAAGGACAAGAATGAGCAACTTCTGTTAAGAGAAAAGATAGTGTCAAGAAACATAAGGTCAAGTTAAGGCAGTTGAATCCAGTGTAGGGATATGCAGTTAGAAGATAGGGATTTCATCAGATACTGAATAGGTATAGATAGGTGGAGAGTACTATGGTGACCTCCAAAAACTCAGAGCAAAGGGTTGCTTCTGGGGCGACAAACACAGAAAATAAAGGGGAGGAGCTTGAGCAGTCTCTTGACTGCTACCAAAAGAAGGACGTGTTGTGAATGAATAGGATTTATTGTGTCCGAGTTCTTCTGAATTGGTCAGTCACAGTGGATGGAGTCCTTAGGGTATTAGCTGGGTAATCTCTCTGTCACTCTCTAATTTATCTGTTAGCCTTTAGCTGATGGTAAAACTCAGCATTCATTAGCAATATTTGTTTAAAGAACTACAAAAATGCCATGATTCAAAAATTGCTTCTGAAAGTACTAATAAAAGAATTAGCTTGAGTTAAACCTATCATGACACTGACCCCAAGGGAGAGTAGATTTTCAAAATTACCTATGCTAACAACCCTGCAACAGTCTAATAGAGGGATGAGCTCAAGAATTCTTTTCAGTTCCATTCAGTGTTTCTAATTAGGTGATTTCTCTATCATAACCAGATGGAGATTTATCATAAAATGTGAACGGATTCATTTTCTGAACTTCAGGAAACTTAATTGGTGATAATCATTATAATTGTAAAGAAATCTGCAGAGATGTGTCATTGTGGCTGTAACATTGGTTTTAATAGTACAAGTTCAGCAGCCGTGTGTGTGTGTGTGTGTGTGTGTGTGCGTGTGTGTGCATGCATGCATGAAGGAGTGCATATACAGTTTAACGAGGAAGAAAAGAGATTCTCAAGGGAATGTGATAGGTAATGGTCTGAAAAAAAAGACAAATATTGCTTCTGAAAACAATCACTTAGATACAAAAATGAAGGCTTACATAAACTCTGTTCTGACCCACGTATATGAAATATTTTAAAATTGCTGAAGTCTTCAGAAACAGCAAATAGTTTTTCAGGGGAATAAAAAGCTGTTCTTACCTAAAAGGAACTCTTGAACTTAGAGAACTGAGCAAAGGAGAAATCAGAAATAACTTATAACGCTCTGAAAGTTTTAAATCTGTATAAAACTCACAGTGCAGAAAAAATATGCACCCACACAAAACCTAAATCTAACCAGTTACTGCTTAAAATCTGAATGTCTTTAGGAAGTGTATGAGAAAATTCTAAAGGATTTTAATTTTTACAATATTTTTATCATTGAAATAAAAATATATTAAAAACAATCTGTTTACCTAAGCTGAAGAACAATAAATTAATATAGATTTTCCCAAATCTCCTGGATTTATTTAGAAATAGGAGAAAAGGAGAAAGAGAAAAGATATTAAAAAATAATACTGAAGAATCAATTTGATTTATTATACTCAATAGGTAAATAGAATCATATATCTAAAACTGACCAGAAAAGAGAACCTTTTTTTTTTTTTTAATTTGGTTCCTTGTTTTAACAATTTCATTGCATTTTTGGAGCTATCTACTTTGCAGGTAAGAAAATATCAAATTTAGGATGCAACAGGAAACAATTACAATTTATATTTGAATTCTAGCCAAATTATGAAGGGAATGATTCTCTTAATTATTTTTTTAAATGAGCTTTGTAATATATCACTAGTGCTAGACTGCAGAATGTTACCATCCAATTATAAACTGTAGCAATTATTTTATGCTAAAAACCTTAACATAGCAAAAAGTAAACATTTTATATTAATATGAATTATGCCTATTGACTACCTTCATACGTATTTTATATATTCCATGATTTATCAAACATCTACTCAGTAATAGGTCATTTGATAAAAATCGCCTTTAAAACATTGATGGATAATTCAAAATCCATGCATAATCTAAACATCTCATTCATTAAATGAATATGTAAAATAAGAACAGAAACAATTTTCATTATTAATTTATTTTTTAAAGTATTAAATTTGATTGTTGATAAAATTTTAATTTAAAGCAAGCATATTTCAATGAAGAAATTTTATGTTTCGTTAACACTGGAACTATAGATGCAAAGATCCTACAGTTTTATTTTGTAACCCTTTTTATATTTGTATCTTGAACCCTTTTCTTTAGTTTATATTTTCTAGTTATCCAGTAAACACAATACTGGAAGGAAAAAAAAAAAACTAAATATAAATTAGCACCTATTTTATAAAACAGAATTTAATTTTCAAGACTTCCACTTCTGGGAAGATGAAGTAGGCACACTTTTCTCTAAGCCTCCTACTACTTATAACCAAAAGCCCTGGAGCATAGGGATATGCATACTACATGTTCTGTAAGTTAAAGAGAAAAAGAAAAATGTACTCTCTAGTATAAAACAAAGGACAAGTATCTAAAATGTATAAAGAACTCTTGAAATCCAACATTGAAAACAAACACTCCAATTAGAAATTGAGTAAAAGACATGAGCTAAAATTTCACTGGAGAATACACAGATGACAAATAAGCACATTAAAATATGTTCACCGTCTTCAGCTTTGGGGAATTGCAAAGTTAAACCACAATGAACTATCACTATATACCTATGAGAATGGCTAAAATAAATCAGAGTAACTATATCAAATGCTGGTGATGAAACAGACAAACTGCATCACTCATACATTGGAATGTCAAATAGTGCAGCCACTTTGGAAAACAGTGGTGCACTATCTTTAAAAAAACAAATAAACAAACAAAAACTAAACATACAACAACCAATGATCCAGCATATTCACTCTTTGGAATTTATTCCAGAGAAATGCAAAGTTATGTTCACAGAGAAACCTACATATGAAAGTTTATAGCAGCTAATTCATAACTGGAAACTCCCAGACGTACTTTAACGGGTGAATGGTTAAACAAACCCATACCGTGGAATCCCACTTAGCAATAAAAAGGACTGAACTACTGATGGGTACAAGAATTTGGATAAATCCCCAGAAAATCATGCTGAATGAAAAAAAGCTAATCTCAAAGGGTCAGGTACTGTATGATTCCGTTTATATAACAATCTTCAAATGGCAAAATTATAGAAATAGAGGAACACACTAGTGTCTGTCACTGGTTAAGAAGGAGATGGAAGTGGGAGGGAAGTATGTGTGGCTATAAAAGGCCAACAGGAGGGGTGTTTGTGATGATGGCTGTGTTCTGTATGTTGACTATATAGATGTCAACATCCTGGTTGTGACATTGTACTCTATTTTGAGAGACGTTACCAATGAAGGGCACAGGAGATATCACTGTATTATTTCTTACAAAGGCATATGAAGCTACACTTATTTCAAATAAATTGTTAAATCTAAGATTAAATAAATAATAAAGTTTTGAGCTCTGAGAAGATATTCACAAAGTTGGTCACAAAGCAGATCTCTAGGTTTTGTACTTTTTTTTTCTATTACTCATTTGTATTTATGTTTTTCCACAGTGAACTTACATTGCTTTGGTAATAAGGAAAAGGAACTACATTACTCATGTAATCTAAACATTTACATATAAGCACATCCCTCTGTTCACATCATTATAAGGTTCTACGTATGAAAAGCAACTTTTAAATTAAGCCTTGGTCTATTATTAAAAACAAAACCTGTGGTCAGTGTATTTTATGATGAGAGTACAGACTTCTAATTTGAATAAAGATAATGAGTTGACTAGAACTGCGGTTCTAACATTTTTTTTCTATCTTATGTGCTCTTAGATTCATTAACATTTACCAAAAAAAAATAAATAAATTTTCTTTCAGAACTTAAACATGGTAGTTCCAAATCTTAGATATTCTGACCTAATGTCTATATATTAGGTTGGTGCAGAAGTAATTGCAGTTTAAAAGTTTAAAAATAATTGCAAAAAAACGCAATTACTTCTGCACCAACCTAATATTATGGTTTCCTGCTGCCAATTAGATAAAGAGACATTAGAAGTCATCGCATATCACTTTTGCTTGGCTGGAAGAGCGTGTGTGTGCGCACATGCATGTACACAAGCCTCTAATTTCTGCAGATAATTCCTATTAGTTCTTTAGAAAATCACTGGCCTATTTTCAAAAGCTAAAAACGAAAATATCAGAAATCAAGAGGCTTTTTAAAGTGATGGTAATAGAAGGTTTCAATGAACACAAAAAATGAAATAGAAGGAAGCTAGATACAGATAATTCTGTTCCAAAATCCAAAGGGCAAGAGAAAAATCAAGAAGCTAGAGGTCAGTATCACTGAGGAAAGAATGGTTTTGTAACTCTAATTGATTCTGCAGTCTCCTAGAGGGATTGCACTTCTTTTGGAAACACAAAGGTGTAGGGCATAAGTAGAAAATATATATTAGAAACGGAACCAATAGTTATCCTTGAATCATCTCAAACAAAGTATAATTAAATTCTAGAGCCCTAGAGCAAAATTCTTCAAAGTTATCTCCTTGTAGTCCTCTAAAGAAATAACCTTTGCCATATGCCCTAGGAAACCGATGTTTTCATCTACAATAAGGCAGTGCTTTATCAATCTTAATTTAAAAGATTAAAGATTATGTGAAAAGAAATGTAAGTTTGTAAACTATTAAAATTTTACAAGAATGTGAAAATGTTAGGTTACCTCCATTGTCATGTCCCTCCCCCCAAAAAAAGCAAAAACAAACAAAAAAAAAACGAAAAACAAAAAGAGAGAAAGAGCGTGCTTAGGCTGAAAAGCTAAGCTAGGCATGGAATAAAACGTCTCTGCGTGATTCGGGTTACTAGGGGAATTTCCTTTGTGTCTAATTTCTGTTTAGTGTTAGACCTGCCATCTAGTGGCCAATTAAATAAATACAAGCTGTCATAAAGATCATATAAAAATATTAGGTCGTCCAAAAGAACCATTTCCGGTCCAAGTGTAAATGGTAAAAAAAAAACAAAAATGTGATGGTAGAAAATTTTTTTATTTGGGGTTTTAATTAAAGACAAGTATGCTGACTTAAAACACTGTGAGTACAGAAGAAAATTAAAAGCAATTATTTTTTTTACATTTATACTGACTTCAAAATAAGAACTTTATATTCATAGTCAATTATATTGCAATAACTATGTACAATGCCAAGTGGGTATTAGACTTTTTAGGGGGAATCACTTCATAAACTATATAAATGTCTAACCACTATGCTGTAAACATGAAACTAATACAATATTGAATATCAACTGTAATTGAAACAAAAATTTAACAAAAGAAATGTATATAAATAAACTTTCACTGAGTTTAAAGGAAAGTAACCATTACATTAACTTAATTATTTTTCACCTAATTATCTCTTATTTTGATCACATGCTTATCTTTTCTACTTCTTAATTTAAACGATGAAATAAAATTTTCCTCAAATACTAGAATTTGTGCTGTCAATTTGCTGAAGAATGGGCAGTTATTAAATAAAACATAAACACAGTTTTAGAATTTGAATTCTAAAATGTGCGAATATGACATTCTTTAACTTCAAATTATACAAGAACTCTTTGGGCTTTTTAAACATCACTATTGCTTTGATATATTTGTTAATGGAGGTGGCAGGTATTATAGGCACCCCAATCATTCTCTTGGCATAATTTTAAGAGCTGTTTATCCAATGCCCATTCCCACCCCCATTTCTTTCCAGAGTACTAATCTGATGGCTTATATTTCCAAAAGCTCTGATATTTTAAACAGGCTTATTTTATGACTGCAAGTTACATTGCCTACTGCCTAAGAAGTATACTGAATACACTCTGAGAAGTATTTACAAGCTAAAGTCATCAGACAAAGTGTGCAATATTCACATTTCAATGTTTTAATTGTTGTCTCAATTTGTTTTATTGGTTCGTATGCCTGTGTAAATTACAATCATTTGACATTCTAATCAGTTATAGTAAAGCCATTCAAATAAATAATATAAAAATATAATAACCATTAGCCATGTTGTTTTCATTATTGTTGAATCCAGTTAATTTCATTTTAGGCTTATTACTGTTTGATATAATGAGTTGTCATCCCACTTTCAAACTGAAAATATTACAGGAAATTTTGCAATTGCTAATGTTGTATAAAAATGTCCTATGGTAATCCACAAATCCATATCCCATGTTGATATCTTAACAAGTATTTGTAAAATACAGACAAAATAATGAAACACTATCCCCAAATTGCTTAATCCTTGATTTTGTGGGGTCCATATTTATTTTAAATTCATAAATATAACCTTTTGCAGTAAGTATGGGAGCCTCAAAGTAACAAATAAGCTCCAATTTAGGGCATGAATATTCATATAGTGGTATTTCTTATTTCTCAGTAGGGATATCTTATGTGATTCCTGAGATTGTTTCTGCCAAAACTTACTCTGTTTTAGAATACAAAACCCCAATAAGTGGACATTTTATTCTCTCTCAGTCTGTGTACTTAAAATATGGCCAAATTTTCAGGATCTTATGGAAAAAAGGAAGGAAGGAAGGAAGGAAGGAAGGAAGGAAGGAAGGAAGGAAGGAAGGAAGGAAAGAAGGAAGAAATAAAGGAAAAAGAGGTGACTTAACAAAAGGAATATTTTCAGATTTCCAAATGAAAGAAAAATGTCCACACTCATATCAAAGTCAGTCACAAGATTAAAACCATGATTTCTAATAATTGAAAGTCCTTTACTCCGTGTCAGAAAGGTATTCTAGTCCAAGTTCATAAAGGGGAATGCAACATTAAATGTGCATTTTCAAGAACTACAGTGTTGTAAAATGAGCCCTCGCTAGGAAGTCAGGCCCAAGAAACCACCCCAGAAGAGTCCTTACTATCACTACTAGTTTTTGCAGCAATTTCATCAGAGAACAGTCCATCAAGAAAGGGGACTTATTATTTTCCAAAAGACAAAATGGATACCATACTTCAAGAGAACCAAACACTTAGAGGTAAGGAAAAAAACACAAATATTTAGACAGTCCATAGTCTAGCACACGATTTAAATATTGCAATCCAAATGCCAAATGCAGCAATCCATCTGTTTTTCTTTGTTTGTTTGTTTGTTTGTTTTATGGGTTTTATTTTTTATTTTTGAAAAAAATGTTTCGCTTGCCATGCCCATTTGTTTACAAATCAGGTATAACTTCTTTTGCATTGCAATGGTACAGTTGAGGGGTTGCCACAGAGTCCCTGTAGCTTCTCAAAGACTAAAATATGTACTATCTAGCTTTTTACAGAAAAACTTTGTCAACTCCTGCCCAGATAACATTTGCATTTATCATTCCCCAAACGTGCTCTATACTTCTCAGCCTGTTATTGCCCACTGTTCTTTCATATGAAATGTTTGTTTCTATCTATCCTGCCAGGTAGAACTTTATATAAAAGGAATCAAATTGTATATATCATTTGAAGGTTTGTATTTACATTTAACATTAGGTTTCTGATATTTATTGGTATTGATAAAAATAAGCTTAGTTATTTTTTAATTTTAACTTTTTAAACTTATTTTGTGTCATATGAATAAATTACAGTTAATCTACTCTACTGCCAATGGACATTTGGGTTGGGTCTAATACTTTGATTTTTGCTTAGCAGTGTTTGTATGAATCCTCTTGTACATGTCTCCTGATTTCCAAGTGCAACAGTTTCTCTATAGTATACATATAGGTGTTGACTTATTTTCCAGTATGGTTAAAAAAAAACTTGATATGGTGATTTGCTGTTGTTGTTGTTGTCGTTTTCCTCTTGCAGAGGTAGCAAATTAATCTTTTGTAGTATTGCTTTGAATTTTTATGGTTACAAATGGCACCAGGTATCATTTCCTATCTTTAATGACTATCAATGTATCTTCTTCTAGGAAAAGTCTATTTACATTTTTGGCTTTTTGTTGTTGTTGTTGTTCACTCAGTTTGTATGTCTTTTTTGCTCTATTAAATTGAAGGTGGATTTTTATTAGGTGGATTTTTATTAGGTTGGTGCACAAGTAATTGTGGTTTAAGGGGTGAAAAATAATTGTAAATTATTTTTGCACCAACCTATTCTGGGTAATAGTTCTGGATATGTTCTGGATAATAGTTCTAGATATATTCTGGATAATAGTTCTTTGTCAATTATATATTGTAAATATCTTATTCATTTAAAGGTATGTCTTTTCACTCTAGATATGGGGGCTTTTATAAAAAAACAAATCTTAATTTGAATCTAGTTGAACTTACCTGTATTTTTTCCATATGGTATGCAGCTTCACGTCTTGTGTATTAAAATCTTTACTACCCTAATTTCATATAGGTATTGTTGTATGTCATATCCTAAAAATGTTATCTAATCTGGAAATTAGTTTTTGTTTATCTTATAAGATAGGGAGATAATTATCTTTTTTATACAAATAACCAATTTTCCAGCATCATTTATTGAGAAGTCTATCTTTCTCTATTGTTTTGTAAGGCTAACTCTATATTATAAATCAAATCTCCATATGTGTAAAGGTCTCCGTAATGCTGTCATTTTAAATTGTTCTGATTGGAAATATGTAACAATGTCTTAATTAAATTCTGTCAATATTTCCTTTGTATATTTTGAGTCAATGTTATATCACCATTAAAATATAAAATTATTGTATCATTCTGTTAAATCATACCTCTTATTATGTATTGACTTTATATTCATACTCTTCATTCCTACTAATGCATTTTGCTTTAAAGTATTATTTTCTTTAATATTATGAATAGTGTTCACCAGATATATCTTTATTCACCTATTAACTTTCAATCTTTATATGTAGATAAATCTTATATGCAGAACAACACTGCTTGAGCATGAATAGGACTGTTGCTGAATATATATTTGAAGACTAGTTTTATATGACCTTTGTATAAACTTTCTGAATACAATAATTATCATCCTGTCCCACAAAACTCTGCATACCATCCATCTCTAAAGAAGGCTCAATGGAGTACAACACATGGGACCTCTTCTAGCTTTCCCATTTAATCACCTAAAGCAATGTAATTAATAATTCAAAAGCAATTTACTAACCAATGGGGTTTTTTGTTTGTTTGTTTTTTACTTTACAATAAAAACTTGGGTAAGGAAATGAAAAAGTACTACTTTGAATAATATAATTAGTAGACATACTGGTAAGATGGCAGATGCCATAAAAACAATGATAATAAAGAACAATTTCAAATAAAAGTACATGGCAGATTGATGACTATACAGATGTAACTGTGCCTTCTTAATATTGATAGCTAGAATACTTGAAAACCAATGCTTGATTGAATATTATTTGTTCTGCAAATAAATAACAAAACAAAATATTGGAAATGAGATATTAAAAGTAATAAATGAATTATGAACTCAACACATTTGCAAAATGCATTGCACATATAATTACAATATTGATATTGTATCTTAAATGACAGAAAGGTATACATTTTTGCATCAGAAATTTGTTGAAAAACCTAAGATTTCAGTTATATATTTTTATTCACAGAGATGTCTCTCCCATGCAAAATATTCCTATAGATCTGAAATTCAATTAAAACAATATCATATAAGTGAATCTAATAAAATCTAAAGTCCTAGAGGCCTGTATCTTTTTAACTTTATAAAAATAATTGAAATCAAATGCCTCATTGTACTGTTTAATAGAGAAAAAAAGTTTGAATTTTATGAAAAAAATGAAAAAAAAAAAACTGTGAGAGTCATACTCTACAGTTTGCTTGAAGAGTAGTTTTGGATTAAAAAAAAGTCTTATTCAACTGTTATTTATTAGAACCTAGGTAAAGTGTAAAAGCAACATACGCATGTGTGTTCGTGTGTGTGTACATGTATGTGCACACTTATATGCGTACATATGTATATATATATATACATACATGTATACTTACACACATGTCTACATATTTATATCTCTATCTATCTTTACAAACATATATGCCCACTCATGCATGCATACACACATAAAAGGTATGTTTTTTGTGTGTGTACATGTGTTGCAAAGCTTATGGATGTAGAGCAAAAATTCAATTTTGGAAAAACTCACTAGTGAGACTAATCAGTGTTATATCTTAAAGATAGATTTTAAAGGTGCATACAGCAATGCAGCCGCATCTGTGTATTTTTAATGAAAATCTTCGTCATTATCTTAAATATTTAATATAAAGAAGCTCAATCAAATTAAATTAAAAATTCATCTGCATTATCATAAGAAATATCAATATTTTATGTGTTAGGATTTAAAGAATTCTCACACTTTGAAATATAATTTTAAAAAGTAAAAGTATCTGAATTAAACATTTGTTTCCTTCAGTCAAGGAGAAACGTTTGAGGCATTTGCTATCAACTATTTGTGCAAATCATCATCATCAGTTGAGTCTATGAAGAATTTGGTGTGGCTGATATAATCATGAATGGTGGTGTAAGAACCTCCAAAAATCCTCTCTTCCATAAAAGTAAGAAGAACAGTGACAAAACTGTCAAAATCAACTTTTTAAATATGCTTGGAATTAAGCAAAAGCTGCCAATAATGCAGGTTTCTTTGGGAAATGTAGTTGAATTGTGGTAAAAACAAGAAGCTCTGTGATTATTTTTAACTTGCCCTAAGACCATCTTCCTCTCTCCAATCTTGTATTTTCCTTGAAAACCAATAACCTCCACAATCACAGTAAAAACTGGAAGTATAGCTATGTCTTGAGGGGGCAGAATTGATTTTTTGCAACTCCAAAGCCCATTTTTCAGACAACTGTCATTATTTGGTCTGTCCAGCAGTTCTCTGGAAAATTCCATGTGCCAAACTTCTCTTTATTTGACATTATTCAGAACTTTCCCAGGGCTAACAGTCTTTTTCCTGTGAGCACTTGTCAAAAACAATCAGCAGCAATTGTTAAACATTGCAGATAATTGCAATAGTGATAAAAGTTGAGGTAAAAACAAGGTAGTCTTTTTTGCTGTTGTTGTTCAAGAGGGCAGGGTAGGTAAACACTGTGCTTGCCTCCTCTCATGACCACATCAAAATTACAACTAAACTACAGAACAACCATCATTGAAAATTGTCTTAAGTCTCCAGTGTTGATGTTCCTCAAAAAATTAAGAATAGAGTTACCATATGACCCAGCAATCCCTCTCCTGGGCATCTACCCAAATACTCTGAAAACATTTATCCATAAAGATATATGTGCTCCAATGTTCATTGCAGCTTTATTTACAGTGGTCCAACACATGAAAACAATCAGTGTTCTTTGATAGATGGTTGGATAAAGAAGTTGTGTTATATATACACATTGGAATACTATTCTGCCATAAGAAAAGATGAAATAGTACCATTTGCAACAACATAAATGGAACTTGAGACTATTATGCTTAGTGAAATAAGTCAGACAGAAAAAGTCAAGAACCATATGATTTCACTGATATGTGGAATATAAAACTGAAAACAAAAAAAGAACAAGACAAACAAATGAAGAAACAAAAACTCATAGACACAGACAATAGTTTGGTGGTTAAAAGAGGGTAAGGGGGGAGGAAGGTGGTAGATGAGGGTAAACAGGATCAAATATATGGTGATGGAAAGAGAACTGACTTCGTGGTGAACATACAATGTGATATATATATATATATATATGATGTATGACAGAATTGTACATCTGAAATCCATGTAACTTTACTAACAATTGTCACTCCAATAAACTTTAATCGAAAAAAAAACTGACTTTAGTGAACAGAAGTCCTACAACTAAGGATACACAGAAGAAGCCACTTGAGACTGGTAGGACAGGTGGAGACACAGAAACGGCTGGACCCACACCCACATGTAGTGGTTAAAAATCGGGAGGATATCTCAGCTGCAGAGGTCCCCAGTGAGGAACAAGAGATATCAGCCCCGATCAAAATGGCGGTGTGAGGTGAGCCTCTGTAAAGCTCCCCTGGAATTTACAACTAATCGGACAACAATAACTCCACAAAGAACTCCCTGCACAGCAGAAAGGCAAGACGAAGAGGTCCACTACGGAATTAACCTCCAGGTGGGCGAATCGTGTGAGCGGGGGAGGAGAGAAGGGAGAAGTGCACAGACGGAGCCGCGTGGGCGCAGGACGCAGACCTAGCTCAGTGCTCCGAGCTCGCTGCATCCCGGAACTACCGCAGATGCGAGAGAGGGAAGAACTCGGACTGCCATGGGCTGAGGGGGCAGAATATAACACGGCTGAACCCAACACTCACGGCAGAGACCTCGGAGCAAAGACTGAGGGAAGAAGG